>NW_017731612.1:1851599-1879107 GCF_001890085.2 Hipposideros armiger | reverse complement strand
TCTGTTTCTCTGGGGAATCCTGACTAACACAGGTTCCCTCCACTATATTATACCACGTTAAGAATTAAATAAGCATGCTATCCTTGTGGTTAAAGTTTCACTACTTCTTATTCAATCTGCTCTCATAATCAACCTGCAGAGACGATGACAATCAAACAATCCACCTCAATAAGGAAATGACTGCTAAGTTTCAATGGACTCGTGGGGATGAAATCTGTGTTACGATGACACAGAAGTAAGAGCAAGGCAAGTGAGTCAGTGGCACAGTGTCCAATGGAGACGAACCTGTTATTACATCTGAGTGCAACAGAGAGAGAGAGAGAAGAGTGGGGTCAAGAACAATTAACTTTCTGGTTTTCACTTTTAAATAATACAAAACGTATACAGGAATGTTAAAGTCCTTAGGATACATTCTGCATGCCTTTCATCCAGATATACCAATCCTTAGCACCTACCTCTTCACCCTTAAATGCTTCAGTGTGTTTTGTCCAAGAAAAAGGATACTTCCCTAAATAACTACTAGGCAATTGTCAAATTCACACAGCCCACATTCCTAAATACGTTATCTTGAGCCAATCAGCTACTCTCATCAAGTTTCAGATTCCTCAAATTTCAACTTACAGTAAAAAAATAGATTCTTTGGCTTTAAAATTATAGTACAAAATTATGCAAATGTAAAGAATTTTCATATAACTTAGCTAATATAAACTCTGGAGTACCTCTAAAATTATTATCTACTTAATTAAACATAGATGAATATGCTAATTGCATGAGACAAAAAAAGAGAATTTAAAATAAGTGAAAGAAGATGAAGAAAGAGGAGAGAGCTGATCTCCTTGGTCACGAAGAACTTCTTTTATAGGGAACTGAGGCACAGGAAACCTTAGCAGCATCTTCCTTTTCTTGGACACCAGAAGAACTGGGGACGAAATTTCTGAAGTCCGGCTGCCAGCCCCAAGTCTGAACTAGTTACTCGGTAGCACTTTTTTACATGGAGAAGCTGATACAGAGCATCAACGAATTCTTTATAAAAAAATCAACATTTTGTAATACTGACAAAATTAAGTGTCATAATCTAAAAGCAAATAAACAAAAACACAAAACAAATTCAGGGAAATTAATGTTGATAAAAGACTATTAACTGACATATATAGTCCATATGCTAGTTTCCTTAATTGATCCAATGTTTTGTTTTGTTTTTAAATTAGTTTCAGGTGTATAAAACAATGTAATAGACATTCACGCCCCTCACAAAGTGATAACTCCCCTCCCCCAATCTGCTGCCTCTCTGACATCCCATGTAGCTGTTATAGTTCCATTGACTCTATTCCCTATGCCATACTCCATATCCCATGACTATATATATATATATATATATATATATATATATATTTATATATATATTAAATTATATTGACATTCACTATTATTCAGCTTGTATTATATACTATCTTTTTCCCCATCTGGAACTTACCCAGAAGTGTGAATTGCAATGAGTTGTGATGAAGAGTAATGTGGGTTTGTGCTCCTGCTCACCTGGTAAGAGGTAGTCATTTAAAACAAAAGGAGGAAATGGTACAATTAAAAGTTACAGTTCCCTAAATGACCAGGAGAAGGATGATATCCAGCCAGGAGTGAAAACTCAGCAACAGAAAGCAGGCTGACCCGGCCAGCCTCCGAGGCCATGGAGGCTGCTGCAGCCCAGTCACCCAGCAGCCCAGGC
This sequence comes from Hipposideros armiger, assembly GCF_001890085.2. Lineage (NCBI taxonomy): Eukaryota > Metazoa > Chordata > Mammalia > Chiroptera > Hipposideridae > Hipposideros > Hipposideros armiger. Next base: position 1,877,384 of record NW_017731612.1, on the reverse strand, counting down.
AGGGTGGACACATCCGGAGTTTCCCAAGACCAGGGGTTTTCCAGATGACAGTGGGGAAAATGGGTTAAGTTTTTGATGTAAGTGCTTGAGTGATGTGCCATGTAGCATAGCTGTGAAGATGTAAAGTAAAAATGGAGTAGATAAATTTTAAAAAGTGGGAAAAGGGGTCAAGCATATGGTGACGGAAGGAGAACTGACTCTGTGTGGTGAACACACAATGGGACATATTGATGATGTATTACAGAATTGTATGCCTGAAACCTATGTAATTTTACTAACCAGTGTCAACCCAATAAATTTAATAAAATTATAAAAATAATAAGCTAAGATGTCCAATTGAGAAATGAAATTCTCAATAGGCCAACTAAGATAAATAGTGGGGTGACTTAGTACAAAAGCTGGGTGCAGAGAGGACGAGACACGTATTACAGAGATGTGATACAGAGGACACTGGAGGCACAGGGGCGGCCGTGACAGTGGACACGGAGCGGCATCTGGGGTACAGTGCTGACCGGTCACCAAGTGGCTGTGTACTGTTGGAAATTCCCCATGAATGTGAAGTCAGCAAACTGCAGGCAGATATTTAAGTAAAGAGTGAGACCTACTATGCTCTGCAGTCATGAAGGCAGTTCACTTGACAAGACCCGGAAGCCACGGAGGGCGCTGAGCCGGGGGCCTGCGTCGGAAGCAGCAAGGCTATTTCCAGGGGACGAAGATGAGAGGAGCAAAGGCCGCACTGGACATCAAGCACACCTGAAACTCCAACTTCGAGTTTTACATTAAAAAGGGTGTATGAGAAAAACAGCCTTTCCACCAGAGGAAGAACCTAGTTGCCATGATCACAAGAGCTGAAGGGAGAGATTAGGAATGAGGCTTGATTACCAACAACAGACAGAGGGCTCCGATGTGCAGAGAAATGAATGCAGGGGGAGGAGGGGGTAGGGCGGAGGGCCTGGGCCAAGGCAGGGAGGACGTGCAGACAACCAGCAGGAAAGTGTGAGTGCAGAAGACCACCGCAGTGGGGCTGCACAGGGCTTCCAAAGCTGACAGGGTCAGAGCTCACCTGGAGCTTAGGGACAGTCAGCAGCTCTCTCTGCATGGGCTACAGTCCCGATGTCGCTTCCTCCTCCACTGAGCACCAGGACACCAGCCTACTGAGAAAGACGGAAGCTGTGGCTCGAATCCCTGTGTTCCCCGTGTGTCCTGAGGTGCTGGGTAGAGCCTTTCATCCCCTTAACAGGGCGATTGCCATACAAACGGTCTTGGCTTTGATGAAGACCAGTGTAGCAATGTCTTCTATTTCAAGCTATGCATTAGCTGGCAGGCCTAAGATTTCCTCTCAGGTTTTCGCATAAAAGTTGTATAATTGTGTATTTAAATCCTTGAATTGTTTTGAATTAATTTGTGGATATGGCCCTAGGTTTTCTTCTAAACATTTGATAGCTTTGCCTTTTTCAATGAAATCTATGACCCATTTTTGATTAACTTTTGTACACAGTGTGTATACAGCATTGGACTTTTCGGTTGTTGTTTTGTTTTCTTCCCTAAGGATATGCACATGTTTCGGTAGCTTTCCACAGTGAACTTTTACCAAACAGATGAATGCCTATGAATTACATGTATATGGCCTATATTTGCCAGAGCTCCTAGGAAAAAAGTACAAATTTTCCAAATGAAATACTATATCTTGACATTTTAACATTATATATTTTATATCTAATCTATATATTATAAGTTTGTTCACTTTCTAATTTATTCACCCTAGAAACATTATTGTTATTTTATACAACTTAGTTTGAAAGTTTTAGAGATATAGAAATGGAAAAAAAATGTGTCTACTAAAAAATGTCACTGTCAATTTGGAAAAAAGTAACCAATAATTTCAATACTGTTTAAAAAATCTGATACAGATAATTTCCAGGGAGCTGTAAGCACAGACTCCTTACCAGCTGGAGACACCGGGAAAGGGCTTCCAGAGAATTCTGACTGCGTTTTCCGCCGTGCGCTCTAAAGCAGTGGACACTCTGTTTTGTTAATTAAACAAGATTCATAGTAAACCAGACTTCACACCATTATTTTCACATGCGGCCTCGATTTTCCTAAAGAGAAACTCCTTTCCCTGCTATAATTATTCCAGTCCACTGACAAAGTCTAATTTTGTTCCTTTATAGAGATGTAATCCCCCTTAAAACTGGCATGTAAAGGAATACACTAAAAAGAGGACTGGGCTCGGCGCCCTTGCCACTCCGACCCAGACCCTCGCCTTCTCCATTCTGGATAATTCCGGGATAGATGATAGCAAAGACTAACGCCTCCCGAAATTTTGGGAGTGGATTCAAACTGCCTCAGCTGGCATATCTACACCAGCTGAGTAGATCAAAGCTACGTGTTAATAAAGCTATGATTTTTCCTCCACTAGAAATCTAGAGCAGCTCTCACCCATATTTATGGGGACATGGCATCAGTACTTTCCAGTTCTCCAGAATGGCGTGCTGACAGAGCTCCAAGATAAGATAAAACAGAGCTCTGCTTTATCTTTATAAGGCATTCTGTGGCTAACTCTGGTATAAATTGGGCATGAAATGAATGTATTACTGCAAAAGCATGGAAATAAGACCCGTAGCAAGCTAGAAATCAATCGTTGCGATGGCCAACTATTTTGTAAGCTACAGGGTTTTCGGAGACTGTTCGACTTTATACATTGTACAGCGCTGCTGAGAAGCGACAGTTGGTCTTTTCTCTGGTGTTCCTTTGGACTGTCCTGTTAATGTTCACCTCATCTATGCGGCACCCATTTGAAGAGCTAATTGGTATTCAAAGTTCTATTGACTTGGTGGCCGTGCTCTGGGTTTGCCCTTCACATATCCTTTCAGAACCTCTATCCCATGATCTGGAATTGTCATAAAATAAAGTACCTTCCAAAACATCAGTGATGTAAAATTAAAATGTTATTTCTTGATCTATCAAATAAGATGGGTGAATGGTCTATAACTATGAAAGCAAATCGCCTATGAGTTGTACTATAATCCTCGAATCCTGTGTCATGGCCATGTGGTTAATCAGCAGATGGAAACGCGGCAGGCAAGCCAGTGCATCGCGGCCTATTAAGTGAGTTCATGTACATTTAGTAAGTTTGGGGCTACTGTTTGTTATTCTGAATCTATTATCAAGTGAGAGATTAATGTGTATATGTAATCTCTCTTTTTAAAATTTTGAAACTATTTTATTTTGTGTGTGTGAAATTGGCTTTGTGAAATTTGTTCTACAGCTTTTAAATCAAACATATTAAAATAACATAAAGAGAGAAGTTTCTCCTTGAACAGTATACATTGCACTTGTGGAAAACATTGTTCAGTTAAAATATATCTGTGAATAAAAAGAGGAATGGGATCAATCACATTTTGTATCTGGAATACATACATACACACACACACACACACACACACACAAAACTATACAAAAATCTAACTAACACATTAAGAAATACTACAGTAAATGTTGGCCTTTTCTAGAGAAATAGATGACAGCTATTTAACAGAACATAAAAAAGGCATCAAACAGCTGACTTTTGTAAACAAAAGCAGAAGCAAATTACATCCAGAAGTCGCAGGTGAAGACACAGTGAGAAGTCTGTGTGGGTGGGAGTGTCCCCGAAACAAGTGCTGTGGCTCTCTGTCTTGTCTTTGAGTTCACCCCACAATTACCAGTGAAAACTGAGCACAGGCCTCTCCAAGGCAGAGCCTGGGGTCGGCAAAGCAAAAGGAGATCGGGGGGCAAATGAGAACCCCCTGTGCTGTCTTCCCTGGCCTGTGCCAGCGGCAGTATTTAGGATAATTAAGATCCTGTTTGTCTTTTTCACATAAAGAATACTTGAACAAATGGAATATTTAAGATTGAGGTGAGAGGCAAATCGTAGAAACATTTCTGAGATCAAACTGATTGGGGGGATATTTCAAATATAACTGAAGGCTTCAGCTTTGTGATGCTATTAATGACAATCGAAATATAAGAAATCAGCCAGACGGTGAGGAGTTGGACCCAGGGAAATGCGCCTGGCACTTGGAGGCCTGATGGTAGGCAAGGTCTGCCCAGAATTGGATTTAGAGCATAACAGTCAGCTCAAAAAATACGTCAGAGTGTATGTGCATGTGTAGTCACGGAATTATTTACTTATGCAAATTAAATAAACTAAAAATAGAATTTAATGAGGGAAAGAAATTAAAGTGGCACATTTTCATTTTCCTCAGGCAGTGTACTGCAAAGCTTCAATCAAATATCCCCAGAATCAGATAGAACAGATTCCCAAATAAGTAGCCTTGCTAATGAGTAACTTTGTTACTAGAGGAAATGACTTAAATTCACTAAGCTTGTTCTCCAGTGTGTACATGTGAATAGCAGTGAGCCCTGTGAGGACTAAGTGAGGTAAGACAGCCTCAGCCCAGCACCTGGGGCTTTAGTTAGTGAGGACAAAAGGCGGTGTCACCTCCTGCTGTGTCTGAGGAGAACTCAGGGCCACCTCCTGTGGTCACTGGTCACCTCACTCCAGTTGGGTCAGCTGGCAGTGGGCCCCTTAATGTCACCCTTTCATTCATGCTCATAACTTCCTTAGTTTTTTAATGTTTTACATGTATAACATGCCTACTGTTTCTTTAAAGCTGCCTTCTAGTCCTATATCCTTCACAAACTTTTGATGTTCTAATTTACACTGTACTTTATTTCTCTGAGTGTCTCTGGAATGTTCAGTCTATCACAGACTGCTTGATTTTTATGATCTTGGTCTTCTCAGCTTTTTTACATTAAGGACAACACATGACAACTGAAACTAATAAAAAATAGTTACATAAATTAAAAAAGAACGAAGACTACATATGTTCATATGAATTAACATAGTCACTAAATACTTAGACCCTTAGAAACAAATTATTAAAAAAATTAATTTATGGAGAACAAATGCTTATGTGTATATATGAGGTCTGACAGTTAAGTTTGTGAACTTACTGAAGCGATGTTGCTAAACTTTTTTGATATCAGAGGAATTATTTATTATGAATTTGTGCCAACTGGACAAACAATGAACCAAGTTTACTATTTGGAAGTGCTGAAAAGGCTGTGTGAAAAAGTTAGAGGACCTGAACTTTTCACCAACAATTCATGGCTCTTGCATCACGACAATGCACCAGCTCACACGGCCCTGTCTGTGAGGGAGTTTTTAGCCAGTAAACAGATAACTGTATTGGAACACCCTCCCTACTCACCTGATCTGGACCCCAAAGACTGCTTTCTTTACCCAAAGACAAAGGAAATATTGAAAGGAAGACATTTTGATGACATTCAGGACATCAAGGATAATACGAGGACAGCCCTGATGGCCATTCCAGAAAAAGAGTTCCAAAATTGCTTTGAAGGGTGGACTAGGCGCTGGCGTCGGTGCATAGCTTCCCAAGGGGAGGACTTCAAAGGTGACCATAGTGATGTTCAGCAATGAGGTATGTGGCACGTTTTCTAGAATGAGTTCGTGAACTTAATTGTCAGGCCTCGTATATATAAAATGATCTACGTAATATTTGATTGTTGTCAAGGTAATTATTTTGCTTTAATACCTATCTTTTCTGAGGAAAATCAGATAACCTTGGTAATCAGCTTTTTTTGTTCTATTATTTTGTGTAATGAGGTTACTCTTAAGGAAAAATTTACGTTTATGAATTGCTTACATTTAGTAAAGTGTACAGTAAACATTTAATAGGCACCATAGTGTTTGTGAAAAAGCCATTTTGAAATATAAAGTTCTCCATTTCAACTGAGAAATTATTTCAAAAACGTTGCCAGAGAAGAAATCCACATCACAGCCAGTCAATGAAACTCGCAACCATGTGAGCAAACCCCGTCAGGAGAAGCAAGGGCTTTAGTCCCGACTCATCCACATCAGTGAGGGAAAGATAAGGATCTATGGCCTCGGAAACAGAAATGTAAAGTGACTCCATGTCCTTACACTGAACTGTATTTCAAGTTACTGCTAAAAATGATCGGTTTGGAGCCGGCCGAGTGGCGCGATGGTTAAGAACTGGCTTGGGACGCCAGAGGGCCCCGGTTCGGATCCCACATATGAGGGCCAGTGACACTGCCCTCCACAGCTAAGATGCTGAACAACAGCTCAACCTGGAGCTGGGCTGCCATGAGTCGCCGGCGACGGCGTAGGCTGCAGCACCTGTGGCAGTGGGTTGCCATGGGCTACCGTGTGTAGCCAGCAGCCAGCGTGAGCGGCCAGCAGCCAGCGTGAGCGGCCAGCAGCCGCAGTGAACAGTCGTCCAGAAGCCGGCGACTGATCTGCCTCAACCGGGAAGAGCGCAATGATGGTGCCAACTTGGTCCAGTGAAGCAACGTCCTCCACAACTAGACTGAAGAACAAAAGGACAGCAACTTGTCTGTTCCCCTTCCCCCAATTCCCCAGCACTGTTCCCATCCCCCGAATACCGCAATAAAAAAAATAAAATAAAAATTTTTAAAAAAAGATCAGTTTTTTTGATGCACAGGATTTTCTTAAGGTTTTAAATAAGTGACGGAAAATAGGACCAAAAGTAGCACATACATACTATCTCCTCCTTATCCCATCCTTTCACACATGTAGGAGGGAAAAGGAAAGAGTAAGGTTTCAACACTTAGGATTACCAATTTCTTTTCCTTCTTGATTGCTAAGTGTATCAAGTCTGCTTAGCTATAGACATTTAAATATTTAGCGCATTCAAGAAAACCCATCTCATGCAATCACCAATTGGTCTGTCAACCCAACAAACCAAACACAATTTACCTGAAAAAATCCTACCACTCTTGTCATGAATAATTGCCATTTTGTTTTGATTTATTGAATTATATTTAAATTCTATGTACAAACAGAAAATTATGTAGTGAAAAAGGACATGATTTTAGAATACAGAATACATGGACTAAAACTTTAGCTATAAAATACATAAAACATATTAATGTTCAATTAGAACCCCTACAAGAAGATATAAATATGTGTGTGTGGGTGGCTGTGTGTGTGTGTGTGTGTGTGTGTTGTATATACACACATATATATGTATGTGAATGTATACACCTACATATATATATATGCATATGCAGATATAGTATCTAAACACAACCGACCATGCTGACATGGCACTTTTTCCTTCTTTATTCCCACTAAAAGTCGCATCAAAATGACAGTGTCCAGATGCCTGCAAAGGAACTGTGTGGTCCTGACGTGCTGCTTCCCAGCGATGGCTTCCTTAAAATGATGTTCTTTCTAGACACACAGCTCAGGAGTCTGTGCGCAGAGCCGACAATCGAATGCAGAGACCGACCTCCTCACCCCTCACATTCAGTGCCAGCGTTCACTGCCTGCCATTCTTAGAAGTCTGCAGGTTTTGCACACACGGGGTTTAACTGACATGCGTGTGCCCACTGTGCCTTGCTATGCAGTCCCCTACTGCCACGTGTAGATGACCCACCATCCCTCCTCTGCCTGCTTTTGTTCCCTCACGATGGCCTTGGGCACTTCTCTTTGTTTTCAGCCATTCTGGTAATAGCTTACTAAACCTTGCACAAGATTTTAGGCAGAATAAGAATGTAAACAATTTATGTTAAGAATAAAAAAGTCACCCTGATGTCACTGAGGCAGCTTGACAGCAGGGAGACAAGTAGGGGCTCTGGCAGCACTGGGGGTGAGGATACAACAGGGGGTGGTGGTGGGGCATGGATGGGGCTGACTCTAGTTCACGGAGGAAGCTACAGGGCTTGCTGGGAAGTCAGACATGGAGAAGAGCACCCAGAGGCGGCACGGGGTCCTGGCAGATTGTGATTAGGAGCTGGGGAGACTCTGGGGGGTGAAAACCTATGGGGCAGGGTCCCGGCGGGATCACGAGTTCTGCTTTGCATGTATTGGGATGGAAACGCCAACAGGCCCCACCCGTTTGAGAATGTGGAGTTGGCAAGTGAATTTATGAGAATGTTTTAGAGTGATTCTATGAATCAAGATAAAATGTGAATATTACCGGTGTATAGATAAGAAAAACTATTGTGACTGATTTACTATTACCTTTTCAATGCCTATGTTATATAAAATCATTTTCGGTTGAGCAGAAAAATTATCAAGAATGTCAGTCACTAGGGCTGGGTAGCTACTTGAATCAGCCCATCCATATATTTTAAAATACGCAATTGGTTATAAATAAAAATAAAAAGGAAAACAATGTTAAAAGCCTTATTTCCTTATATGTGATCATTTAATATGCAATAGTTTTTAAATGTTCAATAAGCATGTATAACAAAATAAATGATCTAAAACAATAAATTTCTACACATCTTTGCAAGGTACCCAGGGAAATGTAAAAGGTTTATTCTAAGAGAGGAAGGTAGGGGTTTTTTTCCACTCACATATTGTTGCATCCATCTTAAAAGCTACTGAAGAAATGGCTTAAACAGCCATGACTAAGTGAATTATGCAACGTTCTGCCTTCCAAAAGAGAGCTACAGCTGACCCTTGAACCAGGGGGGTTGGGACCCGAGCCCCGCCCAGTCGAAGCCCATGTGTCACTTCTGACTCCCCTAAAACTTCACTGATAATAGCTTCCTCTTCACTGGAAGGCTTACCCATCACCAAAGTCAATTAACACATATTTTATATGTTCTATGTATTATATACTGTATTCTTCCAATAAAGTAAGCTAGAGAAAAGAAAATCATAAGGAAAAGAAAATACATTTACAGCACTACATATTTATTGAAAAAATCCACGTATACGACGTAAGTAGACCCACACAGTTCAAACCTGTGTTTGTGAAGGGTCGACTGCACAAAGTAAATATTGATTAGAGTCCGCCAATTTGGGAGTTTGGTTCGTACATTGTTATGAGACATGGCAATGCCGTTCAGCATAAACTGTTCAGCACCGATGCTTCTGTTTCCTTATTTTATCCACATAGCGTCCATTACCCCTGAGTAACACTAAATTTACCTGCAGAATTGTTTTACCTCATGAGCTTTACGGGCGATTGCGCCCAGAATCAATAGTGTTTTTTTGAAGTGGTAATGTATTCTGCACACCCAATCTTATTCTTTCCACTTGAAAAGACTTAGTTATTTATCACAGAAGAAAGAAAGAGGCTGTTTTTCTGTTGTGTTTTGTTTCTCACCTGACAAAGCAAAAGAAAATGAAACCTGTTTGGAGAAAGCTGCTCCATGAGAGGAGAGCCAGTGGGAAGAGAAGCCAGGCCTTCACACTGAGGGGACGGCTTCCACTGGCACCAGCCAACTTAAGGACACCGTGAAAACTGTGTGACATCACATCCAAGTGCTGCTAGCCCTTGCCTTGGGTACAGCATGCAGGCTTTACGTGGCGCCGTCTCTCCCAGAGGATGGGGACTAAGGTAGTGGGGTTCATCCTTCAGGGCACTCGCGGGAATTACTTTACAGAATCCAAATTCAGAAAAGTAAGTGGGGACAGCTCATTATTTTCAGAAGTAATTCTAAAACAAAGGAAGCTCCTCTGTAACTCCAAATGAGCGATGCCATATTATTTCTATCCCACTCACATGTAGATCCTAGCAAGCAATTTTTATTTTGCTGCCCTTCCTTCAGAAATAGGTGCTAATATATCCAGGTTTGACAGAAAAGTGAGTGTTGCCTAATGAGATAGTTTAATGAATAGTCCGCTTTATCCTGAAAATGTTGCTGTCACTGAATTTCAGCACAGCCTCCAAGTGTCAGCGGTCATTCTGAAGAAGCGAGCGGGCATCCGCCCCACCTCCCTAGAAGGGAAACCCCTTAGAGACATGGTGGAGTCTCTTTCTCTCTCTCTTTTATATGCATATTGTTGTTATGTGCTATTGAGTCACCTCAACTCCTGGGGGCCCCACGAATGAGTGACGTCCCCAGTGTCCTGTCCTCACAGTCATGCTCGGCTCCTGGGGGCTCAGCCTACGGCCTCTTTTATGGAGTCCGTCCATCTCGTCTGGTATCCCTCCCTCCCTCTGCGGCCTTCTATTTCCCAGCATCACTGTCCTTTCCAGAGATCCCTGCCTTGTCACCATGCGCCTGAGGTAAAATGGCTTGGTGTTTTCATTTCACCTCCAGCCGTGTGTCAGGCTTACTCTGCTCCAGGACCCAATGATTCATCTTCATCAGGTTTTCCGAAATCTCAGCCTTCTTCACTGGGCAGATTCTGCATCCATACCCAGGAACTGGGGACAGGAGGGCGTGGGTGGTCTCAGCCTGGGTCTCCAGTGACACGTGTGCGCTCTTGGTAACCTTTCCTGGTTCTTCCATCGCTGCCCCGAGTCTCCGCCTTCTCGGGATTTCTTGGCTGCATCTCTTTCTGACACGATGACGGAACCAAGGTCAGCACAGCCGTGAACAGTGTCAGTGTCCCCGTTGTCTGTGCTGCTGTCCTGTATTTCTTCTATAGTCATGGCTTCTGTCTTCTTGAGGTTCAAATGCAGCCCTGCTTGTACACAGATGATAATTAATGTCAATGAGAATTTGCCATCTGTGGATAAAATTTTTCTCTGGCTTCTTTATGGTAATCTTGAGCTCAAACAAGTCTGTTTGCAAAAGTGATTGTGTGTTCTCTTAATTCCTGCTTCCATGTAGAAAGCTTTACTTTCATGGAGAAAGTCGCCCTATCTTGCAGGCAAAAGGCGCCAACTGTAAACATTTTCCATTTATAGGTGGAGGACTAAGAGGATTCTTCTGAGATTTAGAATAAAACCCAACCTCCATTATACCACTTCGAACAGAAAATGTTTCAGTTTAAATTTTGTGTGACACAGGAAGTCTTAGTTGCAGAATCTGAATGTTTGGTTTGCCTGTTACAAGAATTAGGCAGCTTTTATTTCATGTGATATATCAATGTTGTCTCTCTTTTGTGATAAGAGGAATAGAGTATTAAATTCAATGTGATATGATTAATATTTAGAAATTCTGGCTTTTCTTGCAGCTGTAAAAGAAGAAAATTAAAGAAAAAAAGAGATTCTGAAATAAATAGCAAGATTAAGCTTTAAATTGCAAAGAAGACTAAGACAGCTCGTCCGCTGTCTTCGTGAGAACGTTTTTTGTCCTGGATGGGGAATGACTCCTAAGCATTCGTGTCCTCAGAGCCCGTGACAAGTTCAAGTGCTGAATCCCGTACTGCCTTGCACTGTCTGCAACTCACATTACACAGTCAACCGACAATTAAGAAATGTAGAGATGCAATTCCGTTGCAAAGAAAGAGGAAAGTCATATTTTTTCGTTGCTGTTTATCTGCTACGTGCCAGGCACTGTGATAGTAATTTCATAGGAACGGTTTAGTTAGCGTTTCAGTGCTCCACTCAATCTTCAGGCACTCCTCTGACCAGCTAGGCCTTCATGTGGCCTTAAAATGTTGTTATTCTGACTAACAGACATCCCTTGTATCTGAGCATTATCAAGCAGGCTGCTTATAACCAATATTTTCTATCTGAAGCAATGTGGTTTCTTAATGTTCAGACAGTAAACTAATGTCCAATTGTTTTAGCATAAAGCTATTTTCCTTAAATGAAAACAAAAAAAATAAATAAACAGCAAAGAAATGGAAAACAAACCTCCAAAGCTGAATGTTACCAGCAGTATCATTATTATGTCTGACTCTTAGAAAAAGCAATAGATAAGTTTGTGTATTTTTTTTCTAATTCTACAAATATAACGTTAGCATTAGAGGCTAACTCACTAACATGGAACATAGCACATTGTGGAGAAGCAGAGGTTTAAATATTTTCAAAGATCCATTTGTATCTCCTTCTAATTCTGGTTCTAGTACCTTTAAGAGGAGAGAGAATAGTATAAATATTTATAAATGTACTTATATACATATATTTATAAATGTATATTTGTAAGTCTATAAATAGAATATAAAAATCTAAAGAAATTATTTTTGTAATGACTACTCATTTTTTTATTGAAAAGAAAATCCCACTTCTCCACAGGGAAGGAAGCCGAGTTTGATGCACACCGTTTGTCTGCATGTCCTTAATATAACTGAATATAAGATTGCTAACTGCGTGTACACTGCTTGTATAGTCTGTGTTCTTCCTACATTTCAATCTTCTCTGTGAAATTTTGAATAACAATAAATATATTAGATCTTTCAAGTTATGTTATCTCCTATGAGGTAGAACATCTTAGTTTTTTTTTATTCCTCAAACTGTGAATTATTATTTATATTCAGTTGGTCTTGAATTATTTTAAAATGCCAAGCACTGAAACGCCAATGCTGTCTACTTGCTGAAGTAAAGCTTCTTGAGTTTCGACACTGTGGATTACTTTATTGGGGGATTACAAACACACGTGGGCGATTACTCTGAGCAACCCATTACCACCTGGACGCACTTTCTTAAAACCCACAAAATGGGGATGTCGGCCATTTTGAAAATATTTAGGAATATAGGCCTGTTAAAATATAGTTTTTCTTTAAGCATGTACTCAACAGTAACAATGTTTTAACTGTTCAAAATGATGAACATCATCTCACAGGATTTTAAAGATTTATTTTTGCATGTTTTGGTTAGATGTTCAATGACTGGATATTTTTGAGAAAACCCTTTGCCTTTAATATCAGCTGCAAATGCCTTCTAGATCTGATTCACCATCACATGATCCTCACTAAGATTTCTCCTCAGCCAATCCTCTTCCATTAATGGTGTGCGGCTTCCAATACCGACGCCTGTCCTGAGCACAGGGACGATGCGGGCTGTCTCGGCGACATCCCCAGGTTTCCCAGGGGTGTTTTACACTTGGTGTAAACGTGCGTGTGCATGCCCCCACTCGCTGTGGCGTGGAGGCTGGGCCCACGGCCACCGGGCCCACGGCCCACGGGCCACACGCCATACATGATCCCCCAACAGCGCCCACCACGTTTCGGGCGTAATTCCTGGCTGCACACCTGACCCTCCGAGTCCAGGGTGGAATTCTCATCCTGTTTGTGTTTCAAAAAACGCTGTGTGTTTACAGGTGCTGAGGTTCATTTTCCTAGATCCATGGCAAAAGCAGAAGCGAAGCATATGCGCAGAGTTCAAGGTGCTGAGGTCAAATGTTGCACGTCGCAGCTGAGAAAAGCAGACTCGAGAAGTGCTGAGTGCACACGGTGCGTTCACTTCCATTGTTGCTAAACCCCAGGCCTTGTGGGCCTCGCAGGAAACGCTCAGCCCGCAGAGCCAGGAGAACAGCGGCACCCCCTTCAGGCATTGCCCGAAATTCATGCCGCTCACAGCTAAGAAGGATTCATCTTCACGTGTCTTGCGGGGTCTGGAAGAATTAATTTGCCAACCAAAAGAAAGGACAGTGTCCTTGCTGTTTCTCCATCCAATCTTTTAATGAATCTCTTTCTGATTGTTTCTCCTCTACTAGACCAGTGAAATGCCCCTGCTATGACCTCTGAAGATGTGAGTCTGTGCGTCTCCATCAATATTTTTCCACTCAGCGTGGCGTTAGCTTCTCCCATGTGGACGCATGTTCCTAATTTTCCTTGCTCTGTTCGTTCAGTCCTTAAGTCTCCCATCGCCAATGGGATTTTGGATTCTTATAAATGTCATCTCATGTGCATATATTGCATAACCACTCCTGACCCTGGGGTGTGATTGCCTCCCACTGAAGCTCCATGTGAAATCAGCGTCCACACCAGAGCCAGTGAACACATTTAGAGGCGTGAATGGAACACTGCATGGTGCTGCTCTTGTATGGATGCAAAACCAGTGCATAGCTAATCGTAAAAAAGACAAAGTCAACGAAACTCCACTGAACGATATTAGGAAATCAAATGTAAGTTTTATCACCAAGATGCCCCCGATCTTCTGATTCTTTAATGCTCAGAAAGCTTACTTGGTAATTTAGTCATGGCTGACTTATCATCTCCTTCTTTCCATTTCTCCACACCTCACACATCCTACTATCCTTTGTCTCCACGGAGTAGAAGTTTTCCTGAACATGCACAGGTATTTTGTCTCCTCACTTTGTCTGTGGACAGATGGGGTGACTTACCAAACAAGCACATTTTGTTGGAGTAAAGTCAACATGCACAGCTCGACTCCATTTCCTCTGGAGATTAAATCCTCCCTGGAATTTAATAATAGACTTGACCTATGTCTACTTCTCATGTCCAGGAAGGGGAGTCCAATGCTGTCTGCAGTGCTGCGAGTGGGCGTGGGCCTGGGGTTTGGAGAGTAGGCCTACAGGACCTCCAATCAGCTGACATCCAGTGCCTTCTGCCTGGACTGTAGCTGATATTTGATCTCTGTTTTCATTCTGTTTCATCATTCAATTTCTAAAAGATATGAGCATGATGACTGTATTTGTCGGGGACCCTCTTGATGACCCTAAGAAGAGCTTTAGTTTGTTTTGCTTTTCACTTTCCAAAAGCTTATTAAGATTTGTGCCCTTTTTAACAACATTTTTGACATTTTCTTATATATCTCAAGGTGCACTAGAGCTGCATTTCTAGGATATAATAGTAAACAAGACAAGGCCCTTTACCAAAAATAAATTAAGTTTAAGAAACACAAATACTTTAAAGAAATAATTGCTATTCAGTTCCTATGATACAGGTATTTACAAGTACAAAAAAACAGAGGCAGATAGTAATACAGTTAAATGGTAAATGAATACAGCTTTGGGGAAAGGTGGAGAGATATATTTTTTTCAAATGGGTTGTAATATGACATAATGGTTTTAGATTATGTTCAGAAAAATGTGGCTTACACCACAGTGAATCATGCAGCATTGATGCTACGTAAGGAAGGAAAGAATGCAAGTTTAATGTATACAATTGGGAACTGGGGGAACCACTGAAGTGACCACAGGATCCAAGCTGCACTGGTTCTAAGACAGTACATCTAAAATATACAAATGGTATTGCCTTTTGTCTACAGCTCTGGCTACAGCAACTGTCCCTCAATTGTACGCCTTCTCTTTAAACCAGAAAGTCATCTAACCCAGTTATTCCACAGTAATAAATCAGCACCATTTAGGGTGCCAATGAAGTTGCCCTCTCTCTGAACACAATGAGATGGTGGTGTCCTCCTTTCAAGTTAGAAGCCAAGAAGCAGTTTCTGGGGTGCTTATGTGGCCCAGATGGATACTCTGCGCTTGTTGTGCAGACTCTGGGTAGGTCTAAATGTGCTCATGTAACGCACACCCATCACATCACATGCTCGGAGTGCTGAGCTATGAGTTGTTAGTTGGCATTACCAGTCACGGTGTAAGATTTTTTTTTCCACATAGTGTCTGAATGTTAGGGTACAATACAGCTAAGACACACATCTCAATTCTTTTGGGAAGAATCATGAAAGAAAGTACTTCTAAAGCCATGATTTTTACAGCAATTAACCATATAAAAGAAGTGATATTTTATCCTTTATAAAATTCACAAAACCAATTCAAGACTGATATAACTCATTTCTTTGTGAATGTCATATTTTTAGAAAACATAAAAATACCATAAAATTGTTATGATCTTGCAGAAGGAAAATATTAGGACAAAGAAAACCAAAATTTAAACTGCAACTACATAAAAATTATGAATTTCTTTTTATCAAAATATAACTTAAAGTTGCTGGAAAGACAAACCACAACTTCCATCAGATATCTACAATGTTTACCATAGGCAAATGCTTGCTACACAAAGGATATAAACAACCCCCCGAGAATCAAAAAACAGGCAGCAACACAACAGGAAAATGAGCAAATGACATTAGCCGACATTGCAGAGAAGAGGAAGCACAAGTGATCAGTAATGTATGGAAAACTGTTCAATCTCATTTGTAATTAGAGAACGGCAAGTAAAAAAAATTTTAAAAAAGATCACATTTCGCTCCCAACCTACTGACAGAAAAATATGAAGTCTGTGATACAAAGGTTTCATCAGGATGTGCTGGGAGGAAGATGGCTATGAGCACTTTAGAAAATTCTTTGGAGTTAACTCTTGACCTGAAGGCACATGTACTCTCTGGCCCATCCTCCACAACATACCTGTGAGAAGCTCTTTCCCTCGGGCATCAGGATGAACGGTCACGGATACGCAGAGCATCACTTCCTGTGATAAGAAACAGGATCACAATCCACTGGTCAGTCAGCAGGACAACATGGAAATGCATTGGTGTGTGTATATTCATACGGGGAGGACTTTCTGGACACAAATGCTATGACCTCAATCTTTAATTTTGATATTCATTGTACATGAATAACAAAATTGATTTTATAATCATAGTGTTAAATGATAAATACCTTGTATTTATATCCCATATGACAGGAGTTACAGAGTTCAAAAATAAACACAAACAAAAAGTAAAACTATAAAAATTGGCAACATACAACAGTAATTCCAGGTTACTGATTTGCAGAGGATGAAGGGAATAATGTGAAATTGAAAGGCACACAATTAAACAATCAAAGTGCAGGTAACAGTCAGAAATTTGGTGTTGCTTAGTTATATTACCAAAACTATACATATAAAATGTAATGTATTTTGAATGTAATATATATGTGCAGTAAGACTTTGGAACAACTATAAGGAAATATATAACATACAGTTCTGTATATGGAATTTATAACTTTGTCACCACTGTGTGTCACATTAGATGCTGTAGTGACTCATCTATAGTTATTATTAAGAGATTTCTGTTAACTATTACTCATGATTTTAAACTGCAGTGGACAGATTATTCTGAGGATCAAATCTATCTGTGATATATATGACATTCATTATACACTTGACTTTTTTTCTAGCTTCTAGAAAGCTTTCTAGTGGTTCTAATAGAAAAATGCTGAGATTATTTGGTATATATTGGGAAATCTTAGCCATTATTTACTAAAATGTAGTTACTTCCAGTACCAGCTTAATGTCAAGTTGTTAGGTCAACCTTTTGGTTTTTTTAAGGCAATATGATACAATGATGTATAATTAAGACAACAGGAAACATCCTCATCAAAATATGCCATAAATATTCACAACTGGGTTTTTCACCTTTACTTTTACCAAAACATATTACATCGCCAGCCTCTCCTGTTTAGAGTTTCTGGAGGCTGTATTTGTCATGTGATTTGACATCAAAATACCGCATTCCCCAATGTTGCCATTACCAAGATTCAAGGGCACATGTGCATGAACATGAGCCCAGGCAGAGAAGACGAGTGACAATTTCGGTGGAGGCCCGATGGGTAGGACATCTACTATCCACTCTAATTTCAACTGAATAAACTTACATTCAATAAACCTAAAAAGAAAAAACTATTGACCAATGAAGTGCATACAACTATTTCCATGGTGCTCCACAATCTCTGGATAAATCTAATTTGAAGTTACCACATTTTTGAAAATTAAGTGTGGAAGAGAAGAATGACAATAAAATTATAGTAAGTAAGGGACATAGAGAAAATTAAAAAGTGAAAATGAATGAATGACAAAAAGAGATGAAGTCAAAACAATACAACAGCAAGGGAGGGGATAAAAAGAAAGGATGCCATTTGGTGCTAGAACATATTTTTCAATAACTATTCATATCTGAATACATCTTAGCTCACAGTTAGGATGGGATGTCAAGGGCAGATAGGTTATTTGGAAAGCGATGTTTGATGCTTTTAATAAATATTTTATGATTTGGGCTGACACAAATATTCTAAGCCCAAATGATCAGCTGTGGTTTAGGAGTTAGAAAACCCAAATATTATTGAAAATGCAAGAGACATTTTTCATGAGTTGATGTGAAAAAGCCTACACAAATGCATGGACTAAAATGGGGCATCAGTAACAATTCTAGTCATGACTTGCTGGCTGTGTACCCCGGGGCGAGTCATTCAACTCACTTGACTTTAGGCAATTCATCCTAAAAGTGCCTAAAAAAATCATTTGAGGAATAAAAGAAACACAGATTACATCCATGACCTAGATAGCATGCTGCATGGCACACAGTAGGTTTTCCTTAAGGGTCTATTTATCAATTATTTTGTCTGTGTCCTCGAAATAGAAATATGACACAAAATAGGAATACTCAATGAGTATATATACTGAAATGAAGAGCTCAAATATCTGGAAAGATTATTTAAACACAGTTATGAAAAAAGAAAGTTATCTCTATTCCAGTTAACAGCATATGCACAGTTAAAGATAGATAGATATTGCAGATATTACAATGGAAACTCAGAGTCTCACAGAATATTTTATGAAATGAATTTGCTAAAATTCCAGTCAAAACATTTTTATGGAATTTACAAAATTCAGAAATGTATTCTTCCTTCAAAGTAAAATACTTTATAAATATCAGAATGAATTATTAAGAACTGTTTTATGAAATATTTGTTAAAACAAAAGAAAGTCTTTAAAACTATTTCATTTAGAACTAATGAAGCTCAGCTGACTTATATGCTTTATTTTATCTTCAAGTATGAAGAAAAAGAGGGAGTATCAAATTTCTCCATTTCAACAAGGACAGTCTGCAAATATTCATACTTTTTTGAAGTAAACAGCTGTTGATTAAAACTTTATTAAACAGTGCAACACATTATCAAGCAAGGCTCATCATTATAATTACAGCATATCAAATTTAAAAGCTCCTCCTTATAGGAAAAAATCACTCTCACAAGTTGTAGACTAAAAATATTTGGATAAAACAGAATTTCCAAGGGAAAGTTTGTAGTAATAAGAACAGAAGCGTAAAGCATACTTTTGTACCTGCCTTTATACTAAGCAAGGGGTAAGGTGGGAACTGCAGACGTTCTCAGTCTGACACTTTTCAGGTGTACCTTTCAAGGTTCCCTAGCTCCAAATTACACCCTTTAAGGAAGCTCCCAGCAGGGAGGATTTACCCCCGCCTTCCCAGCGTCCTGTCCCTGCTGACAGCCTGCAGCCCAAGCACAGCCTCGTTCCATTGGCACTGAGCGCACGCTATGGACGGAGGCTCAAAGCTTACAGGTGGAAAACAAGATGCTCAAACGGCTTTTTGAAAAGGAATTCAAAGCACTTCACGTTTTGCCTCCACATCTGGAATCAGTGTGAACAGAAGAAAACATGACTAAATAGCTCTAATACAGGGGACGTATCCACAGGAAAATGGCACGTTGCTTAAAACGCAAGTGCCATACATGGCAAGGTCTAACCACTGGAGAAACTCCACACACCAGAAACGCGATGTTCCGCTCTCTGACCGCTGGTCTCAATTTCCTTCAAAATATTTGCTTCTTATCTTCCCCACTTTTGCAACCCAGCTTTTCCTCTTCACTCTCCTTTTGCTCAGTAGGGCCCCAAGTTTCCCTTCAACGTGGAGGCCCCAAAACGGAGTCTGCATAACCATAGGTCGCACTTTCGTCATGTCCCGGCCCTAACTGGGCGAGAGGGCGCTGGTCCCCTGAGATCGCTGACCTCTCCCAACCCCTGCTTGGTGGCTCGGGTGGAGGGGTGCTGGATGGGAGTTGAGGGTGACCTGTCTTACACAAGGGCTGTGAAAGCGACCGTCTTAGGGGAAGTGATGGCCTGCGCTCCGGGAGTCGAGAAGCCCTCGGGAATGGGGCACGTTTGTCAGATGCTCCAAGAGCTCTCCAGATATAAACACTGACCAAAATACCGACTGTGTTAAAGAAATTTGACATCTTGAAGTTAGAAAACAATTTACTTTATATTGCTTATTTCCAGGTCATTCCATGATCATTTTTCCATCTCTCTCTGGGACCTTGTTTATTCTGTTGGAAAAGAAATTGCGGCGGCAAGTTTAATTGGCTTGTGCAAAAAGCCAGAAAACCTGTGATTAGAGTGATGGCAGAGCCGTGAGAACCGGAGCAGAGACGAAAAGTCATGAAGCCCTCGCAACATCATCTCTGCTTATTAGGCTCAAGTTAACTTATAAAAATAGTTATTGCATTTTCTTTGCATTTAAATTTTTTTCTTCTCCTTCAACTCTAGGTAGTTTGTTGTCGCTATACACCAGCATTTCACCCTGATAACTGCCAAGAGAAAAATTAAGGGTGTGAACTAAAAATAGATGCAGCATTTGAGTGACAAGGAAGTGTCTTATCAGAAGCAGATGGATTTTCTATACTGAAAGCCTCGCTCGGTCTATTTTTTTCTGTACGCAAATGTAGAAATTTCAACTCACACAGAGCATTTGGAGTCGGCAGAGAAAATGTACAGCCTTCATGAATAGCAGCTGAGCTCTCTGTCAGGGGCTTTTGAGGGTTTTTTTTTCCTCCCCCAGAACTTTCAATATTGCTGAGAATGGTTTCCCAATATTATGGTTTAGTATCCTTTTATATCTCCTAGGAAGTACTTGTAAATGTAATCTTTTCTTTAAAGTTAGAGAAAATGAAGAATGAACCTATTTTACACCAGCATAGATTAAAGAACAGATTCCTATGCTACAGAATATTGCTCTTTGCTGGTGCTTATTTTTCATATTTAAAGAAAGTGAAATTTTTCATGTACAGCAGTGCACAAATGTATTGCAAAGGAGAAAAATCTGATTATTGTAAATGTATCCTTAAATACGTATAATGAACCTTTTAATTATTGGCATGCATTAAGCTGAACAATAAATTTGTGCATCTTAACAATTTTTACTTCGGGCTTGATGTATGTATTCCCAGCATTTGTGAATGGCGTGCAGTGGACAAATAGGCTATTCACGAAATTAGAGTGCACTGTCTCATCAAGGTCATATTTCATTTAATAAGTATCAGTCAATGTGACATGCTAAAAAAATCTATGACTTACTTGCTTGGAAGTCATCGATGCAATAGGATACGGGTTATGATGGGCATTTAATGGCATTTGGAGGATAGTTGGACTAGTAATACACACCAGGGGTACCAAAAATATGTACACACATGACTTGTATTCATCTTTTGTTATCAGCATATATTGAGTATTACAATTTTAATATAGTT
Organism: Hipposideros armiger; assembly: GCF_001890085.2. Classification (NCBI taxonomy): domain Eukaryota; kingdom Metazoa; phylum Chordata; class Mammalia; order Chiroptera; family Hipposideridae; genus Hipposideros; species Hipposideros armiger. Next base: position 1,856,468 of record NW_017731612.1, on the reverse strand, counting down.
TTTTCCTTTCTTAAAATGTGTATTCATTTTTTTGGCACCCTCTGCATATGTATCACAATGGGTCTAAAAATGCTCCTTATTAAAGAGGACATTACACATTTTTAAAGACGTTCTGGACCAAAAATAATCTGTATATTCTAAGAAACAATTTTAGCCAACATGTTTGTTGTATTTTTCAACTGCACTTAGTTATGCATTTATTTTTTAACAGCAAGTTTTTTAACAAGGGAAAGAATAGAAGAAAATGTGAGTAGATTTTGTTTTGCCTCTTCAATCATGGACTCTATCCCTGAGGGGGCAGCAACCTCAACCATGGCTTTATCTGCAAAGTTTAGGCAGATGGTGCCCAGCAACTACTACTTTCTATCAACTCGGATGGAAAGTAAATGATATGAAAATAGTCTGTTGCCAGATCAATGCAGTAGATACACTGTGGGCTTAGTGTCCTATCAGGTTTCCTATGAAACCCGTTCACTCACTTACCTTTCTATACCTTGGGACACATATCACAATCTAAGTCCCTCGTCTCTACAAGGCACATCCTAATGCCTGTTTGCTGCTATATATTCAAAATACAATGTCTAAATCACCTAGTACATAATAAGTGCTCATTAAATGATAACTCACTTGGAGCAAGGTAACTGTTAACCAGTCCTGTGATCTACATTAAATTTAAATACCTGGAGAGTGGAAATTGAGCTTCTTGTGAAGGAAGATATGAAAGTTTAGACAAAACCCTATTTTCTTATGTCTTTATCCCTTATTTGTGTGAGAATATCCAGGATGTATTTCATGCCTTTGCAAGAGCTCTAACATAATATAGACTATTAGGCTGAACTTCTTCCTACAGAGGACTTAAGGTCAGTGGCCTGGATTAGGAAGGGGAACTGCGACCTGTGATACTCTCTTTAATTCAGCTTTTTACTGAATTGTTGGCAAATTAATGACTTACATGGCAGAGTGCTGTGAAAACCACACAGCATCAACATAAACAGTTATTATTAGAATCTTTAATATTTTCCAGCTCTGATTCTAATTTAAATATGAACAATACATAAAGTTTTGTTTTGTACAACATACCATGTTTTAATTAAGCAAGCAGCCCCTGGATGAGAATGTTTGATGATACTATTCAATTGCTTTTATTTGCCCTTTAATTTTCAACTAGATCAATAGAGTCAGATGCAATTGCCACAAGTATTAAAATTCTAAAATCTAGGGGAAATGGAGGTTAAATAGTAAACAAAATATTTCATTGACATTAATCTCACAGACATACTGATAGAGTTTATTTGAAAAATTATTAGCATGAGTGAATAAATTGTACCACAATGATGAAATAAATGGATCTGATTTTGCTTTGAAAGGTACATTTCTCCAAAATGTACTAATCCTGCTAACATCCTGCTAATGTTTTAAAATTTACAAAAGATTAAATGAACTAAAATTATTTTTTAATGAGTGCCATAGCCATTTGGGGTGATTATCAAAAGTTAATAAGGTTATGGAATGACTGTTTTTGCTTTTTTTTTTTTTTTGCTTTCTATGTTAGGTAACCTGAAATCTATACAATTCACTGCATATTCTGAAGCACATAGATGTAAGATTAATAGCAGCCCAAGTGTACTTAACTCATAGATGGACTGTAGAGATTAACTCCTTACACTTTCAATTCATCTGCTGAACCGAGTATCAATGAAAGAAATCCCCTTGAATAAAATAATAAATTCAGTAAACTATTGATAATATTTTATTACATTTGGCAATATTTAGTTATGTAATGTACATAAATACATTATAGGCAAGTATGTAAATAATTTAGACTAAAATTATTTATTTATAAATATTCATATTTTGAAAGTGTATGTTATTTGAGAGTTTTTATGTAGTCACGCTCCACTTAACACAGGGATGCATTCTGAGAAATGCATCCTTAGGTGATTCCGATTTGTGCGAATATCACAGAGTCGGCCATACACACACCTACACATACAGCCGACTGCACACTCGGCTGTGTACAGCGATAGGCTGTGTGCTCCTGGCTACAAACCTGCACAGCCTGTCGCTGCACAAAACAACACGACATTAAATCAGGCGCAAGAGAGAATGATGTGATCAGGAGGCAGGCAATGAGCAGGAGATGCACGAGGCTGCTGCCAGCGCAGCACGGCACCCTGCTGTACAGCAGACGTTTTTACAGGTAGAAAGAGCACACGCTCAAATAATGAGAAAGTATAGTATAACAAATACATAACCAGGAACATTGTCTTTTATTGTCATTATCAAGTGTTATGCACTCTACATAACTCTACATGCCACACGTTTATACAAGTGGAAGCTCAGTGGGGTTGTTTGCACCAGCACCCTGCAAACACGTGAGGTATGTGTTGTGTTACCACCATAGACAGCTGTGACATGAGGACGTCACCAGGTGATGGGAATTCTCAGCTCCATTACAATCTTATGGAACTGCCGTCACATATGTGGTCTGTTGTTGACCAAACGTCGTTACATGGCACGTAACTAAAATTGTTTTAATACTTCAACTGTGATTATGAATATTCCAAAGGTTCTTTAACAATTTCTCTAGTATACAACATTTTTTATGTTTTAAAATCTATACATATTTAAATAGAGAAAAACTAAGTTATCTTCCTGTATAATAAGTAACGTTCTTTTAAAGTTAGCAGGAGTGCATTCAAATTGCCACCACAGAACACAAGCTGAACAAAACGTTTAAGCTTAATAACTTAAAAAGCCACTGAAAAATTACAGTTGACTTAGTGGTACAGAGTAAGGTTATATTACTTTGTGATTTAAATATAGATTTGGTTAAAAAATAATTAATATTTACCCCTCTTTTTTTTAAATGACTCCACATTATACAGCATTTCATGTATTACTCTGTAGAGTGAAATATAAATTATATCACTGCAAAACAGTAATTTTGCCTTGCTATTAAAACACATTTGCATGAAATACATCATATTAACTTATTATAAAGATGTATTTTTTGAAAGCCTTGAAACATTAGAAGTGAAGTGACACAGAAATGTGCATGTTAGCACAAATGGATAAAAATGCCTATATTTGGAAAAATAAATTTCCTAGGATATATCTAAGAGTTATACTATGAAACAGTAACATCATATGATCGATTATTTTATAATATCAAACATGTACATACTAAGATATCATTCAGAAATGTAAAATCAAGAAGTTAAATAATCAAACTCAGATATTGTCTTAGCATGATCAGAACCTATATTTATCCAAACTGTGGTTGTTAGAAAATAAAGAAAATTAATGTGCACATAACATAAATTGTTTTGTATCCTTGACACTTAACTTCCATCACCAAAACTGTAATTCTTTTTCAAATGTATAAAAATGAATAATCAATATTTTTTAAATTGTTTTGTTTAAAAGCTGGTTGAGCTTTTCCAGCACTTAAATTCCTTTTCCCCTGATTAAGCACGGCTTCTGTTAATCATAATCACCAAATGGTATGATGAACCCTGATGTAACTTGCTGAGATCACTGATTTTTTTATTTCCAGATGCTTATTTAAAATGTTTATTAGAACTTGGATTTAAAAAGAGGAGCATAGCTACAATCAATCACATGTCAGTTATAACAGAAGTCATTCTGATAGAGTTCAATAAAAACTGTCTACAATATACCTAAAACACAGCAGTAAAAGTACGATAAATCTGCGTGAGTGGCAAATGTCACTGATGTAATGATATGTGAGATATAATTTTTCTCACAGGTTTTTTTTCTTCAGAGATATTTTCCTTCTGAGACAATTTAAATTATAGCAAAGGAAATTTATTTTTTATTTTTAAACTTTAAGAAAATGTATTTTTTATTAGATTAAAATTATGAAACTATATTACCATTATGTTAAAGGAATTTATATATTCTTTCTACCACTGGAAAAAAAATGTTTGATTCCTAAAGAGAGAAAAAAAAGTATTGGCTCCAAAATGTTTCAAAAATTTTAAGTGAAAATAAACGTTTGAATGTTTAAAATGTCATTTTGCACACCTACGTTTTTATTATATTTTCAAAAATAAGGAGTTTAGATTTATATTACTTTAAAATATAGATGTTAAGATCTTTTCAAAAATTGATAGTACACATTTAAACAACATGTGCTATGGATACATTTAAAACGTTAGGAACGAAGCTTTAAGGGCACCTAGGACACACACCGTTAGGTCATGAGAGGGATGCGTTTTCCTTAGTATTGGAAAGCAAGTGTTCCAATGTGCTAGTGTTCTTAATACAGAGGAAAGTGAATCCCAGAAGCAGTCATTTAATTGACCTTCACCGTTAAATTGTTATGGGGACAACAAAAAGGGAAAAGCAGGTGTCTTGACAGGTAACATGCTTTAGGTTATTAAAAGCTAATATTTTTATTCTACTTTTAAAGTAAAATTTGAAATGTATATCCTCTACATTAGCTTTTAAATGCAGTTATTAGTTCTGAAGTACAATTTTCACTTTTTAAGTTGGCAAAATGTACAAATAGTGAAAGATCATCCAGGCAGAGGGATATTTGGTAATGGGGAGCTAAAATATTTTGACTGTTCCTACCAATAAGAACTATTGATAGAAAGCCTAGAGGGAAAAAAATATGTACACAGTAATATCTTGGTTTGTGAGCATAATTCGTTCCGAAAACAAACTACTCATATTGCAAGACATCGCTTGTTTACCACATTAAAATGTATTAGAAATGTTTGCTCATCTTGAGAAACACTTGCAAGCTAAGTTACATGCAATCGAAGGTTTTACTGTATATATATATATATATATATATATATATATATATATATATATATATATATATATATATATATA
>NW_017731612.1:1841880-1851564 GCF_001890085.2 Hipposideros armiger | reverse complement strand
GAGAGAGAGAGAGAGAGAGAGAGAGAGAGAGAGGGATATAGATCTAATAAGATGGCCAAGAGCTGCAGGACCAAAGTGAGACAAAGACTAAGTAGAACGTGAGCCCTGTGATTAGAGATGTTACCGGGGTGTAAACCCCCTCAGAAAGGCGGGCTGAGGGACAGAAACCAAGCAGCAGGCACCACCCCATGTTCTCACCATCCGGGGTTTGGTCAGTTGTAATACTTTAATTTTATTCATTCTAATAAATGTTTTAAACATCCAAAATATACATTTTGCTACACTATCGTTTAAATATGACGGCCTATCAAAGACTCTCATGTTGTGTAACCTGAGATCCTGTGTGGAAACTACTGAAGGAAGTAGTGATAGTTTGGAAAGGCAGGTAATAAAGTCAGAGGGTTCCTCTGAAATACGTAGGGAGTTAGGGTAAGTGAGTAAGAAAAACACACTGTCATAAGGGCAGTGAAAGAAACCCACAGCACAGTGCATGGTGAAGACGCTGAGAGCGCCATGGAAGCCTGTCCCTACCTGGGGTGAAAGGAGCCCCGCCCTCTTCAAATCGGGGGCTTCCTTCTGCTCCCCACACACAGCACTTCCACCTCTAATGGACCCCTAACACTCAGCCTCTTGACGTAGCATTTCTCGCCGTGTGACGAAGGAGAAACCAAAGGTGACCTGGCAAAGCACTGGGTTTCACACTCACTCAGGTGGCAGGACCCTCACTGAGCCCCAGTTCTCTCCTGTAACACGAGGGTAAGTAACCACGGGGGGTTGGTGTGAGCGCTTGGCGCTGAAGCACCCTGCGTTTGTCAGCTAGAGTTGCTTTTTCTGATCACAAGATTACATCGCCCTTGAAACACTTAACAGATATACATTCAACTGAATAGGCGCAGACGTTGAATACCTGAGTTTTAAACACACTCATACCCACAAATAGAAGACTTCAGGAGATACTCTCACGAGTGGAAAGGCGATTATTCATCCACTGGACCAGCATGGCACTTCCATACTATTGTGAATAAGCGCATGTTTGTGGCACTCTGGGTGGTATTCTCCCCAGTAAACATTTTTCACAACAGCAAAATAAAGCTACGCATACCCTGCGTGGGTGACAAACTGCCCCTGCCAGGTGACGAGTGCGGTGTCGATGGCTCCCCTCAGTGAACAGCTGTCATTAATTTGCTTTGAATTTGGCAGAGGGCGTCCTGTTGGGAACACAATGGCAAGCGCCTCATTAGGAGTCCAGCTGGTACTCATAAATGGTTGAATTCAACCCAAGACAGGCACACCTCACTTTACTGCGCTTCCCTTTACTGTGCTTTATAGGGGTTACATTTTTCTTAAATAAAGGCAGCAAAACATGACACCATCCCCACCAGCAAAAACATGACAACTTGCATTATTGTGTTATCGCTGTGTTACAGTGGTCTGAAATACACGTAAAACCCACAATTCCTCTGAGGCACGCCTCAACACCCCAGCCATCTGCCCTTGTAACACTGCGCGGGTATAGCCCGCTGCTCTGATGGACATGCCCAGGGCCCAACGTGGAAGCCATTACGTCCATCCTACGCTGACCAATGGGGTGACTTAAAGGATGCTGCCCTAAGTAGCAACAGCGTTTTGTGCTTCTCATGAAGGCGCGTTAAACTCGGCTTTCAGTAATAAATTCACAATGAGAACAGATGTTCATCCAATAGCATTCCAGAGTCTGTGTGGCCACGTCTGAACGCAGCTCTCACAGCTGAACATCAGGAGAACATAATCTCCCTATAATGACATGGGCCAGTTTCTTGTTTGCTTTTGTTGTTGTGCCAAATAATTAATGTGTTTTGTTCCACGGAAATACAAAAGATTGTTTTAATGAAAAATTTGTTTTTCTATTTAGAATAATTTTCAGCTGTATTATTCTCTGAAGTGAATGTGTTTTGACACTGTTGGGTATTTAGAAAACCAAAACCACAGGCAATGTATCAAGAAATCTTTCCTGAAGCCCTACAGTAACAGGAGTCATTCAGAGATGAGCAAAACTGGGCTTGTGATCTGATGGCTATTCTGAAATATACCGAAATGAAATGTTTCAACCTACGATCAAGACTGGAACCATCTAACCTCTCTGCGCATTTGACTTTGCATCCCAATGTCCTTCGTGCATTTACCGAACGTCCATATTTTAGCCCTATTGTCACTGCTTTTTAACGGCGGTTGAAACCTGGTGTGGCTCAGCTCCGAGCTGCTGAGGAGACAGCCGCACGTGGCTCCCTGGCCTCCCTCTCCCCCGCCCCACGCCCTTGGCGGGGCTGTAGTAGGAACTGAGGACCCAATTCTGTCTCAAAGACACTAAAAACTATTTTGAGACCCTCTGGTTAGTATCCTAGTGTTGCTGTAACAAACTAGCACAAACTTAGTAATTTAAAACAACACAAATACAAGCTTTTATGTTTGGAGGTCAGAAGTCTAAAATATGTTCTCAGGGCTGAGTTCCTTCTGAGGCTCTTGGGGAAAAAACCGAAACCACTCGCTTGTCTCTTCCAGCTTCTAAAGTCCACCTCCCTCTACCTTCCAAGCCAGCAGCCGCCTCTGCCCAATCAGGATCCATCATCTCTGCCTTGCCCATGTGTGCGGTGCTCCCCACAGGCCTCCCCTCGCCTCCCGGGGTTCCCCACATGCAGCACCCTTCTCGATGCCCCAGGGCCTCACCCAAGCTGCCTAGACCAGTCCGATCGCACCGCAGCCACCAGGCGTGGGCCGCACGCATTGCTAGGACGCGGTGCATGGCATTCTTTCAGGGCATCTACCGTGTTTCCTTCTCATTACAAAACAGTGTGGACAAGGGAAAACTTCCCGTGTCTTTTATGTTCATATCTGGTCTCTGTTCTTCATGCCTGAGTATGTATTCAACATCTGCACCCCGAAACCAAGGAAGGGCTTCATGGTGCTGCTGCAGCTGGTCAATAGGATGACGCTCCCAAAGCAAGGGAAGTGGGCAGAAGGAGTACTGGGGCGCCATAAGTCCTGGTGAACAGAAATGTTCACATGAAGGTTAACATTGAATTAGTGTAAATATTTTTCATTTAAAACATGTCCAAACCTAGCACACATTTACCATTCTACATGTGCCCTACAGAAACGTAAGGATAAAAGGAGCAGTAGTTTCATAACAGAAAGTCATGCAAACTGGACTATTCCCACGCCGACCAGGCAAACCTGTGCTCACTGAACTGACCAGTTGGTGTCCCAGCAGCTCTAATGAGTGTCTTTGAAGGTTCGTAGTGTACATGTAAATTGGAATGGATGCGGTTAGTTTCTGGCTTATTTTTGCCTTTATAACTAATTTGTAAACATTTTTCTATCTTTTCCTGTAACTCCACATTACTAACAATATGAAATTAAGTGGTGATACCAACATATCATTTTTCTCTGAGAGAAAATTTTGCATTGAACAATGAAGATCATAATCTGTAGACTGTGTGTATATATATATATGTATATATAATCTCCAAAAATGATGTCTGTATCAATAGACAGAGGAGACAGTTTATATGGGAATAACACGTATGAACTAAAATTAGATTGCGTTCCCACTGTGTAAGGATACTGACTAGCATTTAATATAACCATGCATAATAAAGCGAGTTCATGTATTTTTTTATTCTGCCTGCCAGAATCTTCCACGGCTGTCTCATGTAAGTGCTCGTGTTCCTAAATCGCTACTGAAAATCTTCTTGTCGTGCCGTTTCACACTCTCATTGATTGAAAGAATCCATAATTATGGCTTCATCTGAACTCTAGGTAGTTAGGTCACACCACTTCCTACGGCTCCGAATCCATTCTGTTTCCCTTGTAAACTATTAGGAAGCTTCCTGTCTATCATCTCAAATCTGAAGTGACCATCCCTGCCTTCAAAATGGCCCAGCGATTTGCATTTCCTATGTCGGTGGATGGTGCACAGCCTAGAAATGGTTTCATCAGAGACCTTATGAATGGACCACAAGACTTCCCTTCTTCGCCCCATTCTTCTCCTCCACCTAATGTTCACTTTATTAAGCTGCTCCCCCTCCCAGGAACCTTGTGCCCTAGGGGAGGCCAGGCCAGCTCCAGTCCCCACAGGGTGGTCCTGGTTGACCCACCCAATGCCAGTGGTGCTGTCACCTCCCAGGGCTGAGTCTGTCCTGGGAATACGAAGCACACAGTAGGCCGGACTTGAGGAAAACAGTTTCTGGGAAGTGATTCCCTTTTTCTGAGACAGACACACAAGGCTAACAATCTTTAGTCCTTTTGTCATTTCTGGAAGTGATATCTAAAAATACAGAGTTTTTGCAGCTTGAAGATAAACTTACCTAACAGAGTTGACAGATAAGTAAAAGTAAAAAGAATCTGGGTATTTATGATATTAGTAAGCCCCGGAATTAACTCACACACACTTCCATATACTGGGACTCCTACGTTATAACTTTGAACTTTATTGTTCATGTCATTATGTGTAATATTTTTGCTAAGCTTTACTGAAAGCACCGTGGTATAAATGTCCATGGAGAAAAGTGGGCCTTCTCCACCCGCCCACCCCTGCCCTGCGGACTGCGATGCATTTCCCACAGCTTCCAAAGCTTCCCTTGTACCCTTCAAATGAACCTGTTCCTCTCTGCAAAAATCTGTACTTCTTCAGTTAAGTTTTCAAGAGCATATTTCTGTTAGTTTTGAAGCAGCCTCTGAGTTCCTGGACCTGACCCCCTATTGTAGCCCATCTCCTTCTCAAAAAACATGTCTGGCCTGCTAAGTATGATGAACTTCTTGAGGCTATTATTTGCCGCTTTAAAAAGTTTACTAATGTTTAATACAGTTTGGGAAAATAGTAGATATCAAGTTTCTTGAATGAACACATGATTATACAACATCTCACGTAAAACTCTATGAAGAAAGATTGATTTGCATCTCTGGGCTCTAATGGTAATGAGCATTGAACAAAACGTTTTGTTTTGTAAATACTTTTGTGGTATCCAAGAAAAAATGTTTTCATATTTATATTTTGTTTATATTCAATTAACCTAAATCCTTAAAGTAGTAAATCTAGCATAATAGAAAGCAAGGTGAACTTTCAGTAAAAGATCCTATATCTCATTTATGGATCTTGCGCTAATTGAATAAACAATGTTCAACTATGTGCTTCAACAGTACAAACATCCACCTCCATATGTATAATGATGCTAACTACATGGCATATTGTGTTACACAAAAAAATGAGATGAATTATATTGAACTTCTCTGAAAATGATGAAGGGCTGTAAGATCTTTGCTATGAATAGTAAAATTATTATTATGCAAAAAAAAAATCAGTGTAAATTGCCAGAAACTGTTATGCCAATAGATGATATCATCGAGATAATCTAGTACATTTAGAAAAAAGTAAGAAAATGACGATTTATATTGACCAGACCCATGAAAACTTTTAAAAGACATCTCTACCAATTCTGTGGATCCTCTCAGCTTCACCACAAGCACAAGCGAAGAATGTGATTTTATAAAGTGCTGAACTATAAAGTGGTTGTTTGGTGATTTTCCGAGTGGTGCTGTAATGAGATCAGATCAATTTCCATCATCTTTCTCCTGCGAAGTACTGAATCAATAATAAGGCAACTTCTACAGAAAATAACAAATCATTGTTTAATGGCTAGTTCTTCAGACAGCTCATGAATCATTTATGAAATGTCATAATAAAGGCGGTAAAACTGATAGCATCAAAAACCTCTCTTGATAAAATCATGACCCACCGTTGGAAACATGGAGGGGCTCGGCGAGGAACGTGCCAAAGACAAAACTCGGGGCACGGAAACCCGTCCTTTCAGCCGGAGAAAGGTGACACGCTGTCCGCCGTGTCCCCTCAGCTCCAACCCCGGAAGTCGCACACCAGGCTGGGGCGCCAGGGCTCCCTCAGAATTGATTCCAGCCATGTGGAAAGTGGTGAACGGCTTATTTATAGAATACTTGAAATACACGTGTCTGAAAATTAAAAAGGAATTTGGAGGCTGATGCTGTGCTAAAATCGATGCGACACAGAACAGGGAAAGGAAAACGGGAAGAAACGGGAAGCACAGGCGCAGAGGCGGGGCTGCTGGAGGCGGCGCTGTCTGTGGTGACAAAGCCGCAGCAGCAGCCCGGCAGGCTGGCGCGGGGGCTACACCACGCTCAGGACAAAATGCATCATCAAAACTGAACTTCAGGAACGCCAGTGGGCATGAGGGGCCGTGGTAGCCGGGTCACGGAGGGGCCGGGTAGGTTTCCCCTGCAGGAGTCACTCAGCGGGGGTGGCCTGTCCAACACGAGGGACGCATGAGCCCAAAGCGCCACTGTCCTAGCTAGTCCTGCGCAGAGCTGCGCAGAGCTCCCCGCAGCTAGAGAGGCGCGCTAGCCCCGCCCCCCATGTCCTCCCCCCTTCTCCTGTTCTTACACAGGAAGGGCAGAAGGCGCCCTGTTGCCCACTGGAACATGGGAATGAGGTTACAGAACAAAGTGCAAACGACGTTTAAAAGTCACAAAGTACTATCAGAACTCTGAGAAAAGGTGCTGTTTTGTGGTCTGGATCACAGGTGAGTAGATGATGATTCAACTAGTTCAGTGGATGATCGAGGAAAGTCACAGACAGAACGGAGGCTGACAATGTGCAGGGAACAGGATGCGTGGGTGACGCCCCATGCGTGGAGACGGTATCGGGGTCTCCACACGAGCTCTTAACCAGGAGGCTAGTCAGACAACGGTGGTACCAGTAACCACGGGAGGAGTGGAAGGGTTTCTGCGGTCAGTGACACATGAAAGAGTATCTGATGCTAAGGGGCGTGCTAAAACACAAGACAAAAACGAAATGGTACATTTTAAAGCCATCTGCATAAATTTGGGGGTAAACTACCTAACATAAACCTGAAAAATTAAGTCATTGACTGAATTTTCCCATCATTTCATTTCCAAAACCTTTTTTTTTTTTGAGGTCTTGTTATATACCGAGCATCTTACAATGCTCTAGAAACACAAAAAATAAGGACCTTAAAATGCCACTGGGAGACCCTAGAGCAGTGCTGTCACTCATACATAAGTTCATTAAGTCTCTAGCAGAAAATCCAGGGACATGCAACATGAGAGCATTCTGAGATTCAGCTTGAGGCATCCTTGGCTGTTATGTGTATTTATTAACACCAATATGATAAATAATGCACATTGTTAAATTAGGATAAACTATAACTAAAATGGTCTTAAGAGTATAATGTACATCACGGTCATTAAAGGGTTAAACACAATATGTTTTTTTATATGGTCTAGCACCTCTAATATTTTCAACATATTCCTATGAGGAAATGAAATTTTAAGTTTGAAATTATTACTTATGAAATCATTACTTATGAATCACTGAGTTTGAACTGAAATGTCAATTTGTACATTGGTTTAAAATAAGTATGTAATAAAGTATCACTCCATTTAATTATGGTGATGGTTTTCAATGATGCTAATAGATTAGAAACAGAGTAAAAAGGAAATACCTTCAAGCACCCAGAAGTACCTCGGGGTACCGCGCACGGCCTTGCCGCCATGGCGGTCCCTGCCTGTCCATGTGCCATCACAACACGCCTTACAAGCACAGGTCTGAACGGTAGAGGGGGAGTCTACCTGGAAATCATGTGATGACTCGGTAGCATCTCTTCTCTAATAGATGACTAACTCTGAAAATTGCATTGATGTGAACTTTCAGGCTTGATGGATAATAAACAGTGTATACCCAGCTTGGACACATACTACAAATCATACCTCTCCAGAAATATCTGAGAATTCTTATTAAAGATGGGCACTACATTCACCTGTGTTTTTAAAGTGAGAAGTATGTATGTGAAATCAATTTGAGCTTATATTTTATAACGATTAAGGTGAAATTTATCTAGTTCATCCTTGGAAAAAACTGAGTTCATTTAATATTTTAAGTTCTTTCTACTTCTATTTCTTTGATGATAATATTCACATTCTTAAGCGATTTCTATGCTATGTGTTCAACATCAAACTGCATTGCAGTAGATGAGAACAAAAGTCCTTCTTTGACCTCCCTGCCAGAAGGATACAGAAGTCCATCTATAGCTTTGTTTGCTTACTAGCTTTTTGTTTTAACTAGTTACCTGTGATACAGATCAGGAATTAGGGTCTATTTCAATTGTAATGTTGTTTTTCTGGCTCAAGAATGGGTTAGCTTGTCTAAATTTCACATCAGTCTCATTGGTCATTTATTTATCTCTTGTAGATTTTAATGATAACAAAATGTCATAAACTTTAAGTAAGCAAAAACATTGCTTGTACTTTAAACCATTTTGTAGGCACTGACAAATTTTCTTTTGGTAATATGTTAACTGAATCTTATTTTGAAAAATATACTCTCCAAGCATAATAGGTTTTCTGAGATGTTGTTGTGCATTGATTTTAAACTGCTAACAATATGGTTTCACATTAACAATATTTGATTCAATTGCAAGTAAGATTCAAAATCTAAGGTGTTTTATTCTGCCTATTTAATGTCTGCCAGCTAGAAAACTTTACTTTAATGATGATGAATGGACAAGAACAGAACTATAAATTCTAACTAAATATCTTCTATTATATCCAGAATGAAATGCAGTGTTTAGACTAAGGTTGAGAGCACATATTGATGGAGATGATAACAAAATTCTCTTGTATAAAATAGAAATAGTCTGTCAAAATTTAAGTAAACTGTGTTTAATCTGTGAGAATAAAATTGACTAGTCAGTTGTCAAGCTGTGTAATAGATATGAATCTGCTTTAGAATAAATTTCATTGTACATTTCTATAAGTATGTTGTTAATGAGGTTTCATTTCTTGCCTGTACTGATGCTTAAAACCAAAAGATATCCGGATAATCAGCATTACTCTTCAAAATACATGAAGAGGAAAACAATCTAGAATTTGATCACTTATTTTTTAAATTTACTCATTGCTATTTTCAAAACTGCAAATCAAAAATATTTCTGAATAAAATGATAAAGACATTTCCAACACATTCTCATTTCTGAAATCAGACAAACATAACAAAAATAACATAATTAAGCTCTAAGGTGCACAAGTCTTTTGAACCAAATATATAGGATCCTGGGGCGGGGGTGGTGGTGGTGGTGCATAGTTCTACAGACTTCTCCCAGGCAGAAGCCTTAGACGCCAGTTATAGCCTCTGTTGGTCAGTGGTTGATTTCTTGCATAGGACAGCATGGAAAATTGTCCTTCGAAGCCACCTCAGAAGTAAATCGTCCACTGAAGTACAGGAAGTGAGGCCTATGCAAAACCAAAGCTTCAGTTAACCAGATGGAGTTACTACACCGAGTCCCCACAGCTTCAGACAACACGAGTGCCAGCGCGGCCCAGCTGCGCTCAGGACAGGAGGCAGGGCGGCACTGGCACACGCCCCACGCCATCCGCTCCACCTGCCAGGCGGGAGTGAGGGCTCGATGCCCCCTGGAGGACCTGGGCGGATTCTCAGTCTGGAGCGCGGCGGCGGCTCTGAAGCCCTCGCCACGCTGCCCCCGGCTCGCTGGTCAGGCCGTGGCTCCCAGACCTGCCCCGGGCCCGCGGGGTGCGTCCCCCAGTCCTGGGGACCGGGTCTCCCTGCCTGTGGTGACAAAGCCGCAGCAGCAGCCCGGCAGG
>NW_017731612.1:1737542-1841794 GCF_001890085.2 Hipposideros armiger | reverse complement strand
AGGAGGCGTCCTTCCCGTGGAAAGCGCGTCTCCTCACGCCCCATGCCCCCATCAGACGCAGACGTCCGCCTGCCTCTGGGAGAGGTGGGGGCGCGGGAAGGGTAAACGCAAACTTTAGAAGATGACTAAGCGTGTAAATACACTCTAAGATGATAGAAAAAAGGAGGACATTATGATTTTATACTGAGGTGAGCTTTCCTTTTTAGATGGCGTGTTTCCCCACAGTCTGGACTCTGGGCACTCGGCGCACCAGGAGGTGTTTTCATGGTCCCGCCCTGACGTGATGCGTTAACTGGAACGTGGACTCAAAGACACAGAAGGTGACAGAAGAGAGGAGCCATCATTGGAGGGAACGATGTGGCGCCTTGTGCTGGGTGGGTGTTGGGGAGGGGGGCAGGAGGTCCTAAGTCACCGAAGCCGCCAGGACGGGGTCACCACGCGGGACGCTGGCTTCTGCATCCATATCACTTTATGGTGACTTTCTGTGGGTGCTCGGTGCTGCTGGGAGGAGGTGCTGTTGGAATCTGCTCCCCGATTTTAGGAAGAGATGACCTGCGACAGCAGAGGCGCTGTGTGCACTTCAGTGCCAGGGCAGCGGACCCCCAAGAGGCAGGAGGGGTACATGAGAAGGACCGACTGCAGCAGGGCCATGGCGGGGGGCTTACGCGGCAGCCCCCCTGGTGTGTCAGCTGGTGACTGAGATTATTCCCGTCGTGCCACAGGCTCCGGCCTGGGAAGCAGGGGCTGATCTCTGGTCTCCGGGGGCCCTGAATTGGGGCCACATGTGCACTATCCACGGAGGAAATGAGTGCTTGGCACGCTGGAGATTGTGTCATGATGATATCACGAGAATATCCAGTTTCCTCTCATATTCCAGATGGAAAACAGTGAAAAACACTCTCCAAAGGCGTCACAGTTTGGGCACTCAGCTGGCATGAACTAATCTCCCGAACCCAGAGCACAGGAATCAACACAGCTCCGGGGCTTCTCCCTGAGCCTCCGGCTTTGGGGTCCACGTTTCGCCCGGGATCCGGAAGCCACAACCCACCTACTGGGCAGGTGTGTCTGAGCGCGGTCCAGGGCGCACGCGCCCTGTGCAGCCACCTTCGGGGACCCAGTGAGAGAGTAACTCAGGAGAGGTAGATCTGTGTGGTCTCTGCAGGCAAAGCAAATTGAGAGTCCAGTACAAGGCTTTGGGAAAGAGGAAAGGTCTTAGCAAAAATAGCTTTTATCTATTTTGGGGAAAACAGCTTCCTCCTCAGTCTCAGAGCAAGAGGGGAGGAGAGGGCGCCGGGTCTGAGAGGCAGGCTATGTCCCCACGTGGCACACATGTGACATTCTCATGTCTGCAGCGACCTGTGCAGCCAGCGACCATCTTAAACGGTGTTGCTTATGGACGTGTCTTTCTTATGGAGGGAGGTGACCGTGACTGTGTAAAAACAGCTTATCACGCTCAAGCTTATCAAATGGCCCATTTGATATTTTAAAGACTTGGTTGGGATGGTAGAAATACACTATATTTTTAATTGTGATTATGAAAAAGTATGAGTTTGTTCCCCTAGGTGACGAAAACAATTCCTACTGTATTTCACTAAAATAATTTTGAGTTCTTGAATTTAAAGTATTACTATGCATATGTTAATTTGGTTCCAGAACTAAATAGTGACAACTAATCAATAAAAAATAAATGAATATTGATATTGTAAGACTTTTTCAATACATTATTTATAGTACCCTTAAGACAAGCTAGATATTGCATTTAAGGAATCAATATGGTGATATGGAAATTAAGGCTAATAACTTGTACTTTAAATTCTTAGTGTGATGAATAGTTGTTAAATATTTATTCCTTGATGATTTACTTCCTTGATTAGTTTCCAAAACTTATTCCACTTTAAAAAATGAGCAATCTGGAATCATTGATTTTCTTTGCATTGGGTTACACAGGCATTCCCTAATGCTAGGCAAGCAAAAAAGACAGAGATCATCAAGAAAAAAACAACAGAAGGAAGCTGAATGTTTAGTTCAATTATGTCATAAATTTTGAGGTGTATAGGATGAAAGAACAAGGGTAGAAAATGCTGGTGGTCTTTGTTTTAAACGTTCCATTATTTACATTTAACATCATATACCACGCTTTTGGGCTTAATCATACATTTGTACATATATAACTTCCTTCCATGCTTGGGTCAACTTTCATCTTTTTTTCCGTTTCCTTCCACATTAAAACATCTTCAAGATTGAATATTTAGTGAAGTTGGAGATCCCCAGCAATCTAGTTGCAAGTTCTAATCCAAAACGCTCCACTTCCAGATACAAACACAAGAAATAATGGAAAAATAAAACCCTAAATATTTTGAATTTATACTTGCACATGTTCTGAAAAGAAAACAAACAAATAAAAACTATACAAATACAAAACACCATGAAAAGCTTATGTGGGAAGGAAGTGTTTCAAAGTGGTGCCTACAAGGTATCGGGTCCAGTACAGGACCCGTGGGGTAACGATTAGGTTTTCACATCCCCAGGGGAAGAGGCCTAGCTTGAGCTCACCTGAATTCCGGGAGCTGGAACTGATCCCACAGTAAGGAGCCCGGAGCCCCATGCAGGACTTATCCATTCCATTAAAATGAACCAGGAAAAACTGTGCCACTCAAGAAAAGGCAGTGACATAAGCCATTTCGCCTGGAGCCTGGAGTGGAGTGACTCGCTCACGCAGGTTCCGCTGTGCGTGAGAAGGGAATTCACATCCACATCATGTGTGCTGCTGAGAGGACCTGAGCCCAGAAACTAAACTGAGGTCTAGTGAAGTGAATCCTTAGGATTCGGCAGAAGCAAATGGAACAATGTCACAGCCCAGAGGCAGGGGACTCCAGAAAGGACCCCCTGGAGAAAACACAACAAGCAAGTGAGCTCTCAAGAAGAAGAGTCAGCCCATGCAACAAACAGGCGGAACAGTGACCAAAGGGGAGGACTTAATATAGTCATTAAAAGTGACTCTGAAAAAGTCCTTTTAAATGGTTATGGAAAGAACAGAATCGTAATGAAAGGTCAGCACACTACCAAAACACAAATTAAAAAAGACAATGGAAAGATCTATAGAGAATTAGGAATACAAATTATCTTGATTAAAATTAAAATAAACGATCAAGGATAAATTAGCTTTATAAGTTCCCTTTATTTTTTCTTATTCACGGGTTCGTCTAGGTGTTCTGTTGGGTTTCTCTTTTCTTTTCAACCCACCTAAAAGCAGAAACAAAGACTCAAAGAAGTTCCTCACCGAAGGGCCAGAAGGAAGTCTGCCTGCATGTTCGGGAGTTTTCCCTTCTCCCCTGACACTAGATAACCCTGAGCCTCATTATAGGATCATAACTGTTCATGGTATTAGAGATCCTATGAGTCATTCTCTCTCCACAATTGTACAGAGGGCGAAGCATAAGCTGCCATCCAGCACTTGAGCACTGACTGGACGTTTACCAGCCCCGGGGAGGTGAGGACTCCAGCGTCACCGCGGGAGGAAGCGCACTGTTTAGGAGAGCGCTCTGGGTCCCTCTCCCACTGCACAGGGAAGGCGCCCCTTCGTGGCAGCGCCCCTCAGCCTCTGAAACACACAAGCCAGCCCGCTGACTAACTTCAGTGAAGTCCACATTTTCATCAGGTTCCTACAGTGACTATTTGTTGCCAGCCTACAGACCTCAGGTAGATGCCATTGGTATCACTGTACCTTTTCCAGAAGCGAGCATATTAACTACACAGGGTATTCTCACGACTGCTGTCACATTGGGAGTATGGTCACTGCACATCGCAGGGCTACTGATGAGTCTCGCTGTCTTATGACTGTGCTTCCTAGTGCCTCTGGACAGAGTTTGTGAGGCATGAACATCAGGCCTCTAATGGATCACAGAAAACAGAAGATCAACACATTTTTAAAAGACAAAAATATTGAAACACGATAGTATAAGGAGAATACCCAAAGCCATACACTGAATGGTGGTGGTGGGGCTTCCATGAGAGCTGGCTGAACACATTATTTCACACCCTAATCTTTGATCCTGACCCGATTCCGTGGACCTGTTGCTGTCTGAGGTCCTGACACGGGAGAACTTTCTGGAATACCTCATTCTTCTGGCTTCTTATGCTCCTTTCCTGCTTCCCACCGATTTAGTCTTTCTTTCCCCTTTCTTTTTCTTATTTTTTTTCCTTTCCTTTCCTTTTTGTAGGTTATACAGAGGAGGTTTATAAAGAATCATTAATTATGATAAAAGGAATGTAAGGAAACGCTATGGCAGGAGCTAAGACCTTGTTGGAAAAGTGTTTCATTTTGGTCACTGGCTAACAGAGGCCTTGACTGGTGCGGCTGGGCCAGAGGTGACAGGCCTCCCTGTGGCATGCAGGCTGGGGAGCAGCAGGCCTAATGTCACCAATTCCCTGACCCCTTCAGTCAGGCCCAGGCCACCCTGCTGACTCAGTTCAGAGGGAGAGACACAGTAATTAGTCATGAGATATATAAACAATTACATTACCAATGTGTAAATCAATCACAAATAAAGTTCAAAGTGCTGCATATTCATACAAAATTACTCAAGTAATTGGATGTCTAAAAATCTCATATATCCTGTGATGACTGCATGCTTAAGATATCAATAAATTATCCACTGTCTTTTATTATTTACCTTGTTTTATACATATCATTTAGCTAAATATAATTTAATAAAGTATAAAATATTAAATAAAAGTAACACAAATTTTGGAAGATCATAGTTCTAATTTAGCTCTCTTACTATCAATGTCCGGTTGGAAGCACCTAGTATAAATCCATGTGCACAGGTGAGCACTTTATGAATTCCTTGAGGAAAAGCATCACTTCCATACCTACACAGATAAACTAGTACTTTGTTAGTTCCAAACAAATATATGTGATATCCCCCCAAAAACTATAACTATGTAGTCACTCCCACATAAAATGTTTGAAAACTAATTCAAAGGTTAACTAGTGCAGCTGAATAGATTTATTATGAAAAACCTTAGAGGTTCTGTATTAATGGCATATTAAATTATATTATACATCCTGAAGTTTAAATGGTTCATAAGTAGATTATTACAAGGAAGAAATCCATTAATATGAATATGGGTAATAAGGTCATTACCAGAGTTAAAAGAATTGAAATTGCATGATTAAAGTGCTCATTAATATGCTAAATAGTATAATATTAAAGAGATTATGGAACAGTTTTCAAAGATACATTTCATTTTAAGGAAATATCATATGAGGAAATTTAGTAACTTTAGGCAATTCTCTAAAAATGGCTGAGACATCAAGATTAAATAGCACAGATTTTTTTTCCCCCACAGAAAATAATTTACACCCCCCTCTTCTATTAGAGTTAAACTGAGAGAAAACACAGTAACGTAGACAGACCAGTGACCCGCAGTCAGGTACGTGAACTCAAGTTCTCACTACCCAGGTGTACCTTCCTGACTTTGCCCCAAGCCTGCTCACCCTCCATGCTGAACTTGTGTGTCTGCTCATGTTGTAATGCATGGGGAACATGTACAAATTCTGGGTACTTGGAAGCTTTAAAAGTGACACCTGGTGCACAGGAGGAAGTGCCTGGAGTTTTCAACAGCAGCAACCAGAATTACCGCTTTACATGACATTACTAGCACGTGGCAATCAACCATCACCAACATTTGGAAAGAACAGTGATGTATAAAATTATGCTTGGCACTGTGATATTAATTTACAAATACAACTTGAATTTGTCAGGGTTCTCCAGAGAAAAAGAACCAATAGGATGTGGGCGTAAATAAAGATTTATTTTAAGGAACTGGCTCCCATGATTATGGAGGCTGCAATCTGGGTCAAAGACCGTAAAGCTGGAGATTCAGGGGGACGGTGCCAGTGTGGCAGCTCAACCTGAGGTCACTCCCTGGCAGAATTCCCTCGTGCTCAGGGAGAACGGCCCTTGGGTCTAGTCAGGACATCAGCTGCGGTGACAAGACCTACCCCAGGGGAGGGGTGGGGCAATCTGCTTTACTCCGAGTCCACAGACTTAAATATTTAAATGTCAATCTCGACCAAAAATACCATCACACAGACATCTAACATAGTGTTTGACCACATATCTGGGCACCAAAGCCCAACCAAGCTGACATATAAGAGTAACTCACGTAAGTTAAATATGATTATTAATTATGAATCCAACATATTGATTCTCCATTTTAATCACAGTTGTCTTGAAATTAATAAAAAGCAAAGCAGTGACCAAGTAAAGAGTAGGAGGTTCCCAGATGAAATTTACACCATCCTTTTTCCTCATCAAAGTTCATAGAAAGGCCTTTACATACACACAGCATCTCAGCTTTTCCCGTTTCCACTTAAAAAACATGAACTGTTAAGAAATGCTGCTTGTTATTTCACTTTTAAATACAGTGACATGAAATAGCGTGTTGGGTTGTCCTCCTCGCCCATCCCCACAATGGGCAGGTGGTTTTTCATCATCTGTCACACGGAAGTACCGGGCCGGTGATTGGTGCGCATGCTCTGTCTGTGAGGGAGTATTTCTACGGCTTGGCCACAGCACCTCCCAAACCTGTCTGCATCTGGGACGCCATCTGCCTGGGGCAACATGTCAATACCTCATTTCTGCTGGGAGGACACATTCCATCTTATGTCCCCCCAAAGGCCAACTCACGTGAACGGAAGTGGGATTTCTAATGTGACTTCCGGGAGTCACTCTCTACATGTGTTCATTTTGCAGAAAATGTAAAATCGTATTTCATACTTATTTCGCTTTTCTAGCATATGTTCCTAGCAATTAACTTGGAAAAAGTAATTTCTCTTTGAAATAGCTTGCAAATGCAGAATCAGTGCACCAGCATGGTTATTTATCTAAATAGTATGCTTATGGGTAGAAGAAATTAAGTAAATAATGAAATTTCATAATTTAAACGTTGAAAAAGATGCACATTATCTCATGCTGATTCTAAAGAGAAATACAATGCGTTATGCTTAATGAATTATTTTCTTCGGTAAATGCTGATTTGTGCAATTTTTACAGAACAGAAAATTAAATTCATTTCAGTAATACAGTGAGAATTTTTGTTTTGTTCAGGTTGCATATCACCATGTGAGTATTCAGTTGTTTTGTTTTCACCCTCCCTCCTGTGTGAGTCTTCCCTGAGGAGTGATTATTGAAGCAGCGGCCATGTGCACTAGTCAGTGTTGGAATCAGACGCGGTGACTTGGTAAGCAGTGACCACAAACATTATCAACTCACTCTTCTCTCTGTTCCTCATGGATTCTGGGTTATTTTTCTTAAACTCATGTTTCTTTTGCCAGTTTCCCAAGATTACAGAACTGGCTGCTTGACGTCTGGGGTACAGCGAAGGTCACTCTGTGCTTATGTGTGCATCGGTATTCCTCCAAGAAGGGCATCTGCCCCCAAAATCTCAGAAAATTTACGACTGTTTTTTCAGTGGGAGAATTGTTGAAAACTTGGTGTAGCATGGGAAATCACCCTTTAATGAGTTCTAATTCATGCTGTTTAAACTGCTTTAATATCTCCTGAGCTCCGCCAGCCTTTGCTTTTCTACAGATTCTACTCCTATTCCCATAATACGATTCCAGGCACATGACAGAAAGCCAATATGCTCGCTCAGGCATGCCCTTCATGGTCTAAACTGCTGGATACTAGATTACCAGAAAAAATAGTCTCAGGCACAAGTGAATGCTCTGATCAAATAATTCAGGTATAATTATACTAAGTTACACCTTTCTCTGAAACAAGGTGAAGAACTCCTCAACATATACATATATAGAGGGTGCCAAAAAATATATACACATTTTAAGAAAAAAAAAACTGTATGAAAATTACACTGAGAGTAGCCACTTTGAGCACCTCTTGAAATTGCAGAAGTCAAACGTGACTTGCATTCATCTTTTGTTATCGGTATATGTTATCACAATTTTAATACAGTTTTTTTTTCCTTTTTAAAAATGTGTACACATTTTTGGGCACCATGTGTGTGTGTGTGTGTGTGTGTGTGTGTGTGTGTGTGTAATATACAGCATTTGGACCATCATGTGGAAATAATGTCACATTAATAGCAGTGCAGTGGTATTATTGTATTATTGTTCCCACACATTCACTCCCAGTTTCTACCACAGGCTGAGCTTCCTGCCTGTCATCAGGTGGCACAGCTTCCTTCAGTGAAGAGCAGGCCCCCTCGTGCATTAGTGTTGGGCTTGGCCACGTGACTCTGCGGACCAATGGAAGGAGTAGAGGTGAGACAGACAGCAGCTCTGGGAGCTGGGCACGCCTCCATCTGTTCTTGCGCGTTTCCACCTTGCTACCCACCCTTACACCCGCGTCTCCCCCACTCAGGCCCTCTGCCGAAGGAGACACACACATCAGCTGAGCATTGCGCAAGGGACCTGCAGCTTCTTGCTGCCAAGAGATAGCGTAGGTTGAAAATGCCATCATTTTGTAAAGCCCCTGAAATGTTTGTGGTTTTGTTAATTGTCCTTCCCTAGGGAAGATTACAAATGCACTTAACTCTTTTACAGTCCAAATGACATTACAATGACCATGACCACTTCTCTCACATGGCAGCATGCCGTAATCCACTAAGAGGATAATGCCAGAATTTTTTACCATTTTCATAAATATTTTCTGAAATGAAATTAGGTTTACTAAATGGTTATTTTCATAATGGGTAGAATAAACTAGAATATTAGTATTGATACACAGGCTCAGAAGCACTGCAGATCCATTTAAATGTTTAAACCTAATGCCATAGAGATGTGCTATGTCTGAAAAGCCACAAGTGACAACCTCCCCTAAATGTCTACCCTTCGCTCAGGACCACCCCAGGGGACACCTGCGGTCACCATACTGCCCACCTCTGTCCTCAACCAGACTAACTCTGTGTCCCACGCAGGCTAAGCCCTACCTCATTTGAAGGTCTTTTGCATGAAATGCCCATTTTTTGAGAAAATCAAACAAACAAGAGGTCAATTCCATTCATTTTTAAAGTTGTGACCATCTGAACATTGAGGGAATTTTGTTTTGGTGGATTTCAGCTTCCTGTTATTTTATTTGCCTTTGCGTTGGAGGCATACTCACAGCTTACTAACACTCATTAAATCTGTATTGTACATGGTCACATTTTCTTGCTTTAGTAATATGTAACTCACAGAATTAAAATGATCAGTAGATAAAGTTATAGAGTATCTATCCACATGGTAGACCACCGGTAAGAAGGTTAAAATTAAATTCAGTAAATGAAAGCAACTGTTAATTTCCTTTAGCTGTTATAATGATATATATATATATATATGTGATACATAATGTATATTTATATATTTAAAAACAAATATATATATATATATATATATATATATACACACACACACACACACATTTAAACGAAACTTTCGTGCTCACATTTAGCAACACATGAGCCCCCTAACTGCCTGCTATTGTAAAACCCCGGTTCTCAGGCCTCATGTATGTTTCAGTTGACCTGGGACGAGGTTCAAGAATCTGCACTTCTTGTCCCCCGTTGATGCTAATGCAACTGGCTCAAGAACTGCAAAGTCTCTCAAACTCAAAGCTGTTGGGTTTTTTTTAAGTATATTTTACTGTAGAATAAAAGAGGCCTAAAAAGGGCTAATATGTCTGAATTTACAGTCTTTGCAAACTACAAACTAAGTCTCCTAATAGAAAACTTTATGCTTTATCCTCTATGCAATTCAAATGCCTATACTAATTAAAGTGATCTACAGATTCAATGTAATCCCTATCAAAATTCCAATGACATCTTTCACAAAATAGAAAAAACAATCCGAAAATTTATATGGAACCACAAAAGATTCAGAACAGCCAAAGCAATCTTGAGAAAGACAACGATGCTTGATTGATCCCACTTCCTGATTTCATACTGTATTACAAGCTACAGTCATCCAAACAGCAGGGTACTGACCTCAAAACAGACACAAAGACCAATGGAACAGAACAGTCAATCCAGATACAAACTCACATCTATACGGTCAGTGAATTTATGACAAAACAGCCAAAATAGACAATGGGGAAAGGAGTCTCTTCAATAAGTGATGCTGGGAAAACACAGAAAAATGAAGCAGAACCCCTATCCTACACCATACACAAAAATGAAGTCAAAATCAATGAAAGTCCTGAGCGGACGACGTGAAACCATAAACCTCCTAGAAGAAAACGTGGGGGTGAGCTACTTGACATTATTCTTGGCGATGATTTTTTTGGAATTGACACCAAGATCAAAGGCAACAAAAGCAAAAATAAACAAGTGGGAGACATCTCAAGTGTCAGATGTGTGTTCTCCTTCATTGCATTGACCACGAGACCCGCAGGTGTGTTGCTCAGGTTGGTTTCCTCCTTACTTTTCTTCTCCTCTGAGAGACTGCCAGGTTATTTATTATTACTTCTCTAACAAAGATCGAAGTGTCATCAGACTACCCATATTCTAATTTATTTGTAGTATCCTACTGACATACACTAGTGTGTGCACATGTATCTATATGTATGTGTGTACATCTCCATATACATATTATACATACATTATACATATAGATAAATGATAGTTTTTTTCCAACTGTATTAGTCTCTGTGGCAGAGTTAACTACTTCCATTTGTAGGTGATGAAATGTCCAAGGAATCAACTTCAAACGTTGGATGACTTATGAGCACGGTCTTTCTCTTCACTTTACTCCAGATTAAGACTTTTGATCCTTGTTTTTATATTCCAGTCCCAGAAGTAGTTTTCGCTGTGGAAGTTATCTGAAGACAGTCTTGCTTTATAGTAGTGGGCTACAAGCAGACTCTAGCCTCTCTGGATGAATTTAAATATGTATTACACTAAGAGGCATTCTCTCAAATGAGTTTAAATGCATTGTATTTTTAGGCAACCTACATGACATGTTTATCTTAAAAACACTGCTTCCTCTACAAATAAATCAAGGTGAAGACAAATGAAGAGCTCAAGGTGACATCAGTCCCATCTGTCTTTGTCCTGGTGTGTGGATGAAAAGCAGCAGCCAGTTATGATGATGACGGGTGATGGATCCCAATGGCCAGCTGTGTTAGCATATTTCCATTTCTAAACCATCCTTAAAGAAAATCATCTATGGGGTCACACCATCCTCACGGTAGTCCAGCAGAGCACCATGCCAACTGGACTCAGGCTTTCACCAATAAAGAACTGGTAGTTTTTGAAATTGGCAAGGAGGTGCTGAATTTATTCTGCAGCCCATCATGAAAGGTTTCCTTCCTCTGGTTCCTGCAGTTTCCCTTTGATTGATTTCATGGAATCTTCGATGTGCTTCTTGTAGGCTTCTTTCGTGAAGCTGGCTTCCTACAAATGATGGTTCATAACAATATCAACACCAGTTACTACTGTGCTTTCTGCTCCTTCACCCTCAGGGCCTTCAACGGAGGCGCTTCCACCAGTGTCACCCTTGGTCCTACTGACCGTCTTCTCCTCCACCTCCAGGCATAGCCCATCCTGATCTCCTGGATCTCGTAGGTACCAGGAAATATGTCATCTTGGCTGGGGAGGTCCCCGTAGATGCTCACAATGGTGGCTGGAAGGAGATGAGGCCGTCACTGGCTTAGCAGGAGCTCGGAGCTTGGAGCCAGCACCGAGCAGGGCTGGGGGGATGGGGGCAGCAGGCGGAAAAGCCATATATGTTATCAATAACACTGTCACCTCCAAGATCCTATTTAAAAATTTCACTATTGATGACCTTCTTCCATTTTTCAAAATGACTCCTTCTAGTATTGTCACTCCGGATATTGTTTTACAAGTACTTTAGGTCATCACCTTTATTGATACTTGCACCTGTCACACTTCACCGTAACACCTATCGTTACCTCTCTGATGTTCCTGCCCAAAATACCTAACCTGAGTCTTATCATGATGAAACATCAGACAAATGCAAATTGAGGGCATCCCACAACATACATATCGATGGCATCAAAGCCATGAAAAGACTGAGGGACAATCAGATTAAATGAGATTAAAGAAAAATAATGAAATACCATGTAAAATCCTGGATTGAATTCAGAGCCAGATATTTTTTGTCTTTTGCTGTGACAGCAGTGGCTCAATGGGCAAAGTTTGAATAAGGTAATTAAATTAGATGCTATTGTTCCAATGCTCGTTTCCTAATCTGTACAGCTGCACCATGGTTAAGAGAACTTTATTTTTCTCATATCTTAACCATAACAAAGAAAAAAATGTAAACATTTTGTAATAGACTTAGAAAACTTTAATAACGGAAAACTCAAAAGCTATTTGACTTGTTTGCTACAGCATGGAGGTTGCTATCCTGATTCCGCACAAGAAAGATATGTACAGAAATCACCATTCTAAATCCCCTGTGGTTCATTTTAAAGCCATTTGCTGAACCTTCCAAACATATGGTTGTAAATATGCATATTTTATATACAAAATTGCTTGAAACATTTCCGTGTTCCTTGAATAACCATTATGTTTATATGCACACACCAGGAAAGGCCTAATTGCTATGTGCATGGGTTGTTTACAGGTAAGTGGTCTATGAAGAAATGAGAACCCCTAAAAATGCTATTGGGTACAAACCAGTCTGTCTTGGTCATTTCAATTGGAGAGAAGAATATTGGTTCGTAGATCTTAGAAACAGCCATATAAACACCTCTCCCCCAATAAGAACAAAGGTTATAGAAGTAATCTGTCAACTAAATGCTTTAATAAACTTTTCTATTGAGTGTTGTACTGTCACAAAAACTGGGTTTCCTGTTTCCAAAAGGTCTATCACCGCAAAGGTATATATGCATTTGTTAAATCGCCAAGAGGCTTTCATTGCCGTCGCTTTCCCTGACGCTGTTGGGTTGATGAAACCTCTAACACTGGCGGCCACCAGCAAGTGACACTGGTGGTGCTGTGGTTTAGACAGTGGATTAGCGCTTTCCTCTCACACAAACACGTGCCCACTCGTTAGCTTCCAAGTAGGCGAGATCTCAGAGCCCTCACAGTTCTTGGAAAACATGACACTTAGTTCTCTGAAATGTACTAGTAATCTTTCTCTGAGGTGAAATTAAACTCTTCCGTTCACATACCTCAAGGCCTCTGCTTTTCAACTCTGCCCCTCCACAAACATACCCCTCAGGAAAGGTATTCACATGCAGACATTAAAGGATTTTATTTGTTCAGCCACAGGCAAAATTATGTGTGTAACTTCCTGTTATAGAATATATCCGTGCTGGGGATTCCTGTGGGTCATTTATATCGCTTTTGAATCACTCGATATAAGATTCCTAAATTCTGCAATGCATAAAGTTGCTCTTTATGTCAGGTATGTTTTACTTTTTAAATCCTCATGAATCTTCTCATTGCAAACTCATATTGAAAACTCATTTTACTCATGCTGCTGTAAACACATGCTCGCAGATCCGCATCAGCTGTCATATCACCGTCTGGATTCTGTAACGTGTCCGGAGGACCTCACTTGGGAAGCCTGAAATCATACAGTCAGAGCGCGTGGAAACATCAAGTCCACCCTGCCAAACACGCCCAGCTGGAGCTGTTACTGGAACCGCTACAGAGGTTTAAGGAGGGACCGCCATGCTCTGAATTCGGTATTAAAAGAAACTTGCACCTTCATGTAGAATCAACTACAGGCGATGGGAATACAGGGCTAGAAATGGGACTAAATGACTCTTGAATGGATGCAGGTCAAAGATGATGGACTAGGGTAGCGATTCTGAAGTTAGCTTGAAATGAATGGAGGTAGGCTGTATTTTGGAAGCAGATCAAATAGGATTTATGGACTAGATGGTGAGTGTGAAAGAAAGAATCAGAAGTTAGTTTATTATTTTGCCCTGAGAAACAGAGTGCTATTTGCACGTCTAAAACACACTGGAAAAGAGCAATTGAGGTGAGAACAAATGCCTTGATTTTTCACATATCTTTGATATGTTTATAACATTCAAATGAAGTTGTTAAGTAGATGTTTGTGTATAAGAATACAAGGTACAGGACAGAGATATGGAATAAAGTATACATTTTGAACAAAACATGTAATTTCAACAGAACTAGCTGACATTGCTTAGCAAGAGAAGAATGTGTGCACACCAAGATTCAGATGTCTGCATGTTAACTCGTTCTCAGCAATTTCCATCATAGGCAATGCCATAAAAGCTTCTATAATATTTACAATGGATCACTGGAGATTTTAATTATTTTAAGAACAAAAACTTAAAAAATAAATCTCCACAGAAAAATTGTTTCAGTTTTGAGATGTTCATAAGAAGAAATAAATAATGGATTGTCTGCAAACCCGTTTCTTCTTGCTTTCCTTAGCAGTATCCCTTTCCATTACTCATTATTTCATCAACTCAGGAGTGACCTGGGTGTGTGTGTGTGAGATTTTCTCCTAAGGTCCAAACTCCATGCAGAGTGTTCTTTTTAGAATATTTCTCCAGACATCCTCTCTTTCCATTATTAACAGACACATAACTTTTCACCTGGACTAATGCAGACACTGCAGTGTGTTGTCATTTCATATTTTCTGTCTGTCCTCCCTAATCTACTCTAAAATCAGCATCCAATTTAAATTCCTGAAACATAATTCTAATGTAAAGGTGCTTCTGAATTAAAATTATAACATAAGCTAACAAAAACTCTCAAAATCTCCCATTTCCTTTATAATTAAGTACATTTATCACACTCTCACAACTGATGCGTCCCTCTCAAATTCTTACTGTGCATTCAGTATTTGTCTCCAATGCCTTTTTTATATCCAAAATGGGTCCTTGAATCCCCATATTATTTAGCTTGCAATAATAGTATTGATAATGGCTAATCTATTTTTGAGAGAGCACTTTCTAGGTACCAGGCATCTTCTAATAATGCTTCATAAAGATTATGAAACAAAATTAGGATCACTTTCATAATATTAATGTTCTACAGCTAATAAGGGACTATAGAGGTCTGACAATTAAGTTCGCAAGCTCATCCTAGAAAAAGTGCTACACACTTCATTGCTGAATGTCACTATGGTCACCTTCAAAGTACTCCCCTCGGGAAGCTATGCAGCGATGCGAGCATCTAGTTCACCCTTCAAAACAATTTTGGAACTCTTTTTCTGGAATGGCCACCAGAGCTGTTGTCGTATTACCCTTGATGTCCTGAATGTCATCAAAATGTCTTCCTTTCAATATTTCCTTTATCTTTGGGTAAAGAAAGAAGCCACTGGGGTCCCGATCAGGACTTGCTTATAGAGCACCTTCTATTTACTAATTATGCCTGTCTTGCAATATACTCACATCCCGGGCTTTCTTCGCAGTGGTTGTGCTGAAAATCACTACTGCCCGGCATACGAGGGATAAGCGTCCTCTGAAAAGTTCGCCTAACAGCCCCCGGTCTGTGGAGTTCTCTTCCCTGAGCCTATCCCTGCTTTTCGAGGCTTTCAGAGCCTGACGTCACCCACTCCGGAGTGTAAGTATCTTTGTTTCCCGCTGCACAGGAATCGTGTCAGCTGTTACTCCGGGGCGCCCTCCACCCCCTCCACCCCCTGCACTGGGCCAGGCGTGCCATCTTTGGGGTCACAGGCATGTTTAATGCATTGAAATGTTTTAATTAAAGATTAATCTAGAAATCAGTAACAGAAAGAAATCAGGAAAATTTAAAATATAATACTTAGAAGTTAAACAATATATTTCTAAAAATTACTTGATAAAAAGGAAGTTATTCAGGAAGAGGAGTAAAATTGAAAAATTCACATGAGCTGTTGTCAAAATTTACCGGAAAGGAAAGGAACTTGTGTTACATTAGTGAAAGGATAGCCATATAAATCAATGGATTTCCACAGAGTTCAGATAAAGGCCCATAGGAATGCAATCACTTTTTGAAAAGGTACAAAACCATTCAATAAAGGATAAGGTTCTGTAAAATGGTACTAAACAATTGCAAATCTAAATGAAAAGAAACTATCTTTCACCTAAAATTATACCTCAAAAAGCTACCCTCAAATGGATCATAAACACAACTATAAAATGTAAAATTATGGGGCCGGCTGAGTGGCTCAGTTGGTTAAGAGCTCGCTCAAGAGTGTGAGCTTTGAGCAACAGGGTCACCGGTTCGATTCCCAGCCCGAGCTGAGCTGCCGCTGAGCTGCCAACAGGTGGAAGGATGGCTCAGCTAAAAAAAAAAAAAAAGTAAAATTATAAAAATTCCAGAGAAAAAATGTTGTGACTGTGTTTGACATAGAGTTATTCTAAGGAAAATACTATTATAAGATTCGATAGGAACAAAACAGCATAATTAGCATCCCAAGGATTTTGATGTTGGAACTATCTGGTACAAAATATTATGAGTGAAAGGAACTAAAAAGAAAATACAAAGTGATTCCATTTATATAGTTGAATAAGGCACAGATAACTCTATGGCAAGTAATAGCAAAAAGGGTGATAGCACCTCCAAATAAACTAAATTAGTTTTTTGGGGTGAAAAAAATCTTACTGTTACTTATTTATAAGGCACAGATATACATGCAATACAAAACAAATAGTCCATGGAGGGGCACAATTAGGAAATAAAACATTTAAACTTATTTCTTTGGGGGAGAAGTGGTTTTAAAAAGGGTTGAGAAACACTGATTTATAGTGTTACACGTTTTGAGTACTTCAGGCTACAATTAGATTAAGCCAGTGTTGGGATATTGGCATGCTGGAAAATAAGAAACAAACTGGTCATTCAGGTTGAAAATGACAAAAAAAAAGTATTTAAAATCGGAGCAGCCTGATGCATTGCTAAGTGAGCAGGATGCAGGGACACAGGCATTAGACACAGGTGCTGCCAGGGGTAGTAAGTGCATCCTCGTGAGCAGAGGGCATGGGCTCAAAGGAGGCACAGTCGCTAGTACATAAAATATATGATTTTGGCTCACTAGTAAGTTAAAACGTGTTCACTAATCCATAACAGATAAGCAAGTTTGAAAGCAAACCACTTTTTGTAAAAAAAAAAAAAAGAATTATTTAACTCAGCACTAATTCTTTTTCTTCCTTAAACCAAGTGCCTGCCTTTGTCTTGGAGCTCATTAAATTGACAATACATCCAGTGGAATATAATTTTCCCTTTAATTCAAAGATCATTTGCAGGATTCAGCACTTGAATGAGACAGCTAAAATGAATTAATTGCAAGTGAAAGAAATATCTATACTTGAGTGGAAGATATAATTAGATAATGATACCAAATATTTTATATAAAATTATGTTATTTCAATTACTACCTGAAGTTATTATCTTATTGTGACATGATTATAATAAAAATTAAGCAGATACTATACCTCTCTAAAGATATTAACAGCATATTAAAAAATCACAATCAATATTATTAGTGCTTTAAATATAATACTTAGAATGTAATAAGGTATTAAAATAGAGCTCCTTTAAGAACAATTAAGTAGTTAATATGGTTCTTCATAAATTATTTTTATTTTATTAAAGTTATTAAAATAACTTCCTTTTAAAATGAATTACATATGTGTTTTCACGTTAGAATGGAACATTATTCTTAGGATAGCCTGATGTCACATATTATTTAATTTTTTTATTAAAATTTATTGGGGTGACAATGGTTAGTAAAATTACATAGGTTTCAGATGTACAATTCTATAATACATCTTCTATACATCACATTGTGTGTTCATCACCCAGAGTCAGTTCTCCTTCCATCACCATGTATCTGACCCCCATTACCGTCTTCTACCACTTTTTTTCCCCTTGCCCTCTGGTAACCACTGAACTGTTGTCTGTGTCTATGAGTTTTTGTTTCTTTGTCTTCTTTGTTGCTTTCAGTTTTATATCTCACATATCAGTGAAATCATATGGTTCTTGACTATATTTAATTTCTTTAAGAATGCTTGGTAATAAGATACACCACATCATTTCTAAATGCACATAAAGTAATTCAGTTTCAAAAGCTCTTACACAGAGTAAACTTTATCTGATATAAAACAGGTCTCTCTGTTATATGTTGACCTGTCAATAATTCTTTCGGAGGCTGAATCGAGGAATTCATTATATGAGTTAACAGCATTTTTTCCCTTGTTAAAAATACCAGGGAAATAAACTGGAATATTAAATAGAGAAAATGCTTTAAATGATGTACACGTATATACACTGGAGGTGATTTGATGTTACTAAAACCTATGAAACTTACAGTAAAATGTATAAACAGAAATATGTAGCATATGCTAAAATATCTAGATTTTAAAAATTTATAAATAAGCTAGAAAGTATTCTTTAAATTTGGGAGGAAAATGAGGAAATTTGATATTTCAATTTTACTCCTTAAATATATAATTATAAAAATATTATAAATATATATATGGAGAAAATAAAGTATTTCTGTTAATAAATATTAAAATGTGAATAAGTTACCTTGCTTTAAAATATTTTTTATATTTACAGAATATAATTAACATTGATGAAACAGTTATATTTCAGACTTTATTTACAAACAAATGCCATCATAATTCCCATAATGAAGTCTCTATATGATATAATCATTTTTTAAATAGATTAAATGCTAGGTTTTCCATGGAAAGATTAATTAAATTATATGCAAAGTTAATTTCCTCAAAAAAATTAGGATTTAATGTGTATATGTGCATGAAATTTGCATGTATGTTCTCCCTTTCCCCCACTTTTCTTTTTTTAACTGCCCAAAACATATATGTAGATGAGATTTTACAGTACTTACACCTACTAAATATGTTTTTTTCAGTTATCAAAGAAATATTGTATATATCTTTAAGTGAATTACAACTGATGAGTGAAATGATTTAAAACAGCATTAGTGTACAGTCAAACCATGTTGTTGACCAATGGAGCTGAACATTGGCTCACCTTGAAAATACATTTTACTGATTGGTTTTTATTGTACAGAGAAGTAATATGTATTCTACAAGCTCTGTGTAATAGACAGACCAAAAACGATTAAAAATAATTGGCCTGACTTGTGCTTCTCACCAAGGTGCAATAGCAGGGACCAGGTTTACCCTCTAACCTGAAATGAATGATAGAGTAATTGGGGGAGTGGGGGAGAGGGAGAGCGAGAATAAGGATACATCTCATCTGCAGCTGAGAACTGTTCAGTTATACATATTCATACAACTCAAAGCTGGTGAAAGGACCACCCGAAAGAGTGACGTGAGAAATCCCAGAACTCACACAGGCAGGGGTAGCTTCTCTCCCCAACAGTAGGAGTCAGACACTCGGTTCATGGGGTAACGAGGAAAAGGGGCTTAGAAGAGCTGCGCTCTGGTCCTGCACAGCTGTTAATACATCCCGTGCGCAAGGATATTCCCAGGAACCTGAAAATTCCCAGCACTGTACAGGGTGCACCTTACATTCACCGGCATCCAGTCATAAACTGTCACATGTGCAAGAAAGTAGGAAATGACCCACAAGAAGGGAAAAAATAGACTTGTAACCCGGCAGCAGTAAATGGGAGTAGGCGCCCTATCATTGCCGAGGTAGCACGCTAAACCAACACACGTCCTCTTTCTTCCAGTCCATGCTCTGCCCTGCCCAGTCTCCTTCCACAGCTACAGTTCACATTCCATGTGAATACAAAAAATGAGCTCGTGCTTTATCTGGACCAGGGATTGGCGGCACTGTCGGGGTCTTAGGATGTCTTTTACGGAGCCTAACTTATTCTCAAGAAACGTTAATTCCAGGAAGCTGTAACAGTAACATAATTTATCGATGATCAAGTATTACAAATACAGTAAAATTTTAATGCAAATTAAATACCCCAGGTTGTAATATATTATGAAAGTTGACGATTCAGAACCCACTGCAACTGTTTTCTAAAAGAAAACCAACCAGTATTCAATTTTAATTTAAAAAATTATATATATATATATATATATGAATTTCTGAAAAAATGTGACTTTATATAATATGGTATCTACTCAACACATTCTCTTTCTTTCTGTTGTGGAACTCGGATGTGTGTAATCACAGGTGTTATGTCTCCTAGTGCCATTTATACAGCTCTACACAGCGAGCTAGCAACCCTTGGCAGTAGCAATTAGCAGAAATTTGGTAAGTTACTCATCTCTTTTATCTCCTTTTTCTAGTCTGTAAAATGCTTCATTTAAACTAGATGCACTTTAATATCCTTTATAAAGATAAAATACAATGAAGGTAGAGGTCTAACCATAAGGACAATTATTAATGTCACCACTAAAGGGAATGTGATTAAACAATTCAGACAAGTATGATTAAATGCTGTGCTTAAAATTAATAGCAAAGTTATATGTTAACATGTGGATTTGCCAATAGAGGATTTCCTTATACAGTATTATAAAACGCTTGATTGGAAGAGGTAACAGAGCAATAAAGTGCTAAGATATCTAAATAAAAGATCACTTTTAAATAATATTTGCTTATTTATTAACTTTGTAACCTTGGAGAACTTAGGTAAACTCTTTAGTTTTCAGTTGCATTATCCACAAAATGGTTAACAGTTAATGCCCTTAAAATGCCCCTGGGGATTAATGATCATTCGATATATAGCAGCTATTAGTACTAATGGTGTTACTGATGCTAATAAAAATGAATTTCATTGGATTTTATGGTTAGTATTATCAACAACATAATCATGGCTTAATAGAGGAAAGGTGACTCACAAAAAAATATCAGTCACTGTCTTTTGGGGTTGAGGGCATCTAGAAAACATTGTTTCTTGAAATATGACTACATCGAGTTTCTCAGGTGACCCTCTGAAGTGTTAGCCTTCACTTGTGGTGACATTGTCCAGGAATGGACCTTGAATCCAGCAAAGGATCTTGAAAGTGGTAGTTACCCTGCATTCTCAAGTATTGTTCAAATTAAAGCCCTTACTCGAAAAATGAAATTTGAAATTCTGTATTATCCAGATTAGCTCTCCCAATTAAGACAACTATAAAGTAATTTTGACATTTTTACTTTATATTTTATGTATAAGTATGGTCATAAAATTTTATGCATTACTTGACTATTATTCTTTGGGAAATTTTAAAGCTTTTCATTAAAGAGTGCTTTTTTCCCCCAGCGTAATTAAAGCTCTCTCAAATTTTAAGTGAGTTTGTCCTGCAAACTTTCCTGAAAACTTGTGTGGCTTCTCTTCCTACTCTATTGTGCATGCAGAGTAACTGAGGCAGAGTGAAGATAAATGCATGCCTTTGTGTTTGAAATTTTCATAATAGGACACAGCAAATGACATCACTGCCTTCCATGTGATAGGAATACAGAGGGTGCCCAAAAATGGAAGAAAGGAAAAAACCATGAAAATTGTAATACACAGTATATACTGATAACAAAAGAGGAATACAAGTCACACGTGTACATTTTTTGGCACCCCTGGTATTTAGTACAATTTATATTAAGAAAAAGTGCAATAAGCTATCCTTTGAGTCTTTAATGCAAATTAGATTTAAAGTAAAATATTTTATGATTATGTGCAATATACACAATCAACAAAATATTACTATGCTTGTCAGTTTGCTATAAG
This sequence comes from Hipposideros armiger, assembly GCF_001890085.2. NCBI lineage: Eukaryota > Metazoa > Chordata > Mammalia > Chiroptera > Hipposideridae > Hipposideros > Hipposideros armiger. The sequence goes on along the minus strand of NW_017731612.1, from coordinate 1,820,208 downwards.
AAAAAAATAAATTTAAAAAATACTCCCTGATTTCTCATAATTCACTGAAAAGCAGATATAGAATATTTGTCTTTTTTTAATTTGAAAAGTAAGCAAAACAGACAAGTAATCACATTCTGTCAGATTTCAATTGTATTTAGTTAACTTTACAGGAAAACAGGTTTTGCAAAGGGTTTGAAATCTGCTGCATATTAGACATATATTATGGGGGTGTTTTCTGATATTCTATAAATAATAATATAGCTGCTATATTTCACTATATTTCACTATATTGCACTGCCTTTTTAGCTTGCTTCCTGGTTCTTCAATATTGTAAACTGTGGCACCATGCTCAATTTTAATATATACTGGTTAAACAGTCGGGGATTTAATTTCAGTAACTGTTATTGTAGAACAATACTAAAAATACAACCAAGTGCTATGTCTCCATACAACCAAGTGATATGTGTTTCCAAACTGAAACACAGTTGTTGAGTTTATAAACTCAATACCTGCTTGATAGGATGATGGAGGGAGGTGGATTCTGTGAGACTGTGTCATAATCATATAATTTGAGGGCTGTAAAGGACGTAAAGGCTGAGTTTATCCTCCATCCAATGCATAAAGCTTACTGCAGTGTCTGACCCGGCATCTGCACTGAATACCATTGACATAAGTGACCCACTACCACATAAGGCAGCTGGGCAATTTTCAATCCACTGTATCAGAAAATGCCTCCTCATATTAAACGTCTTGCTAAAGCTGTTAACCAGCCAAAGGGGATCACCAGAAAAAGTCTAATCCTCCTTTTCATGAACACCCTTCTGGATATCGGGAGTACATATGCTGCTCCTCCAAATCTTTTCATGGCAAAATAGTATAATATTAGCACTGCTTTCATCATTAGTCATATGAAATGTATCAAATCCCTTTATAGTCTTCAATGCTCTTGCAAAATAATGTATTGATTCAACCAATATTTCCTGAGAATCTACGACTACTCAACCCAGCACTAGGCAGTGCATACAGGTGTGTCGTAAACCGTCCAAGCTTTGTGGGAGAGCCCGAGCTCCTGGGGTTTGTCTCTTCATGACCTTGTCTGTATCTGCAGCTTCCGGGTAAAGACAGTGACTAGAGCAAGCACACGGAAAGAACCCGAAAGCCAGGGGAGACCCGCCCTGCGCTGACCTCCCCCCGACTCCTCAGCTCCCAATCCAGCTACTTTGCCAGGCCTGGATGACCCCTCCACCCTGGTCTCTGGCGGGGACTGAGGAGTCACTGTCACATACCACACTGACTGCCTGTGTGCACATTACTGCAAAGAAGATGGCTAAAACAGGGTCACAACCATACAGATTTCTGCAAATTTAAGAAATATTTCATTTTAGGAGGAGGCTAAGGGACAACTTGTATATTCGCTTATTCTGTGACAGCTAGTTTGAAGAAATGTTATTTACCCTTCTATTAAAAATTTAAATGAAATGCAAAACCACAACCCCAAATTATAGGTCATGAAGTGGTATATAAGATAAAGATGGTATATAAGATAAAGTGGTATATAAGATAAAGGAGTTCAGGAAATATCTAATTTAACAGATGCGAGTGAATGCCAGCTATAAAATTCTCTTTCATCAGGACATGACAAGGGTTCATAGGTTAGCAATATGCATCATAAAAATATACGCATTTTTCAAAGTGAATTTCTGAGTGCTAGTCATAAAACAAATATCACAACATGATCCTTCCTTATCTTATGCCCATTAGTACACAGAAGAGGGCGAAGTAATTTACAAAAATAAATTAATATGGATTTATTTTAAAATCAATACCATAAGCCTATTTTTTATAACTTTTAGTAGTAAATCTCATTCCTGCACTGTCATGAATAATGCTTTGGGTGAAAATAACTATTTTGTGTCATCAAAGAGGTATGCTCAATGAAGCTGTTAAACATAAAACAAAGTAGCTACTGGGGTCGATTTTTATCATGCATTGAGCACCTGGAACACTCAATAAGTCATCAACAAGATTAACGGTTTTAATAAGAATATAACTTCCTACCATAGTCTGCTCAGTGGGTCATAGATTAACATTGCATTCTGTGATTTTATGACCTATATTACTTAATTTACCCAAGTTGCTCATCTTTCTTATATAAAATGCACCAGATTGATGTTTTTGAGAAAATTGTTTATAGAGACTTTTCCACAAAGTAAAACACAGAAGCACCCAGCTGCACACACTGGCCAGCACCTGCAAATCTCCAAACACCAGAATACTATTCGTAAGGGAACACATCATCTTAACATAAAATACCCGGAAATACAGTTTAACAAAGGATATCACAGGTGGTAGTTCAGGTCCCTGAAATTCTCCTTAAATGTCATCTAAACTGGAATAAATCACTTCATGCTTTTAAGATACACCTACATCATCTGAAAATAATCTAAAATAACACAGAGAATGAATTTGGATACTCTGAACAATTTTATGGTTATGAATATATTGAGTATTTCCCAGGTATGGTATGTCTGTCTCTAAGTTTTTTTTTTAATCTCTCTATAAAGGAGATATGTTGGAAACATAATTTTTACATAATTATAAAATGAAAACACTACGATGTCACCAGATTTTTTTTTTTTTGTCTCTAAATAGCACATCAGACAACAGAAGAAACAAGAGCTGTTGAACCACGAAGGAGGAGAATGGAAGCTGTCACTCTCTGCTGGTCAGATGGGTCTATTCTCTCCGCTGGGGACCGAGCTCGCTGGCCCTGAGTCTGCGGTGTCACCGGTTTGGGACGGGGTGCCCGGCACCCCCAGAGCAGCTCTCCCTTCACTCTCCGCTGAGACCTCGCTTCTCACACTGCGCTGCCTTCCCGGTTCGCCTCTGGCTGCCTGCCTTCATTGGTGCCGTTCCCGCTGCTCTTCTCTGACGTGGGTCCAACATTCGGACGCCCATCATCCCTCTTCTCTCTGACGAGCGTCCACTAACATTCCGCGCGGGGCAGGTCTCCTGGCAACAAGTCCCCTCGGTTCTTGTTTGCGCAAGTCTTTATTTCTCCTTCACTTTTGAAATAAAGTTTTGCTGGATATAGAATTCAAAGTTGGTGTTGTGGCTTGTTTCTTTTTCATTGGTGTTCAATATCCACATATTTCACTCAGTTATCCTCTCCCTTGCATAGTTTGTTAAAAGGGGTCTGATAGAATTCTTATCCCTGCTCCCCTATAAGTAAGTCTTCCCACGCCCCAGCTTCAAGATTTCCTCTCTGATTATGCTTTTATGTTTTCAGTTTAAATATGATACCTGTAGGTAGATGCCTTTGTTATTTATCATGTTTGGTGTTCTCTGAGCTTCTTGTATTTGTGTCTTGTTTTTTTGTCACTAATTTCGGGAAATTCTCATTCATTATTACTTCAAATATTTCTTCTGTTACTTTTTCTCTTTCTTATTCTTCTGATATCCTATTACATATATGGTACACGTTTGTAATTGTACCACAGTTCTTAGACATTCTGTCTCAACATTTTTTTTCTTTGCTTTTCAGTTAGAGAATTTATGTTAACATACAGTTAGAGAATTTATGTTAACATACCTTCACATTCACTATGTCTTTTCTCAGTCACATCTAATCTACAGGTAAGTCCATCTGGAGCATTCTTTGTTTCTGTTCTAGTATTTTTTATTTCTAGCATTTCCTCTTGTTTCTCCTCCTTTAGCGTTTCTGTCCTTCTGCATGTAATACCCATGTGTGTGTGTGTGTGTGTGTGTGTGTGTGTGTGTGTGTGTGTGTATATATATATATATATATATATATATATGAGGCCTGACAATTAAGTTTGCAAACTCATCCTAGAAAAAGTGCTACATACCTCATTGCTGAATGTCACTAAGGTCACCTTCGAAGTACTCCCCTTGGGAAGCCATGCAGTGATGCCAGTGCCTAGTCCACCCTTCAAAGCAATTTTGGGACTCTTTTTCTGGAATGGCCATCAGAGCTGTTGTCGTATTACCCTTGATGTCCTGCATGCATGTCATCAAAATGTCTTCCTTTCAATATTTCCTTTACCTTCGGGTAAGGAAAGAAGACACTGGGGACCAGATCAGGTGAGTAGGGAGGGTGTTCCAATATAGTTGTTTACTGGCTAAAAACTCCCTCACACAGTGCCGTGTGAGCTGGTGCATTGTCATGATGCAAGAACCATGAATTGTTGGCGAAAAGTTCAGGTCGTCTAACTTTTTCACACAGCCTTTTCAGTGCTTCCAAATAGTTAACTTGGTTCACTGTTTGTCCAGTTGGTACAAATTCATAATAATCTCCCTGATATCAAAAAAGGTTAGCAACATTGTTGCAACAAGTTCGCAAACTTAATTGTCCAACCTCGTATATATTCTTTCCTGTTGCTCATTTTTTCCTTGGAACTCTTACTTAACACATTAATCACAGTTATTATATATTCTGGTCTGATAATACTAACATCTCTGCCATATCTGAGTCTCATTTTGATGCTTGTTTTGTCTCTTCAGGTTGTGTTTTCTTTCTTTTTCCCAGGACTAATATTTTTGTTGCTGCTGTTGAACACAGCGTGAGGCGTTGGGTGATGATACTGAGGCACTCAGTCCTTAGGGTGAAGTTGCATGTTATCTAGCTAGGTGTTAATTTGTGGCTAGTGTTTGCTGTAGCTGTGGGTGTCTGCTGCTTCCATTTCTTCTAGTAACTGTCTTTTTTCTTTCTCTGTAGTGTTTGGGTTTCCCTAGAAACTCCTTCTTGAGTAGATAGAGTCTGTCCCTGTAGCTCTTTCCATGTAGTTCACTGTTATTATACAACAGCCCCGTTGATGTGGTGGTAAAGCGTGTGCATAATCTTACAAGTGTGTAGACAGGGCAATTTATAAATAAATACATCTACACATGCCAAAACATTTTACTGATGGGTAAATAATTAGAGCCTTATGCTCTAACAATCAATGAAAATGAGGAGATGATCTATGGAGAAGCTTGTTTTCTGAACCTCAAAGAAAGACAAGGAAAAGTTGAGCAGTTGAATTCTGGAGGCTTTGTATCATCATTCATAACTAGGGTGGCCAGTCCTCATGTCAAGTTTAGGAGGCTGAGACCCACTTCAACCACACGCCACAGGAATCTCAGTGTAGGCACGGCATGCAGATCATAACAGAAGTTAATAAGGTTCACGATCAGTGTAATGGACACTTACCCGCAACCTCTGAGCAACATGAAGGGAGAAGAAGAACACTGGTAGGTTAAGTGGTTCACGGTGACGATGACACAAACACTTACGAGGAACACCCAGCGCCTGAGTTTCCAGTAACAAGACACTAAGTGGAAATTTCATGCCTGTGAGCCTCTATTCACCCATATAAAATGCTTATAAGACTTGCTTTTATAAAATTCACATGCTATTATGAAGATAAATTAAGGAAGTTAACAGCACTTAGTGAAATAGAAACGTACTATTAAGCAAGAGATGTGGTAATAGTTATCAGGAAAATGTGATCAAAGCAAGTAGTCCCTTTTCCATCTAGAACTCTAGGTCCTTCGGGCACCAGAGGTCCCTGAGGGAGCTAGGAACAGGGATATGCCAGGCCTTGTGCACTCTTAAAGAATGAAGTTCTAGGCACCATTTCCGATAAAAGTGATATTTATCCCTAAATCACTATGATTCTAACATTTTAAAAAATAATAAATCTGGATCAAAAACTATCTTAAAATGATTACACATTTAAAAATAAGGTGATAAACAACAGTGTTTGCTTCTCTAGTATGCAGCCCTGTCAATATCAACCTTAGCTCACACTGTAGGCCTAATGAAATGTACAATTCAACAAGGAAGAAAATATTTATTTCAACTTGATAAGTGACAATAAAGCTAACTATTTGTAACCTCCACAGCAGGGTACGTGAAAGCAATATTTGAAGCTACATCCCTATGAAGCACCTCTAGGGAAATACGTGAGAACTTGGCTCTCATAGCTGCAGAGGAAGATAAAAGAGCAAACACACAAGGTGTGATCAAACAATACAGTGAATGTTTAAATTAAAAATATATATATTACAGTAAAAGACACATTTCCATTAATCCCCCTCAAGATACTCCCCCTTGCTTCAAACACACTCATCCCATCATTCTTGCCACTTTCTGAAGCAGTTCTGGAAGTCCTCTTTTGTGAGTGTCTTTAGTTGCGCTGTCATGGCTGCCTCGATGTCCTGAGTCATTTTGACCTTGGGGAAGAGCCAGAAGTCGCACGGTGCCAGATCCAGTGAATAAGGTGGATGAGGACACACCTTAATGTTTTTATTTGACAGAAACTGCCATACCAGAAGCGATGTGTGACACGGAGCATTGTCATGATGGAGGATGATTTATGGTACACTTTAAAACACACCTTCTCTCAATCGTAGCTCATACCCAGCTAACTGCACCAAACAAGCTGAAACTTGTCACACACTGTTACTAAGGTTCAATGTGCCACTTCCTGTATTGAAGATCCCCTGCCTTTCTGTTGGATGGCACTCGGCAGCCCCATTCACCGTATTTTGTGATCACAACAGAAAAGCTGTGTCACATGTTGATGTTTGACACCATAATAAATAAATTTCCCTAGTAGACATTTTAATTAGTCAAGTTTAGTTAGTAAAAAAGTTAGTAAAAAAGACATACAAATTTATTCTGGGCATATCACAAAATAATTGTTTAGAAGAAGTGTGTGTGTGTGCATGTATATGTGTATGTATGTGTGCGTGTGTGTGTGTGTGTGTGTAATGTAGCTGATATCTTATTTTTATTTTATTCAAAGTGAAATTTGAAGGTTTTATAAAATGCTTTTCAAAATGAATTTTCAAAGGGCATTCATTCTAATTATTATTATGGCTTACTGAGCACAAGATCATGCTACATGTAGTTTTAGAACTAATATACTAAATGTGCACATTTGTACCTTCAGAATTACATTATGTGAAAACTAAAGGCAGCACAGGAGTAACAAAACTATTCAAAGGCAATCAGAGGTCCACATAAGAAAGTTGTGCTTGTGTATCTGTGTGTGCGTGTGCATACGTAAACACTGTCCTGCTCCTCATGTAACTGAGCCAATATAGTAATTTAGGAATACTACTAAAATTATGAAAATATGTTAATAGGATAGTCCCAGAAAACTGATAATGTAAGCATTGCATCATAATGTAAGCATTACTCTTATCTTAATGTTTTATAAAACTGCAATATATTAGTTGTTGTCCCTACAATTTGACCAACGCTGAGCATGTTTTGCATACCTGAAACTCTCAGTCTCTTGGTGACCAAACACTTGCCAACACTGGGAGCTCGTCCAGCACTGACGTCCGCACAACCGTGACCAGCGTGAGGCCTCCCGGCCAGTCACGCACTTTAGTGGCAGACACACGCCGAGTCACTGAGGTGCTATATCAACCCCTGGTTCTGAGGAAATGCTTTGAGTTTTAATGTGATATGTGCTTATTTATTCTAGTTCTTAAATATATTGGTAAGCAAACTTCTTGTATCTTTTTATATTAAAACAAGTGATTTTACATTTTGTATAAATGTCTTTTACTTTCACTTTGAGCTGACTATGTGGAAATCAACTTCAAGAAGCAACTAATTTTGTCATAAATGTAACCTGAAATATTTCCTATAAGATTTTCAAATATAGTTTACCTTTCAAAATGTATGTATGCTAATATGTAGGAATGTGTGTACCTACGTACAAATTGGTCATAGAGTTTATTACAGATAGCATATTGATAAGACAATTAAAGAAATAGGTAAAACCTAATAGCCTACATAAACATTAAGGAGATTGGCCTTGATGGTCATTATTCTTTGTAATTTTAATTTATATATCTGTTATATGTAAATAGTGATAACCTGCATTTTTCTTATTCATAGGACGAAGCTGAGTGCACACGCAAGAGATAGATATACCAGTAAATCATGAAGATTTCTTAACATCTCTCTCTAAAGTGAATTTCTTCTGCTTTAATTATTTTGCAATAGATTTAAAATTTATTTGATGGAAAGGTAAGGGTTCTTGAAAGTTAAGTCTCATGCTGAAACTAGTGGAGCCCCACAAGCCCTTCTGAACTAGAAATGTTGAGAATAGCATTTGTTTAGGGAGCAAAGAGATTCTTTGCGCCTAAGACAGTGTGGAAAGTTCTGTTTATACTGCAGGAAGCCACATATTGAAAGAAAAATTATTGAGAAAATAAGTCAACTGTGCATCTTAAACGCCCAATCGACCGTATTTCCTGACACACAGTGAGTGTTCCATTTGACAGTTTAATAGTTAAATGGGTACAAGATAACACACGGACATAAGAAAACAAAGTTAGGGCCTTGTAAGTGTTCAGTTTTGATGAATGTAACTCTAATTTATTTGTGTATCTACTCGCTCTGGCCCTGGGTGCCTTTTCCCACCTGTCAAGTTTCTGCCTTACTCTCCAAGTGGGAACACATAAGCACACTGGTATCTTTGATACACACTCTTTCTGTTATTTTTACAACTGCCATGAACTGTATTCTTCAGATTATCACACATACTGTAAACAACATGCTACAATGATCACAGCAACCTAGTTGTCTTGTGACAATGTATTGCACAAGGTATTGTAACAATGTATTCCAGGCCTTTGTTGGTTTGGAAGAGAGACTTAGTCTAATATTATTCCATGAGTCAGCTTGACAGCATTTATACCTAATCTGAAATGACTTTGTCTCTTATTTACCTATTAAATCCGTTGTTTAGGGCTCATTCATTTTAAAAGCCGTTAGAACCACCTGAATTCACAGCAAAAGACCGTAGGCAAAAGATAATGAATTGTTAAATTTCATTATCCAAAAGAGCAGTGTATTTTCATAAAGTAGTGAGACTATTCTCTAATTCTGAATTGGGCTTTAGAAGCATACTATATTTCTTTTTAAATAATGGAAATATTCTTAAGCTATCCTTCTGATTAATATAAGTAAAACAATCACTTCATAAAATGGCAATCTGATGCACACAGCCATTTTTCATTGGTTTTACTATTTTTAAACTTCCCTTCTCTGGTAATTTACTAAGGTGCATGTATACTGCCCACTCCAGAGCCGCTAATGTAACAGCATCCTCTGTAGTTGGCGTGGGGCTTGCCGGGATCCCACAGTGGGCGGGGCTTCTGCAGGTGTCGTCCAATGGGCATGAAGGAAACGGCAGACTCTGTGCTCAGGGAGTGGGTGCTGGGGCCCCACACAAGCCCGTCCGCAGGGGACCGCACTGGGCAGAGGCCGAGCCTGCCACGCCAGCGATCAGAGATCGTCCCGGCTGACAATCCATATTGTAAATTAACTACTGAATATGTGTTTTGCCTACTCCTTGATTAATACGAAGCAGTTACCAGATCTGTTATTTCATCAACATTTTGATTTCATGGTAGTGACTTTCAACATTTCAGCTGTTAAAATAACATTAGCAAACGGAATCATTAAAAGCATCTCGTCCCACTTGTTAATGTATTTTATGATCTTTAACAATTTCATAAATGGCTAGAGCCCTTTGCCTATGTTGTCACTGATAGAAAACGAATGTTTGATATAGTAATGCTTTTGGACCATCAAAGAGAAAAACTGTAGCTGAGAAACCTGACAGTGTAACACAGGCAAACATACATTTGTGACGCAGAGCTCTGCCCTGTTGATGTCACAGAAGATAGTAAGTTTAAATTAGTAAATTTAATTCATACTTCAAATAATAGAATTCACATAGAAGAGAGGAAAACAAAGCCAAAATAAAGAAAAATTTCTCGGTTATAGTTTATCTAAAGAGAATATTTATTTAATTAAGATTAAAAATAAGCATTTTTTTTTCCCCAAAAGTAAGTGAGTGAGTCACTGGAATAGAATAAACACATCAAAGGGAAACATTAGGGTGACCTATTTTCAAAAAATTAACTTAAAAAAGGCAATAGATGGCTAAGATATATAAATACATTGCAATAATGCACCATACTGAAAAGAATGTAACAGACACATGGGGTACAGTAAAAAGGGATCGAAACTGAACAGTTTAGAATTCTATAGAAGAAAACTAGAAGTTCTATCCTTTCAACTTCCATGCTGCCTGCCCAAATCCCGGGAGATATTTATTCTTCTAAAAACAAATATTAGTACAGCCATAGGGATAAAGGAAGACAGTAGATAGAGCTCCACCGTATCTACTGACATAGATTGTGACGCATTTGCTCACACATATGCATGCGATTCTGTGTTCATCAAGCAAGACCACAGGCCAGCACTATGACAAAACTCTAAAACGTTACATGTATAAATGTAACTAAATGGACATACCCAAAACATTATTCTTAATGCATAGAAGATTGTTTTAAAGATGCAAAATACCAGATACGTACAATTTTATACTCTTTCCCCTAATCCATATGACTAATATATTGATTGTAAACATCTGGATAGTTTTACCAACATCCACTCAATCAAAGAGAAAATATTTGCAATAACCAACAGTTCATTATATCAGCTATTCATTAAAAGTGCTAAAACTGAAGTTCTAAATTCATTGTATTACTCAATCACTCATACATATCATGTCAGGCATCAATGGTGTAGTATGAAATTATGAAATCATCGTGATATATTGGCAAGTATACTGTGGAGAGTAATCTGAACTTGAAAACTTACTCTGCAACAGTCCTCAGGGAGAAAGTATGGACATTAATTGTTTACACACACTGTTTATATAGTTAATGTAAATATTTAGGTATGTGAAGATTTCATGTTTATTTCAATTTGCCAAATTTAGGTAGATATTGGGTTATAGAAATTATTCACTTAATATTCTATTAAATAAATTATGTATTATAATGTTTTATTGTAGAGATTAGATACAAAATAGGTTGAAAATATGAAAAACAAATGTGCTCCTATGTTTTATGATATAACAATTCTTTTAGGTTTTTAAATCTCTAGTTAAGATTTTTTGAAGCTGAAAGAATAACAAAAGCATATATCAACTGGATATATGGTAAAATATTACAAATCTCTCTCCATGTATGTATTTCTCTGTCTCTGCATCTTATTTCTTATCACCACAGATTTGTTGTTTGTATCACTAATTTGCTATGCTACAATCATCAAATACTCATTAGGTTGTCAAAGGAGCTATTTCATTAATATGATAGAATCTAAAGCATGTAGGGAACATATTAGTTAAATCGTCTATTATTTCTAGCAAGAGAGAGAGAAGTTAATTTGTGTTTCTAAGGTTAGATGGCAACTTTCTAAGAGCTCAGGGAAGGCTGTGAAGGACCCTGGGGCCTGACTCTGTCCCCAGTAAAGCAGAGGTTCCTATTTTACCCTCTCACTCTACACACATTCTGGATCTGACCGGCCATGTTTAGCACTTTTGTTTTTAAATCAATAATGATGTCATCATTCTCTGTTACATTTCAAGAACTAAACTTCTACACAATCTACATCTATAAAACAGCAGAGATATTTACTAAAAAATTATGGAAAATACTTAGAGAATACCTACAAATAGACCAAACTAAGGCTATTGTTTGCTATTTTGCCTCCAAATGTATTTCTTTTTCTTTGTTCTCTATTTTCTTCTCTCTCCCTGTATCAGACATTTGTCCCTGGTCCCACTTGAGTTGTTAGAAAAGGAGTTACTAAGCCCCTGACTTTAAATAGAAAAAAGAAAACCTGAAATAAAGTAATATAGTAGTTCCTCAATTTTTCTAGTACTTGGGTCCAGCACATAAGCTCCCCATACAGTCCATGGGCTTAGAAGTCTATCGCCTTTTCATGTGTTCACCATTGAACAGGAGACAGCTTTAAGAAAAGTCTTTTGTGTCAGACAAGGTCAAATTCGCTCTAACAAGGCAGGCTGCCATAACGAGTCATTTATGTGGACTGGTGGTAGGATCCCTAGCTTTGTGTCAGAGTAAGTTCAGTTCTGAACTTCTAGGGCCATTAAGTGGTGTGAAAGCTAGTGATTGATATAGTTATAAAGTGGAAAAAAGAACCGCAGTACTTACGGGAATAGCAACTCCATTTTCAATGGAAAAGGCACAGGTTTATGTCATCTAAGAAAGAATATTCTGTTTTGAGATTACTGTTCTAAGTGTATGAGTTATGGAAGACTCTGGTATAGGGAGTATTTTTGTTTCTAAATTGGCAACAATGATAATGAAAAAAACTAAAACTTTTATTATGTATGTGAATACATCTGTTGTTATTTATATATTATTTGGTGCGTCACTCCCTCCACAGACTTTGTCCTTTAAAGAGAGAGAACGCAAGTTCACTGGCGAATGGGGTCTAAATGGAATCACAGGAAAACAGGCTTGTACCATGACTCAGAAGAAAAGACAGCTTCAGATATACCTGCCAAGCGTTAACTACATTAAAATACCTGTGCTTAGCCACCTACTGGGCCGTCTACATAATGGCCACCAATGAGCTCTCCAGACTTGGGTTCCAGTGGGGCTCATCCTGTCAAGAGCAAGAATTCAGCCCCCTGCCACTGATTCTGAGCTAATCTAGAGACTTCTTTTGGACAACAGAATGTGTAAAAAACGACAATGCAAGGCCTCAGACCCTAGGTGTTAGGACACCCGAGGAGTCAGTTGTGACTTGCAGAATTCTGATTCCTACCGGACAGCAGGGCCTGTATGGACAGAGGGGAGAAAGGCAGTTTGGGGGCAGAGGCCCAGCCCCGCGGCCCGCCCCCAATGCGCCAAGACCCAGCTGGCCGGGAAGGCACGCAGAGCCAGCCCAGCCCCCTGCCCACACCGTGACGACAGGAGGGACAGCCAGCCGCTCCTGACAAGCCCAGCCCCAAGCATGTCATGAAGAAACAAATCCTTGATTTGAACCAGTGAGTTCCGAGTACTTTCCATGTGTCCTTGGATGATTTCAATAACCACATGACCACATTTAGAATTGTTTGTCTCAAATTTCTAAGCGGAATAATTAACTGAATGACTTTTACATTCAAAAAAATGCAAACCGATAAATGTGACTGATGGGTTTTCTTAATAAATGCAACTGATTTATTTCAGGGAAGAAAAACTGTAATTAATCCGTTGATTTAATATATAATGTTTTTGTTCGTTTAAAGTAAACTAAAGAGCATATAGCCCTATTTATAAATTATAGTTTATAGGTTACACTACCCAATTGCCATGAAATCTTTACTTTTCTATAGATAAGATATAAAAACATATATTACCTGCTTACATATGGCAGTTATACTTTCATTGTATTATTACTTATTTTATAGCGAAAAGCTTCATATGGTCTAGACATGTTCTATAAACACCAATTTTGTTTTTTAACTGGTAAATTGTGAGAGGAACATTGGAGAAGAGCGGAGGGATGCATATTTTAAACGCGGATGAAGGCGAAAGGCTGACGGAGAGCAGCAGTGCTTGCTCGAGAGGACAGCGTGGCTCAGACCCGCCCTCAGCCGAGTGACCTGCGACCCAGCGCCCTTTTCTCAGCCCATCCCCCAGCCTCTGCCCCGGCTCACTATTCCCAGCTGGTACTTTTCACCTCGTCAGAGCTGAAGACGTTAAGCCACCTTCTAGTGGACCGCAGCCAGAATGCACCCCTGCAGTGTGACCATTAATAGAAGCACGTGGGCTGAGGGACAACCTACAGACAATGACGCGGTGAGGCTGGCTCTGCCTGAGTCGTCGTGCCTCAGGTCTGCTCCGTCACTGCCCGGCGTTACAGTAAGTGCTGGAATCGAAGCGTTACATATGGGGAGAAACATAAGCTAAAAATTTAATTTGAGAGGATAATGAGAATCTTGTAACCAGGCTTTAGTTCTGCTCTCTGGGACGCCTTTTTCTTCTCCTATTTGCCTAATCTCCCATCCTACCTGCTGTGACCTCATTTGCACAAGTGCAGGGATCCTGGCGGCAGTGGCAACAGCACATTTCTTTCTTTCTCTCTCTCTCTCTCTCTCTCTCTCTCTCTCTCTCTCTCTCTCTCTCTCTCTTTCTTTTTTTCCCCCTTATCTCCTTTATTCTTTCTCATGATCCTTTCAATTCATTTACACAGAGCAATTATATTAATTGAAATAAAGTAAATTAAAATTATTCTGAGATTTCAGAGTAGAATAAAAGATTTTAAAGGTCATCTTAAATTTACACAAGTTTTTTTCCCACCAATTTAAAAATCCTAAAAAATGAATAATTTTATGAATCTAAATATTACCTTTAAATAACTGCCATTATTTCAAACTTATACTTTTTGAGCATTTTAATAAATATTACTAGCAGTTGTTAAATTGAAACACAGGTTCATGTTTTGAAAAGAGGATAATATTGGACAACGTAACACCCATTTGGGGGACATTTTCCATTCTTCTGGTGAAAATGGAACTGCAAGCATTACAAATGTCAGAAAGTATAATGAAAGCCTACAACAAGAATAGAAAGAAAAACAGCTACTTGTTCAAAGTGATGAAATGTAAAAAGGAAAAAGATTCTTGCTTGTATTGACCCCAGAGACACCTTTTATAGGTCACACAGTAGCCTCAAGTTTCACACAAAATTTTCCTCAGGAAATCCCCATGGCATTTTGAATATCTCTTGTGGATTGCCCCCTATCACGGCTGTTATTCAACATGGTATTGGAAGTCCTAGCCAGAGCAATCAGGCAAGAGAAAGAAATAAAAGGCATCCAAATTGGGAATGAAAGTTAAACTGTCACATTTACAGATGACTTGATTCTTCATGTAGGAAACTGTCAAGACTCCACCAAACAACTATTAGAAACAATAAACAAATGCAGTCAAGTTGCAGGATACAAAATCAATGTACAAAGATTGATTACATTTCTATATACTAACAATGAAGTTTCAGAAAAAGAAATTAAGAAAACAAATTCCTTTTGTAATTGCAACAAAAAATAAAATACCTGGAAATAAACTTAACAAAGGATGTGAAGGACCTATACACTGAAAACCATATGACATGCTTAAAAGAAATTGAAGACACAAAGAAATGGAAAGATATACCATGTTCATAGATTGGAAGAATCAATGTAGTTAAAATGGCCATATTACCCAAAGCAATATAAAGATTTAATGCAATCCCATTAAAATCCCAATGTCATTTATTTAAAGAAATACAACAAACAATCATCAGATTTGTATGGAATCACAAAAGACTCCAAATAGCCAAAGCAATCCTAAGAAAAAGAACAAGGCTGGAGGTATCATACTCCCTCACTTCAATTTGTACTTCAAAGTGACAATAATCAAAACAATATGGTATTGGCAGAAAAAAAAGACACACAGACCAATGGACTAGAATTGAAAACCCAGAAATAAACCACATAAAAATGAACAGATAATTTTCCACAAAGGAGCCAAAAATATACAGTGGAGTAATGAAAGCCTCTTCAATAAATGATACTGGAAAACCTGGAAAGCCATGTGCAAAGGAATGAAACTAGGCTGCTATCTGTCACCATGTACCAAAATTAACTCAAAATGGATCAAAGACCTAAACATAAGATCTGAAACAAAAACTGCATTGAAAACATAAGTAAAAACTTATGTACCTTGGATTCAAAGAGGATTTTATGAATTTGACCTGAAAGGCAAGGGAAGTAAAAGCTAAAATAAATGAACAGAACTATATCAAACTAAAAAGCTCCTGCACAGGAAAAGAAACCATCAACAAAACAAAAAGGCAGCCAACCGAATGGGAGAAGATATTTGCAAACAATACCTCTGATAAGGGACTAATATCCAAAATATCTAAAAACCTTGCACAAGTCAACAAGAAAAACAAAAACTCCAATTAAAAAATGGGCAGAGGACCTGAACAGACACTTCTCCCAAGAAGACATATAAATGACCAACAGATACATGAAAAAATGCTCAACTTCACTAGCTATAAAGGAAATGCAAATTAAAATCACAATGAGATATCACCTCAGACCTGTGAGAATGACTATCATCAACAAGACACATAACAACAAGTGGTGGAGAGGCTGTGGAGAAAAAGGAACCCTCATACACTGTTGGAGGGAATTCAGATTGGCGCAGCCGCTATGGAAGGCAGTGTGGCGGTTCCTCAAAAAATTAAGACTAGAATTGCCATACGACCCAGAAATCCCTCCCCTGGGTATCTAACCAAAAAATTTTGAAAACATTTATTTGTAAACATATGTACTCTGATGTTCACTGCAGCTATTATTTATGGTGGCCAAGACATGGTGTCCTTCGATAGACGATTAGATAAAGAAGTTGTGGTACATATACACAATGGAATACTATTCTGCTATAAGAAAAGATGAAATACTGCCATTTACTACAACATGGATGGATCTTGAGATTATTATGGTAAGTGAAATAAGTCAAACAGAAAAAGTCGAGAACCATATGATTTCACTCATATGTGGGATATAAAACTAAAAGCAACAAAGGAATAAGACAAAAACTCAGACATAGATAACAGTTTAGTGGTTACCAGAGGGTAAGGGGAGAGGGGGTGGTAGAAGAGGGTAAACGGGGTCATATATATGGTGATGGAAGGAGACCGGACTCTAGGTGGTGAACACACAATGTGATATACTGATGATGTATACTGCACACCTGAAACCTGGATAATTTTACTAATCAACATCACCCCAATAAATTTAATAAATACACAAAGAATGATAAGACTATATCCACAAACATCAGGCTTTTCTTCTAACTTTTCTGAATATGTGGGCAGAAATGGAAAAGTGTCCCCCCCTCTCCCCATGTTATTCCGCTTTACTTTTTAAACACAGGGATTTAATTTCAAAATTGCACAACAGATGAAGATGATGCCAAGGCGTTCTTGGTATTTAAGTGCTGTGAAATATGGTTTGTACTCTCCATTAGCTGAGCATCTTTTTATGCTGGGAACAACATTCTACGCTTTGCATGTATTGTCCGGTAAATCCATGTTAGAAGCCAACAGTCGCCTCATATCCCCGTGTGGAAAGGTGGAGTGTGTAGCTGAGACGGTGAGGCGGCAAAGCCAGGGCCAGGCCAGAGCTCGCCCAGTGGGGAAAACACCTCCGACGGAGAGACACCGGCGAGGCCTCTTCCTTCTCACATGTGGTCTCCCAACCCCTTGGGAGCTATGATGTGGGTGCTTCGCCCTAGAAACACCAAGGCAGGGACTCAGGGTCACAACATTTTAGATGTCACTCTAAAACTAATGCTGAGGATTGTCTGAAAGAATCGTGGAAACATTTTAAAGCATGAAACATTTCTCTTCAGCTCATCTCTGAAAATGTGGCAAGTTGTGCTGGTTGACAGTCATTTAGGTCACATCCTTCTCTGTTTGTTCCTGTAGCTTCTATGTCCCAAGGGTGTCCTTCAGGTAGAAGTTGATGATTGACGCTCCTTCCAGTTTAAGATCAAGGCTTGGAACTGCCGCGCGCTTGTGTGTGTGCATGTGTGTGTGCATGTCTGTGCATGTGTGTACATATGTGTGTGTGTGCATGTGCGTCGAGCAGGACCAGGCATGTGATCACTGACTCGCAGAATTCCCGTTACAACAGGTGGGCAATACAGGTTCCTGCTTCACCCCCATCTCCTGATCATCCCATCATTCTCTGTATCTCTGTGTCCTCCGCCGTCTTACAAGGGCAGGTGCTAAGAGTCTCATTTGTGAAACTGGTGTGAAGATAATACTTATTCATATCGATTCATAGGGCTTTGATGAGAGTAAAATTGGGGTAGGAACAATCAGGGAAGGAATTAAAAAAAAAATTTTTTTTTTTTTTTTTTTTGCTGAGCCATCCTTCTACCTGTTGGCAGCTCAGCGGCTGCTCAGCTCCGGCTGGACTCGAACCGCTGTTGCTCAGAGCTCAATCTCTTGAGCGAGCTCTTAACCAACTGAGCCACTTGGCTGGCCCCAGGGAAGGAATTTTAAACAGGATAGTATTTTTAATCCTCAACTGCACTGGCCTGAGGGTGCACATTTACAAATTGAGGCATCAAGGAAATGCATACATGTGCCATTTCAGGACTTCAGGGACTGTGTCATGGAGTGCGTCCCTGGGATTAAACACTGGAAAAGATAACGTACGCTTTGAGATGTCATGCATGGCACATTGCTTTGTTTTATTTTATTAATTAGTAGCTGAAAATCCTTAGCAAATAACTTATCATCTCTGAGAATTTATCAGTAAAATGAAGATAATATCGATAGGATTCTTTTGAGAATTAACTGAGATAATATGGTAATAATGTGCTTTGCACTTTGCCTGGTACGCACACACACACAAAGGCTTACACAATACTAGCTATAGTCATTATTACTGTCTAACATTCAGAGCGATGTCTCAGTAATATAAGAATGACCTTTAAGAACCACAGTCTTCACATCTGCGTATTATTGACATGGCCTTATTTTCTATATGTATTTATACTTCTACTTATGTTTCTATTTTAACAAATCACATTTTCCCAGTTACATTGCCTAGATCTATTATTAGGTTAATCATTTTACATAGTGATATTTTCATTATTTCAACAAAATCAGATGCTTTGTGTAATTAGGTGGAATCGATAATGTATCCATTAACTTTGGATTTTTCATATTTTCAGTTATGAGTTTAAATATTCAGAATTGTAAACCAGAACTTTGCTAAAATAAACATTTCTCATAAGCCTAAGAATACATTGTACTGTTTAAAATTCATTTCTTTTACTAACTTCATTTACATTAGCAAATTATTTTATCTTGGTAACTAACTTTATTTTGGCAAATCAATGGGAAAACAGAATTTTTAATTTATAAAATTTCAATTTAATGTGAAAGTTTGGCAAAATTTCACATAAGACAAAATACAGTATTATTTTTCATATTATTTGAAAAATAATTTGTAAACATAATTATATAGATTTTTAGAATATTTAACTAACATACTTAGGTATAAATTGAAGATTAATTTACATTTTATTATGTTAAGTTTGAAATTTTCAAATCTAGAACTAATGTAATGAGAATTAAATTACATTACTGATGATAGTATTAAATGTTTAATATTTTAGTCCTAAAAACATTTTTTTCTTTTTCAAAAGTGTTTATTTTTAAGATTATTTCTACATATACCGCCAAGTAGACACATAATGACTAAAAGATCAAGGACCTAAATGGAAAGTGTAATCATAATTCAGGTAAAAACATTTAAGGAAGAAACAGAACCGATGCCACAAAAATTAGCCCAGTGTATAGAAAAAGAGAAGGAAAGCATCAGCTAACGCCTTCCTTAAGGTCTCTCCAACCCCACACCAAACCCTGGCTCAGTTACCACAAGAAAAGACCACTACAGGCCATCACCTCAGGAATCCCAAACAAAACACTCGAAGCCAAATCCACTGCTTCTGCGAAGGAGCAGCTCTTCATGATCAATTGGGTCCACTCTAGAAATGCACGGTTGGCCCAATATGTGCAAATCAATGCACTTCACATCAGCGGGGCCAACGAGAGAAACTGCATGATCATCTCAATGGACCTTTCTTTAACAAAGATTACTACAAAAGTTCTACAAGTGGAGAGCCCAGCACAATGGCTTTTCCCTTCTGTTCAGCAGTTACAAAGTTTCGCCCTGTTTGTTTTCCTCTGTTTATTTAGGTCCTTAGTTATGTAGTTGCTTAGTTATTTGTTGGTGTCTTTTAAAGCAAATCTCAGACTTCATGAAGACAGGATTACGGGGCCTTCCAAATTAAATTTATTGGGGTGACAGTGGTAGTAAAATTGCCTAGGTTTCAGGTGTACAATTCTGTAATACATCATCTGTATATTGCATTGTGTGTTCACCACCCAGGGTCAGTTCTCCTTCCATCACCATGTATTTGACCCCATTTATCCTCTTCTACCATCACCCTCCCCACTTACCCTCTGGTAACCACTATACTGTGTCTGATCTTTTTCTTTGTCTTGTTCTTTTGTTGCTTTCAGTTTTATATCCCACATATGAGTGAAGTCATATGATTCTCAACTTTTTCTGTCTGACTTATTTCTCTTAGCATAATAATCTCAAGATCTATTCCTGTAAAATAGTTTGAAAAGTTTCTCTATAAGTCAATACATTGTGTTAGCAAAATATTATATTTCTGCTTTTTGAAAACTTAGATATTAATTTATTTTGAAAAGACAGGAGCTATGTGTCATAATTAATCACTGTATAACTTGTGTTTCTTATCATGTACATATCATAATAGGTGATTTGGGGGAAATGGGAACAAAAGAAGACAAAGTTCATAGCCATAGGGGCTTTATAAACCACTTGCAAACCCACATATCTTAAAATTGAAGGAAATATATCATGACACATTAGAAATGTGAAAAAGTGATTGGAGCATATAGATTTGATTGTTTCTCTAAAAATTGATAACAGTGGGGTTTTTTTGTTATTTATGTATTTATTTTAGCTGAGCCATCCTGCCACCTGTTGGTAGCTCATTGGCAGCTCAGCTCGGGCCGGGCATCGAACTGCTGTTGCTCAGAGCTCGCACTCCTGAGCGAGCTCTTAACCAACTGAGCCACTCGGCTGGTCCTGGTAACAGTGTTTTTAAAAAACTAATTTTATATTAAGGCCTGGATATAAGCATTTATTTAACCTATGGTTATAGACAACACGGTAATTATCTCATAAGGCTGATATAATTACATTATTACTATTTTTCCCATTTTACAGTTGAATGGATATGTTAATCTAAGAGCAGTTGCAAAAACACAAAGATATCAAACACCTGCATTTTAAATGCAGATCTCATATGTTGAATATTATACTATTCTATACAAATAAAAGTGAAGGCTAAAAAGCAGAAATTCATTTGTTCTCGTTATAATTGTTCATTATAATTATTTTCTTGTAAAATTTAAAGAACTGATTTATTTCCTCTTTATCACTGTGATTCCTATTTTCCTAGAAAAGTAAATAAAAATTACTCCAGGTACAAATTATTCTTTGCTCTATCCTAATTTCATATTTCATTAGAAAATAATCTGGAATATAATTAAAAGCAGATTAAGTATATAAGTCCAATATATTCTTTTCTATTTTAATTCCAAGGAAGCCATGTTTTGCGTGAACTAGAGTGACATCTTGTGGCCCAAAGTGTTTTGTTTGTTTTTATATGTAAATCATTCGTATTTTCTGCTGCTCTTTACTTCCAGATTCTAAAGCAGGCAGTTTGCATTAGCATGGATTCTGAACAATCACTAAATATTACAGAAACAAAATAGTAGGTAGCAAAAAGAGAAAATTGGAAAGTAAACGTCATAGACCATTGGTGACCTAATTTCTGTGAGAAGAGGTTGCATTATTTGAAGTGTCTTTTATTTTTAGATACTGAAAGCATATAAGGAAAAGGTGATGCAACGTCATCCTAAATTTAAAAGTAGTCTTCATGATTGTGTTATTTTCTATGTAATTAAAATGGAAACAATCAATATTTTTTGTTTGAAGGTCATCCTAATATCTACATTTTCTTAAAACTTATTTTTTTTTTTATGATGTGTACATGATTTTTGCAACTCAGAATCTTTAGTTTGTTTCTTTGGGTACATATTTATAAGCATAGTGAAGTTACACTTTCCTAAAGTCTCTCTTTTCTTCAATATCTGCCAGATGGGTCTGGTTATTTTCAGAGTTCCCCAGGGTTCCATGTTTAACACACTGAATCACTCCTTCAGATTTTCAGCAGGAAGCTCAGTTATTGCACATGCTCTGAGAATACCATTTTGAACAGAATATATATCTGAACATGAATACAGAGGGCTGCAGTTTCTAAAGTTAATTTAAAGAAAAATAATGGTGATACACATTGTACAATGATATTCAAATTTAATATTCAGCTAATTTTATTATACTATACATTATTTAATAATGTGCATATAAACCTATTTCTGCTCTGTAATCATTC
Source organism: Hipposideros armiger (assembly GCF_001890085.2). Taxonomy (NCBI): domain Eukaryota; kingdom Metazoa; phylum Chordata; class Mammalia; order Chiroptera; family Hipposideridae; genus Hipposideros; species Hipposideros armiger. The sequence continues at coordinate 1,798,261 of NW_017731612.1, read as the reverse complement.
CAAGTTTTAGAAAATAATTGGTTCATTATAATAAGTATAATTAAATCAGTCCCCACCACATTAGCCATATATGCTGATATCTATAATTCTGTTATTGTTCTTTAGTTCTGGATTTTTTCCCTACAAATTCCAAAATGAGTGTATCTGTTTTAATAACAAGCTTCTGTTTGATGGAAATGAAGGTGAGCTGTCACACACTGACTGATTCTCACTGCGGAGATAAACTGCTGTCTTATTTCGAGGGCTGCACGTGGACAGGGACATCTGGGTTGTACCTCTTCTAACCAATTAACTGAAGGACTGTTTTTACTTTAGGGTTTTCTAGATAATTTGTAAGGGTTAACCAAAAAGCCTGCTCTCACTCTATGGGATATCATCAACTTGAACATCAATCCAGAGTAAATTATAAATATCGAGCAGGTATCACATTCTGCCCACATCTACTCATCTCTCTTCAGAAGGTTGGAGCAGCTTTCGCGCATGTTGGCTCAGGGCACAGGCGTGGGCCTCCGGTAAGAGCCCAGCTTTCCTTTTTTCACGTCTCTGAAAAATGTTTATCTAACGTTTCTGCTCTTTCTAAATGTAATCCACAAAGCAAGAGTTGTTCTTTACATGAATTCTGAAAACTTCTCCAACCCATGACTTGTAAAATAATTACTGTCACATGCTTGATGCATTTTAAACAAATCTTACAAAGCCCTTCTGATGACATGGAGAGAAATTGGAAGCTCCAAGGTCTGTTTTTATTAGTAAAGTGGTTTTGTAAATAGCATTGCATTCTGAGAGAAAAATTACTAATACATTTTTATGGTCCCAATGCTTTAGAAATAACGTCCTTTTTAATTTCAAGAGCTATCTACCTATACTATTAAACTCCTAGTTGAACAGATGAGGAAACTGAGGCGTTACCTTGCTCAGGGTCACAGGGGCTGCTTGTAAGGGATGGAGGGTTCAGACTAGCTGTCCCAGCACAAGCCTCCCGCTCTCCATTGTTCTCAGCTCATCCTCCTCTCTTCACAAAGTCTCTTGAATATATTTAAATCTATGAAGTTAACTAAGGGAAATCCAGGTCAGTGTTCCAATTATCATCCAGGTAACTCTAATAATAAAGAACCACTATATACTTACTTAAATAGGCCTTTGTGGAAACACGTAAACATTTAGCCTTACAGTGTGGCTCAGAGGTGGCTGGACGCTGAATAATGTCACTTCTGTACCACACAGTGGACACAAATGTGGGTGTTTACGGAAAGCCTTCAAGGATATCGTAACCTGATAAGTAATCTCCAATACATGAATACCATATAAATCACTATAGATTTTATTCTTTATTTGCAAATATTTTACATATACACATATATTTGATTGTTCATGTATTTTATGAGGAAGTTTTCTAGCATTTTCTATGATATGCTTTGTTTCTATGTAGCGTTTATTTAATTCTGCTCATGATATACACTCAATTTACATGGTGCATATATTAGAATTATAACTTAAAATTTAGATTGATTTTCCATATTCCTTGAAATGTGATTTGGCAAGAACCTCTCTTGTTAGGGAATATATACAACTGTGCGGAGTATGTGTGTGAGAGAATGAATTTTAAAACATGAAAGATTATAAACAGAAAATGTAAAAACATATTAAAAATTGATGAGCTTAGGTAAATGTAAAAGTGACACTCATGAAGAAAAAGTAAAAGCTATTAATAAAAATTTTTTCTTATAAACTTTAGAAATTTATATTTTCTATGATATATCTGGAACTTTTTTTAGATAGCATATTTAGATATCAACATTTAACTTACATTCTTATGTTGATGCTCATGATCATAAAAGTGAGAAGTAAATATTTTAATGGAAAAAAATATTTTATGATAAAAGGAATAAAGGCTTAAAGGTGATATATTTCTTACATATACGAATACATGCCCTCCTGTAATCGAAAAAGACTTGTGGATATAACAGCACGTATAATACTTTGTATGCAAATAAGAAAGAACTATTGAGTCGAGGAAAAACATCTGTTAATTGATTTTAAGGTCCAGTACACACAGCTCTAAGTAACTTGATAATTCAGGGCAAAGGCTTGTTTTTTCTTGTAGCATCTGGGCATTTCAGGCAAAAGCCATAAGTAGTTTTCCAACTGAATAACTTAGGAATTGGCATTAATATAAACCTGGCTAATATTGAATTTTAGAGATTCAGAAATGAAACTATTATATTTAAGTTTTGAATTTCAACACATGAATTTGAACCTATATATTTGAAAAGAAAGGCTATATTTGCACCTGTCTAGACTCCAGGGGGTACGAGGCACTGAGTCACGTTTCCTTTCTGTATCACGTGCTGTCAGTTATTGGAAGGACACTGCGTTAGCTTCTGAGGCCTCAGATTTAATCAGCAACCAGTGTTACACAGAACTTGAATTCTTTCTGTACGTGATCACGGGAGATGATGCGTGTGAAACAGTTTAAAAAATAGTGCTTAATGTGAGTTAAGCCAAAAAAGTAGAAGAAGGGAAACTAAACACTGTAACTTGACTTAGATCCCAAACTACCAAGAATCCAAACACTAAATGAGTCTCTGTTGTTAGAATACTGGATGGCAGGCAGAGGAGGCTGGAGAAATAAACTGCTATTTTTTTATTACAAAAATTTACAAGGTCTAAAAAAATACATGTGAATGTAAGAAATAAACAAGAGGCAGTGACGTATATGTATTTTTTTTAAAGAAAGTAACATCATGTTCTAAATATGAAAATCTTGGTAAATGGGTGGATTTCTAGAGAAAAATAGATATATCCAAAATTTTGTGAATAAACTTAAAAGCCTAATTATGAACAAAAAAATGATATAAAAGATTGTCTTAATATTTTTCAACTCATTATTTTTAGTATGAATGATTTCAACAGTCATAAGCACATTACCATACCTTCCTTATGCAAAAGAAAACTCATAATGTATTGAACAAACCTAGCAGTATGTTTATTACAAACTTGATTTATCACTTTTTAAAAATTAAAAACCTTTCCTGTAATGGAAGGAGAATTGATTTTGTGTGGTGAACACACAATACACCATATATATATATATATATATATATATATATATATGATGTATTATAGAATTGTACACTTGAAAACTATATAATTTTACTAACAAACGTCATCACAATAAATTTAATAAAATTAAAAAAATAATAGAAGTATCCAAAAAGGAATTTAAGAATGTTTCACATAATATGATAAGGAATATGTGAAACCTACTTGCAGCTCAGTTTATGTTTTATAATACATATTTTCATTAAAAAAATTAGGAAACTGTTGCTTGTTTTACTATAATCATTTAATAATTTCTATAAAAATTCTTCTTGATTAAAAAAGGAAAATATCAACATTTAAAATTTTGTAGAAAGTCCAAATACCTTAGATAACCACAGGAAGAAAATATAACAAAAACATTAGTGATATAAATGATTACAAAATAAAGTCTAAGAAATCATAAACATTTAAGCAATTTTTTTTTAAATGGAAGGTAGAATAATTTTATTTAAAAATGCAAAAAAAACCCCACAAAACAACCCCAAACTATTTTAAAGTATGTCGGCTATATAAAGAAGCAAAAACAAGTTACTAAAATATTTGAACAAAGATTTGAGAGAAAGGAAAAATGTGCCACATTCCCAAGACAAATGACATTTTAAAAGACTTTAATTACCCAAGATTAATGTATGTACATAAAACCTTTTCAGAAAAACTTTTAACAAACATGTTGAAATTGGGAAAATTATTTTACAATTATTACGCCCTTAGTGGTTGAAAAGACTAAAATTGTCAGTGGTCCCAAATCAAGACAAAAGAATTCTTGAGAAAAATCTCAATGGTTATTTTGCATACTTTTGCCAATATTAGTAATGCATCATGGGATTAAAAGTTAAAACTTCACAGTCATTGAAGTGAAAGGTATATCACCAGGGATAAAGAGGAGAAATATATAATAATGAGTCAATTCATCAAGAAAACAAAACTCTTAAATGCAAATGTACCTACAGCATAGAATTACAAAATACAAGAACCAAAAAATTCTAGAACTTGAAAAAGAAATCCATAATTATGGCTGGAAATTTCTACTCTCCTCTCTTATTAACAGAACAAGTAGACAGAAAATCAATAAGCATAAAAAACAAATAAAAAACACCATTAAACAACCTCACCTCATTGACATTTATAAAACACATCATCAACAACAGAATATACTTTCTTTTCAACTGCACATGGGACATTCACTAAGAAACTATATTTGGGGCCACAAAAGAAACCTTAACAATTAAAGAAATAGAATTATACAAAGTAAGTTTTGAGAACACGATGAAAATAAACTAGAATCAATATGAGAAAGATATCTGGAAGATCCCCAAATATTTTATAATTAAACCAATCCAAAATAATATCAGTTATATAAGAAAGTCACAAGGAATATTACAGATTATTTTCAATTGAATTAAAATAAAATATATAAAGGTTTGTGAGATGCAACGTAGCAATGTAGCATCTTACAAAGAAATACTTAGAAGGAAATATAAGAATTAAATGCTTATATCAGGGCTGGCCGAGTGGCACGTTGATTAAGAGCTGGCTTGGGACGCCAGCTTTGTGCAGCAGGGCCCCCGTTCGGATCCCACATGAGGGCCAGTGACACTGCCCTCTACAGCTAAGATGGTGAACAACAGCTCGACCTGGAGCTGGGCTGCTGTGAATTGCCAGCTACAGAATAGGCTGCAGCCCCTGCTGCAGTGAGCTGCCATAAGCTACTGTGTGTGGCTGGCAGCCAGCGTGAGCGGCCGGCAGCTGGTGTGAGCTGCCAAGAGCCGCTGTGAGTGGCCGTCCAGAGGCCGGCGACCGATCTGCCCCACCTGGGAAGGGCACAATGACAATACCAACATGGGTCAGTGAAGCGACGTCCTCCACAACTAGACTGAAGAACAAAAGGGCAGCAACTTGTCTGTTCCCCTTCCCCCGATTCCGCAGCGCTGTTACCCTCCCCTAATTCCCCAATAAAATCTTTAAAAAAAAAAATACTGATATCAGCACAGAAGAAAGTTTTCAAAGCAATGATCTAATCCGCCACAAGGAGAAAGTACAAATTGAATAACAAATTATAACCAAAGAAAGAAGAAGGAAGGGCATAAAAGATAAGAACAGAAATAAAGATAATTGAGAATGGAAAAACGAGACAATCAATGAAACTAAAATTTATATTTTTGAAAATTTAATAAAATTGATAAAAATCTAGCAGGCACACCAAGGGAAACGTAAAGAAGTCACAAATTGCCAATACCAAGACCAGTATGGATCTTACAGGCAATCTCTGATAGTCAATATTATAAAAAACTTTCTATAATAAGTTTGACACTTCATATAAAATGTACTAATTCCTTGAAAGATATGATACTAGAGCTCCATCAAGAATCAAAATATAATTAGAACAATTCTGAACTGAATATATTAAATTGAATTTAAATTTTTCCCGAAAAGAAAATGTGATGACTACAAAGTTTTTCTGGTGAATTCTATCACAGAAAAAAAAATGTCACTTTTATATAAACTCATCCAGAAAATATATAACCAAAGTAGACACAGATATCACAAGAAAAATTACTAGTGATCAGTACTCATAGAAATAACTTCAAATACTCAAATACAAGCATATCTGGTAGAACAACACATGAAAATGATGCCACATCATGACAAGCAAGCAAGGTCAATCCACTCAAAAATCTCACCATATCAACTGATTAAACATAAAAAGGACATAAAATAATCTCAATATTCTCTAAGAATTGTTTGAAAAAATCTAGCAGCCATTCAAAATAAATCTAAGAAATTAGGACAGAAGGATAAAGGTCACTTACTAAAACTCTGCATTAAGATTGGAAACAAAGCAGATAAGTCTCCTTTCTCCACTCCTATTCAGCACTGTTCTGGGGTTCCTTGCCAGGGCAATGATGCAAGAAAAATTAAATTTAAAAAGTGTTGTACCAATTAGCAAGAAAGAAATAAAACTGTCCTTATTTGTATAGCGAATGACAGAATTAAAATACACTAAAAATAAGTCAATTTAGCACAATGATACAATAGAGGAATATATATAAAATCTATTTTATTTCTATATGTTAGAAATAAAGAAGTGGAAATTGAAGTAAAATAGCTTTTGCCACCGTACCACAAAGATATGAAATATATAGGTATAAATCTAGTAAATTATGTGCAAGATTTCTATAACGCAATCAGTAAAACTTAAATGTGATAAATTAACAGAATTTTAAATGCATGGAGACCCTCGGCCATGACCCACTCGGGGGAAGAAGCCGTTTCTCACTGAACTGACACTCGTAGTCAGTGCAGTCCATGCAGCATGTTTTGTTCAAACCTAGACGTTGACTATAAAGTTTATATAGAAACGCAGAACCAGAGGCAGCAGAACCACCCCGCAGCTGGAGAGGCTGAGGGTGCAGCTTGCAAAGCAGGTGAGAATCCACGCTGCTGCTGCCCTGCCTGCCCTGGGCCAGCCTCTCGCGGCCACACCTGGGAGAGCCGCACAGGTGTGTGTGCTAACAGGGCCATCAGCCACGGCGGCGTCCACCTGGCAGAGCGGCCCCTGATGGGCCAGGTGCCCCACTCTGCAGTGGTCCCCCCTTGTCTGCGGCGGGGGTGTGTGGGGGGGTGCCTGGAATCAGGGAGAGTTCTGAGCCCTATTTACACTGTTTTCTCCCACACATGCCTCCCATAAAGTGTAGTGACAAACGACAACACGTGACAACACAATCAAAGGATGGCAACATGCTGCAGGAAAAGGTTAGGGGCTGAGGCCCCGCTCGGGCCCTTGCCCGGTACTCACCCTCCTGACGTGTGACGACAAGGCGGCCCGGACGGAGGCCAACGCCTGGGCCCGGCCTGGCGTCAGGCTGCCGGTGGCCGGGTGACAACGGGGCAACCCCCCCCCCATCCCAGCCTCACTACGCGGGCCCGGGACCATCGCGAAGCAAACCCAGGGTGACACACAGCAGCTTCACGCAACGCCGCAGCCACGTGCCGGCCGACGGCTGCTCGCGACCCGCCGGGTGGGGCCGCCGCGCGAGACGCTGAGACGCAGGGCAGGGTCTCGCGAGATTTCCTCGCTCCGCAGGGCAGCGCGGTGTGAGCGCGTGAGTTGCTTATTTCTGGAATTTTCCGCTCCCTCTTGCCAGCTGACACGAGTTGGGGCACTTAGGATGGTCGTCATCATCAAGTGATGACGTTAATTGTTTCCTAATGAACACACGGCCGGGCTGGGGCGCGCCCCTTCCAGGGACGCGCACAGCTGTGCGAAGCCACGTGCCGCTCGGCAAAGGCGCCAACGGCCATTTTCTTAAGAAAATGAACACGGGCCATGGGAGACGTGTCCCGGGGAAAACCCGGCGGAGCTTGTGGGGACCCCCCCTGCACCGGGGAGCTGAGGGGCCCACGGGGAATGAAGGGGCCTCCCAGTCCCTTCTGTCGGGCACGCACTGTCACCCCGTCCAGACCCCCAGCCAGTGTGCGCCCCCCCAGAGGCCCCGGCACGGGGAGAAAGCCAGCACCCCGTCTGCGGCCCCAGCGCTGCTGCGGGCGGGCACGGAAGCCCTGCGGGGCTGGAGGCCGGGCCGGGCCTGTGCGCAGGCGGCGTGGGCGTGGCTCTGCTTTCGTCAGACTCGGAGCCTGACGCACGCTGGTCTACGGAACACGCTGAAGAGGACGCTGCAGGGACGAGCACGAGGAACTGCCAACAGCCGAAGCTGCGCTGCTTCCAACGAGACCTCGCCAAGTAGCCGGCGCGCTCAGCGCCCTGGGGCCCGGGGTCCTCTCTGCCACCTGCTCCTGCTGAGCCAGCTCGTGCGGACAGCTAGTTAGGAGTGATTTGGGGGTAGACATATAGCTATGGCTATTTCTGATACCTGTCTTTAATATCTGTACAAAATTAGAATTGTGTGTGTGCCTGTGTGTCAGAGAGAGAGAGAGAGAGACAGACTGAGACTGTGTGCCTCTGTTTCAGTTGTCTCTGGGTTGCAGTGCTGAGAGCATTTTGTTTATTTAGTTTGTTTAAATGGATATCTTTACTCGAATTTTTTCTCATCATTATACTTTATCCTTTTAACCAGCTAGAGCTACATTATTTAAATAGAATCAGGTGACGCTTGAGGGAAAGCAATCTTTTCATGCAGTCCTTGTTTCCGCAGAAGGTAGCACTCAGCTGTAGTGTGTTTAATGCTTTGGAATGCATCCTTATTATCCGGGGACAGGCGGCCATTAAGATAACACGACTTGCGATACTATAAACGACCGAAGCACTGCTGCAATCTTTCATGCTCTTGAACTTCCCATAGTTCAGGAAGTAGCCACCCAGCCACGTGTTCCGATATGTTGCTCCCACAACAGAACCGGGCCTCCGATGCGATGATTCTGAAAATGCACGAGCTGCTCTGGCAGGACCTCCCCCGACAGCACCACTGCAGGAACACTGGCTGCCAGCCTGCAAGCCTTCCTTCAGGGCGCTTCTCTCTAAGGACAGAGATATGGCAGCCAGATTGGGCAGCAGGGTCAGGCAAGCAGGCAGCACTGCGTCCTCAGATTAAACAGGGTTTTAGAAGGACCCACGCGATACACACACTGAGCCAAACAGAGCACGGGGCTTCCCTCTGCATTTTCAAAGGGCCTTAGGTTAGAGCAACTTGGAGTTCTTTTGGTGTTATCAAACGCTCGTACTGACGTCGGCACGCACACGATGACATCAGCACGCACACGATGAAGACAGGACAGGAAGTGGTTGTGGCGGCGCAGGCTCCGGCATTGTGTGTTCAGCGACTCAAGTGACACCAAAGTCCATAGCATTTCTCAGCTTTGCCTCTAGCCTCTTCCTTTTAGTTTCATTTGTTTGTTTTCCAGTTTCCACAGAATCAACTCTTTGGGTGCAAGAGAGAGGTTATGCGTGAGGGTGTTTCAGAAAGAGAAAAGTAGTGAGATCATTTCTGTCTTCCTTAATCAATGTCCTAATTCTCATTCACCTTTTGAGTCTCCATACAAATGAAAAATGTGCCCATCCTCTGGAAGTACAAAAATAAAAAATGTGATTCAATTTCTTGAATCGCTATTTTATCTTACTTTTTCCTACAGTTGTATGATTTTTTTTCTTATTTATTACGTATGCATCTATCAGGAAGTAGTGTTTTATAGTACAGTGGTGTATTCATTGCCAATTGATCTTCTTTTTCATTATGAGTCAGTATGAATACATTATCATTAAAAGATTCAATTTGTGCAGCACAAATTGTGTAACAGAGAAATGTGCCAGCAAATATACACATAAAATCTCACCTCTCCTCTCACTGGCTTGGCGTTTGCTATGAACTTACATGCTTGTCACTTTTAATGTATATGTTATCTGGTTTATATACTTAATTAATTATATGATTTGAATATCTTTTTATGTGAGAACATAAAGGTTTGACATTTTCCCAGTTTTGCTTTTCCTTGTGGGTAAAATATATATCCCACAAAATTTAGCATTTTACCATTTCTAAGTGTACAATTCATTTGCATTAAGTACATTCATACTGTTGTGTGACACACTCCATCCATCTAGAAAAGTCTGTTTTCCAAAACTGAAATTTTGTACCCATTGAACACTAACTTCCCAGTCTCCCCTTCATTAGCCCTGGAACCCACATTCCACCTTCTGCCTCCATGGACTGGAGTCTGCTCGATCCCTTATCTAAGAGGTGCCACACCATATGTGTCCTCGTGAATCTGGCTATGTCACTTAGCTCAATGTCTTAAAAGTTCACCCATATTGCAGTATGTGTCATGCTTGCATTCCCTTTGAAGGCTGAATAATAGTTCATAATATATATATAGTACATATTATGGACTATTATTTGTTTTATCCATTCATTAGCGGACATTTGGGGCATTTCTGCCCTTTGTCCATTGTGAATAAAGCTTTTATGAACACAGGTGTACAATACCTGTTCTAGTCACTGCTTTTCCTTCCCTGGGGTGTATACCCAGTGGGATTGATGGATTGTTTGAAACTTCTGGGTTTGACTTTTGGGGACACCACCACAGTTTTCCACAGCAGCTGCACCACTTTGCATCCCACCAATGCTGACCTCTGAGGGGACTGCACACACATTGGCACCCCCAGACCAGACCTCCCAGCAAAATCCAATTTACTAGCTTCTGAGAGACCAAACGTTGTTATTTTAGACGAGTACACATGGGGCTGCGTCATCACAGTCACTCAACAGGAACTGGAAACGAAGTGGCTGATGCCACAACAAAGCTTATCTACTGGCATCAGCCGGGATCGGGCAGGAAATGAAAACTGGAAGGTCCTCAGGGGGACCCTGAGTGCAGGACACTGAGGATTGTCAGAGCCGGGGGCGGGGGTCCATGCTGTGGAGTGCCAGGATGTTTGGCAACACCGGCACCTGTGGTTACCTAGGAAACAAGATGTGTAAAAAAGAGGGGCGGGGAGATTGGTTTTGCTGCTGTTGCATATAAGGTACAGACTGAGAGAGCTGAAGGAGAGGACAGGATAGGTAGGTCTGCCTCAGGGGGTTTAGAGAAAACATACAAGCTTACTGGTTTCAACAGTGACAGTATTCCTCATCCTGTTACTTCCAGCCCAAGTCCTACAAAATCAGTGAATTGAGGGAAACATTGCCAAATGCACAGCTGTAAGACCCATACCGACACCTCAGCAAGACTTCAGAGCTCGCTTCCAGACCCACTCTGTCAGATACGAGAACTTCTAAAACTATTTTTTAAATTGTCCACGGCACTTTGACTCTAAATGGAGAGAGAAGCCTTGCTCAGAGATACAGGAGAGCACGGCATTTTTTCTACTTTAGCAAACTCCACTAAGATTGATAGAGTCTGGCATAGCTTTAGAAAAAAAAAATCAATTGAAAGGGCCACTTAACCCTCTTTATATATTCTAATTGTATTGTTTCTTTAAGAGAACACCTGACAATAAAAGTATATTTGTATAATTATACAGAGGTATTATTATCATTAAGGAGGTAACACAGGATATTTCAACAATATTAAAATAAGATAACCTCTCTTTTAATTATTTTATGATTCTACTTTATCATTTCTCCTTAAGAATACTTTAATGAATCATATTTATCAGAATCAGCACAGTGTTACTATGTTATATATTTTTTATTATAAATTAAAAACACGTTTGTTCATTTCTACAAAAAAAACCACTACTTTTTAGGGATTTAATTGAACATTTTGATAAAGCAAATCATAGATTTTGCTATATCGCATATATGTTGTTAAAGCGCATGATTCTAGAAGACCAATAACTTATTTTTTGCTTTTACTTTCCCGTTAACAAGAATAACCACATTTCCCATCAGCAAATGCTATATGATTGGTAAAAATAAGCCAGCCTATTTTTTGCCTCATTGCTGCTTCCGTCTGTAGAAAGAATCTCACATGAAGCTGAAATGATTGTACCAATTTTCTAAAAAGCATCTGAATCACTTTCCGGGCCTTGATTTGTCTATTTGCATTTTCATGAATGTATATGAACTTACTGTCGAGTGTGGAGGTACATGTTTGTGGATGAACTTTATCAAATTTAAATGTCTGTAGTACCCAGTGAGCATGAGGCCTAGTAACCTGGCTGCACCTGTTCCCATAATTGATTTCTCCATTCACAGGGGTTCTGAAGCACTGAGTGCAGAGAGCTACATGCAGAAGTGTCCCGACTTAGAACTGTGTGTTCCAATGAGCCTCAGACTCTGCGAAGGAGAACGTGGAGACGCACTTAGTCCCTTGGAGAGTCATGAATAGCTGTTACTTTTTTCTCTGAACCATGGAAATGAATCACTGTATATTTGCATTACAGCATTTCACTTCCATTTAAAAATTATGTATTTTATCATGTGGAAGAAATGTTAGCTGAAGATTAAAATTTACATTATCTGTGCAACCTCTCATGCACTTGAATAAACGAAGGTTTAATAAACAAAAATATTCGATATATGTATACTTTTTTCTCAACCCAGCTTTCACTTTTGTATTTATATAATCATACCCATTTGGGCTGAGGCATGGACAAAGACAATTTTCCACAAATTAGTCTAATAAACCAGTAGATTGCTATCCACTGATATCAAATAACTGATAATTGCTCACAGGTAATGCCGTAATGGATAATTGTCTGCAGATGTTTTCTTCATAGAAATCCATACAGCTATAAGAAGATCATGTTCTCCGATTCAGAATTTCCCAGTGTCTCAAAGTTAGTACACATCCGTAGGAATTTCAAGTTCTATGTTCTCATAAATTTTTCAAATAAAGGGATTAACAAGGTTAAAAGGTTTTGTTTTATTTTCAGACTTCAAGACATCTGCTAGATAGATTTTTAAAAATGCACTAATTTCAATCACCATTTTGTTAACCTTAAACTTGTGTGTTTGTGGGTATGTGAAGAATGTTGTGTTTCTAGAGTTGTATAAAATAGGCTTTTGGAAACACTGCACTATCTGTGTTTCTTTGATGAAGAGAAAGTTCTTTTTCTATTTTAATTTGTAGAAAATAAATGTAGACTCTCCATGCGCAAGCTCATGGAGAACTGTTTAGGCTCCATTGTTTGTTGGCACCAGCGAGCCACTGCTGAATGAACAAATGCATGTGACATACCCACTCCTTTTCACAGCGGTTCTCGCTCTGTTCCAAGGCCACTTTCCTCTCTTTGCGCCGTTAGCGTGCGCAGTGACCTCCTGTTGATCCACAGGGCACACCTTCCACGACCCCCCGCAGACACCTGAAGCCTCAGCCCCGAACCCGACGGGTACCACGCCCGCTCCCGCTCCCACGGGGCTGCCCACGTCCGCGCGTCTGAGGACCACGGGCTCCGCGCGCGTGACTTCACGATCTCCGAGCCGACGCGGGGCGAGCGGGGCTCTGACGTGCTTGTCTGCCGGCTCGGAAGTCGGAGCGCGCCAGAAACATGGCTCCCTCCGTCCGCGGGGAGCTCACCCACCGGCGGTCGGGGTGCTGGGAGAACAGGCCCGACGCGAGCAGGAGGCGGCGGCGCCCTGGGAGCCGGAAGGACGGCCTGCAGATGGCAGGTGAGACCCCTCGCAACGACAGGTGAGCCGCAGGGCTCGCTCGCTGGTCTCGGTGGGTCGCGAGCCGCCCAGAGGCCCTCGACGGGGGCGCCAGGACGGGCCCCCCACGTGCGGCGCAGAGGCCGGCGCGCGCCCCCTGTCGGCCCCGGAGCAGCGCCCGGCAGCAGGCGGACCGCGCGGGACGGCGTCGTGGGGGGCGCCGGGGGCGACGCGGCCCGCTGTCTCCATGGCAACTCCTCTTCAAGGCTCGCTGTCAAGGGGGTCTCCGTACCTCGTCTGGGGAGGTGAGGCAGCGTCTCCCCTGGGCCAGGGGGCGCCGGTGTTTCCTAAGCAACGGAGCAGAGGAAGGACGTCCTCCGGACTCACGTCGGGCGGGTCGCTGTCGGTCCCGTGAGAAGGCTGGGTCCGCGTGTCCCCGGGACTGACGAACACCCCGGTGTGGGACGCTCCTCGGGGCTCATGCCGATCCAGACCCGTGGCCCGGAAAGGCGCGGGGGCTGATTGAAACAGCCTCCGGTTCCTGCTGCGCCGCGTAACCGCCTGCGGAAGTCCACCTGGTGCACAGCTTTCTTGTCGCCAGCAAGCCCAGAATCGGCCTGCTCTCCTAGGCTTAGGCTGCTCCTCCCTGGACGAGGCTGCGGCCCGCCCACGTCCCTCTGCCAGCACGTCCCTCGCTGGCCCTCCTGGCCCTGCCGGCGACCAGGGGCTTCTCGGCAACAGGGCCTCTGAAAGGGATGCGGGAGACGTGGACAGGCAGGCCCGTGCCCACAGATGTCCGTCCCCTTACATAAGCGGGCAGCTACAAGGATGGGATCAACCCCCGAAGAGGTGGGACGGACCCTAGCTGAGTGGCAACGCCTAGCAAAGCCCACCCAGGGCCCCAGAGCCCGGACCCAGGAACCGGAACATGGTGCCAGTTCCCCGCAGCCCAGGACACAAGGCGGGGACCAAGGGGCGGAGGGATGGCGTGGTTCTCTCCCTTAAGCCCTAAAGGTTCCCTGGTCTTAACATGTTACTCCTTGAGATGCAGGGCTTTGCTGGACTACAGGTCTTTCTTACTGAGGGAGCAAGTTTTCTACTAGAGGACAAAACGTCACTTGCATTGAACTAGGTCGTAAAAATCCCGCCTGGCCACTTGAAGCTCATCACGGCACTGAATTGAGGCCCTGAGTGGGATATTTAGGGGAGATATCACTGTTTGATATTTCATTTTCTAGCTTAAAAATTATAGAAGATCGCAGTAACGACACACATGCAGGTTAACTAATGGTTCAGGAAATCTAGGCTCTATCTTCAGGTGTGTGTTCCAAAGGGGCCTCCAGTGAGTGGAATCCATTGTCGCGTCCAGCAAACAGACCCCCCGAAAGAGCCGTCTCCACCCCAGGCTCTCTGGAGCCCTTTCCCTGACAGATATTAGAGGCTGCTGGGATCTAACTCTGCCAGTATTCTTAGGTAAGAAGCAAGTCTAATTCCAATGGCATATATAAGTTTGGGTGTCATTTTTTATTGGTACAACTGCTTGCATTACTTTGGGTTTCCCCAGGCGCAGACAGGGATATGAGGATTTGCATAAAATTATTTTATTTGTAAGGCATTCCCAATCTACATTGGTAGGGGAGAGGGGAGATGAGGCAGGGAAGGAAAAGGAGCCAATTCGGGGTGCCTTATTAAGCAAGTTACCCTGGTGAGCAACTGAAGATAAATCCTGCTTTGCATCTAAGGTTCTCCCGAGAGCACACAGCTCCTGCTAAGTCACCTGAAAGCTCGGGGCCTGGGGTGTATCCGTATCAATTCCCATTAGTCTCTGGTCCAGAGCTGCTCCCAGGGCACGTTAATTCAATGGCATTTCCATGTGACAATGACACAGCAGGCCCCACAGGGCAGGGAGCACCCTCAGAGAAAGTCACATGGGCTGGCAGTGCGAAGTTAGTCTGATGAGAACACAAACGTGAACCACTAACCGGCATTCACAGTGCACCAACCACACCTAACACATTTGATTTGTTTAGGGAGACAAACTGTATTAATACTAAGATATACACTTTGTTAACAATTCCAGGTTAGGACAAGATGACTGTTTCTATGTTTTGTTGTATTTTGTTTCATTTCCTCAAACTTCTTCACCATCTTCAACTTTCATGGTGAAATAGCAAAATAAATATTCAAAATTTTCTCATATGAAGATTATAATTTTATGTCAAGAGCTAGATTATTATATTGCATCAAATAAGGTCAATGAGATAATTACATGGGGAAATGCTCTGTAATGTTTCAATGTGATAATGATTTCAGTTAATTAATTCCATAAATTCACTCACATTTAAAGATCAAATAGCACTAAATGTCTTAGCTGAAAAGAGCTGGCGCGTTAATCAGGTAATGGGATTTATTTTCATATATAATACTTTCAGATAAAAGTTATTCCTTGAGTAAATCCATCCATAATATGGATCATATTTTACTTCATTCCAAAGCATATTTAAATTTTAATACCTCACATTTCATACCAGAATATAAGATACAACCAACTCTCCCATGTTGAGTGTGTCTTACAAATGTGAAAGGCTGCTTAGCAATACTTTAAATGTAGCATAAATCTTACATATTATAGCCTAAATGAATCATATAACTTGAAACATAATGAAAATTTGTAGAAAAAGTCATAGAAAAAATATGATTGCATTGTCGAAATATTAGGCATCAGTTACAATGAGTAATATAGCAGTAGTAAAATCCATTGACAATGAATACTTCCTTAAAAATACATCTGGTTAATGCAAATACATCACAAAATAATTAGGAAAGTTTTCATTATTATTTTATGGATTTTCTATAATGGTTGTATTGAGTTGTCGAAAAAGTCATGACACATGTTTGCGACAGATGGCACTAGTTCACTTTTGGAAGTACTAGAGTCATTCGCATCTATGTTATTGCTATGTCATTTGACTGCTGACAGTTATAGCTTCATTCTAAAAACAAATTGAGCGATTTGGTTGAGTTTTGGAGATTTTACAACTAGTTGAAGATGGAAGTCCAAACTGTGCGCTTTTGCCATATTTTACTGTTTTACTTCCATAAAGGGAAGACTGTGCATCAAGCTTGTGAAAAGTTTCATAAAGTTTACGGTGACAATGTTCTATAAGAATATCAGTGCCAACGATGGTTCATGAAATTCTGTGCTGATGATTTTGATCTCAACGACGCTCCTTGGTCAGGGAGGCCCACCGAGGTTGATGATGACAAAATAAAGGCATTGATCGAGTCAAACCCACTTTACATGACACAAGAGATTGCAGAAACATTAAACATCGATCATTCAAGCATTCACGACCACCTGAAGAAGCTGGGATACGTAAGCAAGCTCGATATTTGGGTTCTGCATGAACTCAAAGAAGTTCATTTGACGGCGCGTGTAAACATCTGCAATATGCTCATTAAATGTGAAGAAAACGATCCTTTTTTGAAACGACTGATAACTGGTGATGAGAAGTGGCTTGTTTACAACAATGTGGTGTGTGAACGGTCTTGGTCCCGATGTGATGATTCGCCTCAAATGACATCGAAAGCAGACATTCATCAGAGGATGGTTATGCTCTCAGTGCAGTGGGATTTTAAAGGTGTCATGTTTTTTGAGCTCCTACCAAGGAACCAAACAATTAATTCGAATGTGTACTGTCGGCAATTGGATAGTTTGAACGAATCCATCATCCAGAAACATCCAGAGCTTGTTAACTGTAAAGTTGTGTTCCATCACGACAACGCGAGACCACATACAAGTTTGATCACCCATCAAAAATTATTGGAGCTTGGATGGGATGTGTTGCCACACCCACCATACTCACCTGACTTTGCGCCATCCAACTTCCACTTGTTTTGCTCCTTGTGTGGTATAACGTTCAATTCAGATGAGGCTGTAAATCAGCACCTTGTTCAGTTTTTCGCAAATAAAGACAGGTCCTTCTAAGAACGAGGAATTATGAAGCTCACTGAAAGATGGCAAAAGGTTATCGAACAAAATGGGCAATATATCATTGATTGATCTTTGTCCTTTATATAAATAAATGACCTTTGAAAAACATAGACAAAATATGTCATGACTTTTCTGACAACCCAATAGTTTTACTAAAGTTTGTCTTCAATAGCATTCACTGTATTTGCCGGAACAGGGATACTCATGATCATATACAGGAGCATGAGCTATACGTTACCAAGGTTCTCTCCTTTTCAATAAAATATGCTTTCATTCCAGCTATATTAACTTTACTTGCCCTTAATATTAACCATGCCATCTTTAAAATGCACCTGTTATGTGAGTGATTTCTCACTAGCCCTTTCATTATCTGAGATGTAGTCATGACCTGCAGAGATGAACTACTAAGATATTTTATGGTAAGTACATCGCTCAGGGGGATTGAAAACTAGGAACTGGTATATGAATTTGTAGTGGAAGTGAAATACATTTTCTGAAAATTGAAGCACTTAGTATAGGTTTAGATATTAGGTAATTTATCAAAAATCTCATTTTCTAAAATTGCAACTTAAGATATACACATGCACATTCCTTTTTGTTAATAGTATCAGTGAAATCACCTTGAATGTGAAGAATATTTAAGATTTCAGTGGAAATCTTTAAAACAACTTTATGATGGCCAAAATGAAGTCTAAATACTACAATGCTATTTTTAAAATGTACATCAGAACAAAAAAACCCCATTAACTTGAGGCTAACTAAATATTTCCTTGTTTGAATAACTATTGTTTTTATAAATACATACCTCCAATTTCTACATTTTACATACACTTCTATAAAAAATATATTGACTACCAAAGCAAATGATTATAGAAAGGATTTTTGGCATCATAATTGATAAACCTTATAAATGTCACTAAAATATGAAATATATTTTACTATAAATAAAACCTATAATAAATTCTAAGTAAAATATACTTGGCTCTTATCAGCTGCAATTTTTATTCCTAACGTATTCCATAAGTCTCACTATCACTGTTCCTGACAGTGAGTCAGGCGTGCCAGCTAGGAAATTCTCATTGGAAAGGCGAGCAAGGACACTCAGAAGAAGAAGAAAAATATATGAATGCTCAACGAGGTGAAAGATACCAATCTGCTAGATACCCACAGAAATATCTTCATTCTATTGAACAGTTGAAGAAGGAGGGAGAGGGAGTCCATGATTACTGGCTCACAGCAAATTATGAAAAAGCCAAATGAGAACATAAGAACATAATTACGAAATCACAGAGAGCATATTAATATCCTTCCTCCACCCCTTCACACCACCACCCCCCGACTAGGTAACACTGGCTTTAAATAGCGACTGGGGAGAGCTGGGGATGTTTATTTCATCCCCTAATGACAGATGACAAGATATTCTGAACAAGGCTTCAGGCCAAGATGTATTAGGCACATAAAGAGCGAGAGGTTCTGCATTGTACGCAGGTGAATGCATGCAACCTTGTGAAATGAAATGTTCTGGCCAAGAGATGAAGCCCTGAACATTAGGCTGCGACCTTCAGGTGAAGTCTACAAAGGTTAGTAAAAGGCTTTTCACCAGGGCTATTTAGCATATAAAAACAGCTCCAAATTTTCTAATCACTAGACAGCCTTTGAATCATTCTATGTGTCTCAGACAAGCTCTAAGCACTGAAAGTTGAACAGCAAAATGCCACATCACTGTGTTCTCTTACTAAAACCCGAAACTATAACATGTAAACATGCTGCACCTCTCTCATCTGCAACTGAAATTAGTATTGAGGACAAAAGGATTCCAACAAAACGAAAGTACAATACATAGAAATAAGTCATAGCTATCTAGGTTTTATTTAAGATGTATGTTTTAACTTCAAAATAAAATAAAGGAAAAAATATCTGAGAAGTATTGGCATCTATAGTATTGTGTGAAACCAACATTGTTGATTAAAAATAATAGTAGTAGGGCCGGTTGAGTGGCTCAGTTGGTTAAGAGCTCGCTCAAAGGTTTGAGCTCTGAGCAACAGTGGTTTGAGTCCGGCCAGAGCTGAGCTGCTGCTGAGCTGCCAACAGGTGGCAGGATGGCTCAGCTAAAAAAAAAAATAATAATAATAATAATAATAGTAGTTAAGCATAAGCTAATTATTACAGATTTAAAGTATGTTGATAATTATTAATTCAATTTTCTTTTTTTCTGAAAATAATTCAAGAGACTGTAAAATGCAATTTCTGAATATTTCCAAATCTACACACACACACACACACACACACACACACGAGAAAAAAAATGGAGAATCATTTTCTTGGGGCAAAAAAGTGCTAGTACATTACACCCATTAGTGTTTTCTTATTCTCCAAGAGTTTGGCTTTGGGGCATGATGAGTCTCTAGTGCAAATGCAACCCGCCCATCTTTGGAGACCAGACATGCCTTTAGCAAGAGCCATGTGGGTGTCGGAAACACGGCAGCCATACACTTGTCCAGGTCACATGCTTGCATTTCACCGGGCTTACCCTGTCATGTGTGCTCATTCAGGCAGATGTACCTTTCAACTATTCCTATAAATGGAATGACAGAGAAGAGGCAATCAGGTGATTTATAAATTATGTTTAGTTTTATAAGTCGTAGTTCCACCATAAGGAAGTGTGATATATTATTCTCCACATTACCTTTTATATGCAACCTTGCCGCACTAGTCTTCTACCCTTCGATATTTTATATGCTTTTTTGACAAAATCCTATTCATATATGTGTCAGACACTATAAAATTAGATCAATTTAATCCAACTCTATACAAGAAAAATGCGACTTCATGTTTTAGAACGCCTATATATTTTGTGCTCATGAAACCAAAACTAGTTTATGGCCTCTTATTTATGACCCAAGAATAACATTTTTTGTTTCACTTTTGTACAAAGCTAAATTGCCCTTTGTATTATTGATGGGTAGCAGAGTCTAACATTATTTTTATAAAGCCCATTCTAACACTGAAGGAACAAATTCAAGAATATAAAAGTTATGTCTTGAGGATAAACAGACTTCTAAAAAAAATCTAGAATAAGAGAGAGATCAATCAATTATATATGAATTGCATCATCTAGTAAACTATATATCATATATTATTTCTAAATCAATAACACTAGCTTTACTAATTAGTTTTTAAGTATACATTTCCTACCACTCCCCCCAAAGAGAGCATTTTAAAACATGCCCTTATTTCAACCTTTAAAAACAGGTCATAAATCAATGCCTTTACAGTAAGACATGTGCAATTCTGTGAGGAGCATTTGGCAAACACGTTTCATGTTGGTTCAGCTCAGAAGAGGTGTCCATGTCTCCCCAGCAAGCTACTCCTGTCTCAGCGACTAAGTGTCCCCCCAATCCTGATCCAGTTGTGGAACTTGGTTCTGGCTCTTGTTACGTTATCAGATAGACTCCAAATTGCTTAGATAAATTTTCCATGGATCCAGGTGGCTGTGTTACACGCTGTCCTCAGGTGACTTCATGTGTTCCTGACATTTGAGTTTGCAACCTCTGATCTAAACTATTGACCCCTCATCCAAAACCTGTCATTTGTTTCTGTTATAGACAAAAACATTTCACTGTAAAACTTTTCAAATTATACCTGATAGCCACTTGAAATATATATTTTGAAATTTCCCATAATACTCAGCTCCATTGAATTTGAGGTTATAATAATAAACAGAAATATATCTAACAGATATATTTCCTCTCTGAGTTGAAAGCTGAGAGGGTCACCTAGGTCGATGGAACCATTAAGATACTAGGCAATAAATAGGCTCGCAGAAGACTTAGAAGGCTAACGTTGTGATTTCTATGAAAGTCAGGGGGGAACTCTGTTCCTTCTACATGAAGTTTGTAAGAAAATGTGACTGGAATCCAGGAAGGTCCAAGAGCCAACATTACAAGTCGTAGAGATTTGTGTTAGATGGCCAGGTGAAGCCTAGCAACTGCTTCTAGAATATGACAGTGTTAGTAAGTAAATCGCTTAGTCCACAGTGTTTTAAATGTGCTGGAAACAACCCGACCCCCAGAGAAGGAGTGAGTGTCACCAGAGATCTTGGACTGCCAACTGCCGCAGGAACTGCCCTGTGGCTCTTCTCCCTTTCGTGGAGTCGAGTGTAATTTTGATCTGTGTAAAGTGATCCCATTGTGTTGGGGAGGGAAGTTAACAGACCAACAGAAATGGGTGGGTATGTGTTTGGAAAGAGAGAGCTAAAGTGTAATGGCTTTTGTTTGGTCAACATGGTTTGTCATATTTTTAGGACGTTAATTGACTTTTTTCCTTTTCAAAAAAATCATTTTCTAAATGATTTTTCTAAAAGCATTTTTGATGAGACAATAAATTAAGATATCCTCCTTCTGCCTAAGGATGGGAAAGAGGACCAAACTATTTCCTAAATATTGTATTAGTGGCTTAATGGAAGATTGAGATGAGTGACGCTAAGAAAAGTTTTCAAAATAAGAAACTGGCGTAATATCTGGCAATCCAAATTTCTCAGAACGCTGGATGTACATCTGTTCCTTTGCATCAAAATCAAGCTGTTATTTTATTCTTTAACCTTGTAATCATTTGTGTGTATGTGCATGTGTGTATTTATTTGTGGGTGGTGTTTTTTAGAAAACGTTCTACAGAAAGGTAACATACATGAAGTGCATAATCACGATGGTAAAACCTGTTCACCTTTCATGAAGTGAATCCATCCACGTGACCAGCACCACGTGTAGTAACAGAAAAGCCTCAAAGCTGTGGTCCCTATAATCATTGATGCCCTCAAGGGTGCCCCCACCTGATTTCTCAGATCAAATCTAAATGGAATCAGTCATTGTATGTGGCCTCCCTGTGCTCAGCATTTGATGATGTTCAGTTTGTTATTCATGTGAGTTAAGCAGTAACTGCATTTTTACCATCCATTTTACCAATTATTGAGAATGTGTTCAAGTTTCTCATTATGATGGTAGATTTATCCATTTATCCCATTAATACTTTCAATTATGTTTTATTATTTAAAACTGCTATTCAGGAAACACAGACTCAGGATGTTGGTGGCTCTATGGTGACAATGTTGTCTTCATCTTTATGAACAGTATCTACTCTGTGCCCTTTGCTTTATTAACCTGCAGCAGTGCAGGCACGCCAATATACTTTTAGAAGTGTTGTAATGCTGTATCTTTGTCCATCCTTTTACTTGTAACTTTGATCTATTCCTATATTGAAAATATGTTTCTTACATTCAAATTTAAACACTTTTAATCCATTCTAATAATCCAACCTTTTAACTGTGTACCACTTTGTGACTTCTTACAGCTTCTGTCTCAGGTGACCAGAAATTTCTTTCTGTATCTTTTTGGATGTACCTGTCTCTACAGATTTTAGGGTGAAAATTTGCTCTATGTTCAGTTCTCTAAGTGGGTTCAAGAAAAATCATTCATTTTCAGTTTGTTAAGCATTTGCTCTTTTAATAATAGCGTCATGACTTCCAAGCTCTTTACTTGTCTAAGCTAAAAACAAAAGGCCTGCGATATTCTTCTCGATATAAAATTAATTTATTATCACTGAAGAGAATTTATGAAATGCAAGAAAAATTATGACATCAACATACAATAAGACAAAAGACTAGCAACAACAAAGAAAAAAATCCTTGAATGAATTCCTGTGGAACTAAAATAAAAATCAGATATTTTATGAGGACCTTTTGAGGTCACGCATGGGTCAGCCGTATCCCACTTCACAGCTCCCCCAGAGGCTGTGCCAGAGCCAAATTGGTCAAAAAGAATAACAACACGTTATCTCCTCTGGCTGACATGCCTATTGAACTCCTCATAGTCCTTTCTTATTTTTGTCCTTTAAATCTCATTTTGAACGGTTCTGCTTAGAGACATGTTTCCTTAATCACCCTCCGGCAAACCCCAGTGTAAATTACTGTATCTCCTGAACCCATGACAGATTTCCCTAACACTGTCTCCTGCACCTGTGTGCCGCCTGCTTTTGCACGATGCCGCATTAGAATGCAGGCTCGGAAGGCAGTGACCCCACCTGTCCCATTCCTCAGCACACTCCAGTGACCTGCACCTTGCTTGACATATAGTGGGGTTTGAAGTAATCAATGCTTATCAGTAATTCAAACACAATCAGATTATTCTTAAAGCCAATGGGTAAAATACTTAACAGAAAGTACGCTTGAAATAGATTTACTTCCCGTAGACGCGAAAGCCTACATCTCACTGTTCCCTACTGGGTGTCTGTGGACAAGGCGTATCCCCTCCTGCATGAGCTTCCTTATCTGTAAGATGAGGCTATTTATAGTGTCCATTTTATAGAATTTCAGTGAAAAAATATAAGCAAATATACGAGTATGTAAAACCTTAGACCAGTCCTCAGGATGTGAATGTTTAAAATGTATTATTTTCATGTAAAAACTAAACATGAATAATGATCATATATGGCATAAAAGAAAATAAACTTAAAATAATATGTAGTATTTTATACCATTTCTTTGATGCATTTTTCAAAGCATTATAAAAACATAATCAAATGCATTTCCATAAGGGTTTCTTAACTCTACTTAACTTACATAGCATAGTTAATAGCCTATTACTTTATTTTACCGAGTGGAAGCCGAAGACAATGAGGGTAATTATCTCTCACAAGGTCAAAATCTATCATTTTCAGGATATGGTTTGTTTGAGAGGAACTGATCTGCTTAAGAAAACATATTTATATTACAGTTAGTCTTCATTATAATTCCATTCAGTGTTAACATTGTGTAAACAGCTTATATATAAACTTACAATATCTCAAAGGACCTCAGAAAATGTGCCTCATGCTACAGAAAGAGAACTAAAGAGTAAAGAGAGACAGAACTTCTCAGAAGTCATGATTTGGCACTCCAAGCAGGCACCCACAGCCCTCAGCTCTCACTAAGGTGGGGGGGTCCAAACTACCCGGGGCACTTTGTGAGGTGTTGGTATTTCAGGTCATGGCTCCTTGCCTTCAAGTGCACTAATGTTTTCCTACATATTCTACTGACTCAAGGTTATTCCAATCATTATAACATTCTTTTTTAAGTATCAAACACAGTTGTCAATTGGGGCGAGTGGGGGTCAAGGTATTTCACTTTCCTTTCTGCTGTTCTAACCCAGCTTGGCGCACTGTGGTGCATCCTGATTAACCTACTATAAGAACATCATTAACAAATGAATGAGGCCAGAAAAAAATCAAATGGAATATTGAAAAGATGTGAAATGGTATCAGAAAAGACTGGAAGGTCTTAGGAGTCACACATGTGAGAAAAAGAGGGCTTACATCATACTGTAGTTATTAAGTGAAATAGTCTTATCGAAGAAAAAAGGTTCAACTTGGCATTTGTACCCACTGTTCTGTAATACTTCTTCCATTCTATATTTTTATACAAATGAAATTGTTTCTTTAAAATTGTACACTTTTGTCCCTTGACCTCAGAGATTCCTAAAACCACTGAGCTTTGGGACAACGTGGGGGACATTAAGAGCATATGCATGCATGCCTCACCCCATCACGAAGAGTCTGAGTTAACTGATCTTCTGTGCTGTCTGGACAGTGGTGTTTTTAAAAATTCTCCCAATGGATTCTGATCTACAGCCAAAGTTGAGAATATAGCTTTAAGCAATGTTTTTTTTTTCTTTCTTTTCCTGTACGTGAACTCTTTCACCTATCTAGTTACAACTCATTTCTCTACATCTCGAATGAAGTGTCATGTTCTCAGAGTAGCCAAATGCAATATCCTTAGGTATCCTTAATTCATACTCCTATGCTATCTTGATATCTCCATGACCAAAACACTCCTGTAAAATTTTACTGACAAAATGTTTAAGATTTGTCTTTTTTGCCACAAAGACCCTGAGAACAGGAGGAATTTATCCATTTTAAAAATTCTGATATTCTGTCCTTTCCCACTTCAAGTGTGTACTAGGCTTCTAATAATTTAAAAAAACTCAGACCAAGAGATGAAAAATTCAATAACAATATGTTCCATTTTAACATATGACACTGTAACTAAATTATCTATGCTTGACTGAGTACTCATGACATAGCAAAGGATTTACAAGCATTAGCTGTAATTCTCAATAGTCTTCCTAGATGTAATATGCATAAAACAAAATAACAAACTGAAGAGGTTAGTACAATTTCCCAAGGTCATGAGCTAGGAAGTACCAGACCCAGTATAAACCCAGTTAGGTTGACAACACCACTTTTGTATTTTCCACTATATAATACTGTATCTCAATAATATAAAAAAAATACTCTGAAGTTATTATTCCAGAGTAGATGAGTTCATCTTGTCAACTATCAAGTTTTATCAAGTAGCATTCAGACGAATGCTTTCTGGAGAGAACTTCCAACACAAGTGGTGTACACCACCATAGTATCATGAATCTCATTATTTTTTAGGATTCCACTTTACGGCCTGATCCATCTATGTATGCAGGCTGTGGGATGGAATGTAATTCAGAGGTATAGCTTTGGTATCTTGACTGTGAAGATTTTTAATGGACATTTTAATATAAAATTTAAAGAAGAATTATATAACTGTGCAATTGGTATACATTTCTGTTCAGATTATAGTGGACTCTTTTTTTATAATCTGAATATCAATCAATACCAATGGTTACATAGCGAGAGACAAGTGTGTCTTCTGCTAGGCGTGGGAGATCAGAACACACAGATTATACAACAGCATGCCTATGTTCATTAAAGACATTATTGAGTGATACAAATTCCAATTTAAAATCATTTTACTTTCCCAGAGACAGACTATTAAACTCGCGTTAATTTATATGGCTTAATGCTTAAAAATGCTTTTCTCCTACAAACAAACACAGGATAAACAGCACACCAGTCATCAGCAGCAGAGACTATTCTCACCCCTGCAGCTTATTTTGAACACCAAGAACAAATAGAAGGTTTGCTGTTCCAGGACATAAGAATATGTTAAAACCTAAGGAAAATGAACATTCCCATGGGCAGAGAAGGTTGAGCTGGTAAAATGACCTTTCCATATGAATGCACTCTTCCATTTTTGCCTTTTTTAAAATTCAAGTTTACAGAGTCTTTATCATATTGATTGTTCTACATATTTTCAGGTCAAAACTGAGTGGTTATTGCATTATTATTTTTCATCTGGAACTGATTGATTTTCTGCCAGTACTTTACAGGTCAATTA
Source organism: Hipposideros armiger (assembly GCF_001890085.2). NCBI lineage: Eukaryota > Metazoa > Chordata > Mammalia > Chiroptera > Hipposideridae > Hipposideros > Hipposideros armiger. The sequence goes on along the minus strand of NW_017731612.1, from coordinate 1,771,878 downwards.
AAAAAAAAGAGTGGTTATAATCACTTGATTTATATATTTTCTAAAAGACAATGCCACAATGGGAACCCTTTCATCAGTCAGTCAGATCTTTAGCACTTTTATGCTATGGTCATTTGGACTTTAAGGTATGTCAGAAATTCTTGTTCATTAGGACACTTAAAAATTGTAGAAATTCACATTATTTATGTGAGTAAGAAACTAAACATGATGAACCGGTTGTTCAATAGTAAACCCTGATTTTAAAGTTGATTTTAACACATTCAGAGTTGCCTTGATGAGAAATTAATAATGTTTTGTTGCCATTATGCCCTTAAAGCTCAGGGGAGTTTGACAAAAAATGAGAACCATGACACTTATATTTAGTTAATCACACATAATTGTCATTAGTTGTTGCCTTTAATCTGTGAGCTATTCTTCCCTTCTTTGTTATATGATTTGAAAATATAAAAATTATACAAGATAAAATTATTCAGAATATGGAAATTGAAACTTATTGCCTAACTACCAATTCTACCATTAGAATTTAGCTGGAAATAGGGCTGTTCATGGATATTACCCACTGGGAAAAACTTCATCTAAAATTAAATATATTTACTTTGACATTACTATTAACATATATAATTGACTTTCCATAATAATAAATTCAATATATGCTGGTTGGATAATAAAAATTCAATCTGGAATTTTTAAATAAGCATAATTAAACAAAAATACCACTAAATAAGAATAAGATGTGAATTATAATTTTAGCTCTGCTTCTAAATTACTTTGGAAAGGCAATTAACATTGTAAACTATCAATTCCTATATTTTGATAACTGGGCTAGAAAAGCCTCTTAGAACCAAATGTTCATATTCATGAAAATTGATATATTCATCATATAAAAATCGTCTGTGTTCATAGATGCTTGAATTTGCTCCCCTGAAAAAGTTGACAAACCAATTTCATATAGTATTTAATTCATTAGATGCTTTCCTAACTCTCAGCTTGATGCCAGTATTATTCTAAGCTCTTGAATTCTAACCCTGTCTCTTGTTACATCTAAGACTCTTTGGTTTCAGTGATTTTTCTACTTGTCCTAAAAAACAGTATTTTTGCTCTCCATAATAGCCTATAAAGCACCATTTATAAAGCTTATAGTATGATTCAGGCAATGTGATATGCATTTTTGGTACATTAACAAATAAATCTGCACCAAAAATCTGCAAAGATGTATTATTTCAAAATTGCAGGTATCATAAATATTTTCAAATATTCAACTTCAGAATCCCACTTTAGACAATGAAAATCTTTGAATGATTTTAATAACTTTTCTTTGCTAAAGATTTCTACTATTCACTGCTTGATCCATCTAAGCTTTTCTTGTTTCTTGACACATTCTGTTTGTACCTGCAGTTTAAGTGATACACGTCAGCAGTTCAGAACACTGGCTTACCTATTAAGTATGCGCCAATTTTTGAATACAGCCTTTATTAATGCTCTGAATGCAGTGACACAGGGGCTGTCCAGAATCTGGGTCATCGTGTGGATATCCCATTTGCACTGTTCAAAGTAGTCCACAGATGCTCTATCTCCTCTGTTATGATGGCCGCTTTAAAATTTCAAAACGTTAATGGCGGTGTTAAGTGCAACAAAAGTTTAGGTAGGACCCTTAGTCAAGGCATGGTGAGAGTCTGAAGCTGTCATTACTTTTATCTGCACCAGTCTATTGATTTAGTGGGAGCTTCCTTCACACCACATTTTATCTAGTAATTCAGACTCACCTTCATCATTCACCTTTAAAGTCTATCATTATTAGAAGCAAAAAGAAAATGGTTTGCAGGCTCCTTATAAACATCATTAAGAAAATAACGTATTTTTTTTTTCTTTTGGAAACTTAGGGACTCTGGGTCATTAGGCAAAATGATTATTAAACAGAAACTTGAATGTTCTTGACATATAGCTAACAATTCTTCTGACAAAAGCACCATGCTTCCCAGATCCACTCAAATTTATAAAAGTAATAAACCACATTCATTCTGCCACCATTTACCCTAAAGATAAACGTAATAGGATTTCTAACTTAGAATTATTCTTTGTGAATAAACTGAAAAAAAAATCCTCTGTGGCAGGCTGAGGAAAATATCTACAGTATTTTTCAGTTTAGCTCATGAGGAGATAAAGTCTGCTTTTTACCTCTTGAATTTGATCTTGACCTAGAAATTCATTGCATCTCGCAGTCGTTAGCAATTAGGAGGGAGCAGAGCTGTGATGGGCGACTGCGCCCTAGGGCTTGCTGCCCCTCCCCCTGCACATGCTCCTACCACATGTGAGAGGATCGGGGGGAGCCTGTCTGAGAATGACAGACCCTGGACAGAGGGGCCTCAGGAATCCCAGCTGTCAGAGACAGGCCCCAGGTAAAAGGTGAGGCTATTCTACACCATCTAGACACTGGCACACTATCACCTCACCACAGAGATCAGCCCTCCTGGCCCAGTTTAAAAGTGACATCCAGAAGTGACTAGCTCACCACTGTGCCCAATTGCTGAACACAGCTGGTGACCTTGCCCAGGCAGGGACCCCAGACATCAAGCCCATCCAACTATGAAACACAGTATCTAGCCCCACCCAACTGCGGGGTACAGGTGGAGGCCCCTCCCCACCAAAGAGCCCAGCCAGCGACCTTGCCGAACAGTGGAGGTCAGGGAAAGGTCCATGTGAGTGTGAAGCCCAGCGTGAGGCCTCGCCCAACTTCAGAGTACCGCCTGCCTCCCAATCTGATTGCAGAGCACAGCCTGAGCCCCACCTGCACATGGACCCCAGCCAGCGGCACCATCCAGTCAGGGAGCAACGCCTGAGGCACCGCTCAGACCAGGAATGATTGTATAGCCCAGGCCGGGGCAGAGCCCAATTCATGGTACCCCCTTACCAGGGCACACAGCCTGCAACCTCACCTGACCACAGGTGACTGCAGAGTCCAGCTAGTGCCCCACTTGACTGCACAACACAGCCAGCACCCCAACTGATCAGGGAGCCCATCCAGTGGTTCCATCTGAACATGGAGCCCTAGCAGAGGAATCCTAGCAGAGGAATATTATCCAGCCAAAAAATGAGGTAGTGATACATACTATAGAATAAACCTTGAAAACAAACTAAATGAAATAAGCCAGACACAAAAGGCCACGTGTTTATGATTCCATTTATATGAAATGTCCAGGATAGATCGAGTCATAGAGGCAGAAAAGAAATGGTGGCTGTCAGGACTGGGGGTGGGTGGGTACTGAGTGCCCAATAGCTCTTGTGTTTTCTTCTGGGGTGATGGAAATGTTTGGAAACTAAATAGAGGTAGGGGATGTAAACATTTGAGAGTACTAAATATGACTAAGTATACACTTTAAAATGGAGAATGCTATATTTTATGAATTTTAGCTCAATTTAAAGAATTTGGTTAATAAATTTATAACATAAATAGGTTGTTACCAAAAACCTCCCAATAAAAACTAGTCTGAAAATATGGCTTTATTATACGCCATGCATTATACTAGTAAATGACATGAGGTCATGTTTTCAATTGGCTATTGAGACTTTGGGTTTATTTTAAAGGCTTGTCAATAATTTTTTACCACATGAGGAATCAGAGTTGTTGAACACAGAAACACTGTGGACTTCGAAAACATTATTTCTTTAAAGGGCTAAGCATACCCTGATAAATTATTTGCAACATGCCTGTATTATTCTCCCAAATAAATTTAAATCACTTTTACGTAATTTTAAGTATTTAAAGGCCTGGTAAAAATTGTCTAGTTATCACCTATGTGACATATAGGCTTATAATATTATATTACTTTTAAAATACAATAGTTCTAATCTTTATCTTTAAAAACTTTAATCTGTACTGTTTAATCTTTAAAATTTGCTAGAGGGATTCTTATCTTTTTAACTCTCAGATTCAATTATGTATATTTCCCCTTTGAATCTTATTTCAAGGTGATTTTGATGTTTCGTCTCACTTATTTAAGAAAGTGCCTGGATAAAATGCAAGCTTTGCACTTTAAATGAGTTTGCCTTTGGTGATCTAATAAAATATTTTGTGCCTTCATGACTTTGGGATTTCAAGGTCCGAAATATCTGGCTTACTTCTTAAGAACTCTACAGTACTCTATATTTCAATGGTCATTTCCTGCTTTTATCCTGCCTCATGCAATTATGCTCCAAATTACTACCTTCAAGTTTAAAAGGTCAACAGAATGACTGTACCAAAGGGTCCTCTCTGAAGAGTCCACCACAGTATCCATGTCTCTGGAACTGAAGGCATGGAGAAAAGCCTATCAATTTTTAGGTCAATGGATCTAGCAGGGGTGTGTTAGGAGAGAGAGAAAGCAGGGTTTCCTGTAGACATTGGTATGCCATGGTCTCTGCCTCTTATCTAAAGAATAATAAAAATAATTTAAAAATCAAAAAGAAACAAAAATCACCAACAATACCCCAAAGAAAACAATTACAGAAATCAGAGGAGGCTGACTACTTTATCCTTTCCGGAACCCTATCAATATTATCTTCTTTCAAGTTTAAAAGTTGAAAGTGCACATAAACAAAAGACAGATATTAGTCATAAGGGCCTTTCAAAAAAGTCTGTTCCTACCCCAGCATCCATAACTCATAATCAGAAATAGCACCCTTTCTATTTCTCGGGCTTCAGGTAGGAGGTCAGTGGGAACAGCCTGAAAAGCTAAGGTTCTAGTCACAGAAGCTCCACGCGTGCAGAGGGAACCTCACCACCCCCGGAAGTGATCGGCAGCAGTCCTACACACCCATGATGACTGACGGGTGATAGCCAAGCACATTTTTTCTCTCTCATTTGGGACACTGAGTGGTGTGGACTTCGTACATTCCGATGGTGCATATTAATACACTGTGCACTATGGAGGCCTGGGACACCTTGGCCTTCCGGTCCCTGATGCTCTGATAGCACAGAGTTACCTGGACCAGCCACTAGGGGCGAAACCGTGTTGCTCAAACGATCTGTCCTCAGTGCCCTGACCTAACATGATCAGAAGAGCATTCCCCTCATACGTGGTCCTTGGGATTATTAAATCAGTTCATAGCTATATGAATGACTTTGAGAAAGATGTCAGTACAAAATAAGAACGATATTATTATTTCATAGGCATAAACTATCCTGCTTTGTGTCTGCTTGTTCTTCTACTAAAAATTTATCAAAAGGTTTGGCGATGGACCCATATAAATTATTCAAAGATCTGGCTTAGCAAGGCTAACAACTGTACAGGGCTTTGCAAAGTGCAGACTTCCAAATGGGTCATGATGACGGTACAGTCAGTACACTTTGGAAACAGATTACAAAATCAATTCTTGAATTTTAGCAACTTGTACATGATTTATTTTGTTGAAAAAAGGGGATACATTCTAAATTTTTTTCTGTGCACATTGTGCCACTCTCAAAAATTCTGTAGACCATTTTCTGAGGTAGAGAAAGCAGAGGTGAAATGAGATATGATTTGATTCCGTGCTGACGACTGCACGCCCAGTCCTACTTGCTGCCTAGACCTGGGTGGGCTCAAGATCCAATGCCCAGGTGAGACTGGCAACCCCAGCATGGAGAGGAAGTGAACTCACTCCAAGATGACCTCTTGAAAGGAAGGGATGTCCCTGCAACTATTCTTAATAGGATGTCAAGTTAGTAGAGCAAAAATGGTGACTGGTGGGTCCAGGCAGAGTGCGGAACAGAGCTAGTCTTCACCCCCGTTTCCTACACTTTGAGAGAGTCACAGGGGATAATCTAAAGTTTCATCTACGTGAGAGAGGAAACAAAACATTTGAAAAAGAACCAGCCGGTCTGCGGGGGCCTCGCTGTTGTAGAGGGTAATTGCGTTGGCCCAGCCCACTGACTGGAGAAAATGATGGGACCACAGGGCATCTCAGGATTATGCTGAGTGAAATAAGTCAGACAGAGAAAGGCAAATGCTGCATGCTACCTCTGATATATGGAATCTAAGAAAACCAAACTCGGAAAGGCAGAGTGGAATCGTGATTACCAGGGGCTTGCTGGATGGGAGAACATGAGAGATGTTGCTTAAGGGCACACACCAGCAACAAGTAGACAAATAATTCCTGGAGATCCACTGCACAGTATGGTAGTCATAGACAAAAATCTGTATTATAAACATTAATCTTGCTAGGACTCTAGATCTTAATTGTTCCACCACTAGAAGGAGTAATAATGTGACAGGACACAGGTGTTAGCTAAGGCAACAATGGCAGGTGTATTGCAGTATAAACGGATTAATCATATGTTGTGCACCATAAACTTATACAATGCTGTATGTCAATTACATCTAAAAAAATAATTAATTTTTACTGGTGATGGGAGGAAGGGGAATTTAGTCAGCTGAACCAAAGAATAGGAGAAAGACACTACCTTTGCAATAAGAAAAATATGTGTGACATGATAATTAAATTACACCATGTATATAAAGTTATATTCCTGTACATATTTGTATACCTAATTTCTCAATGCTTATTTTGAAATGACATACATAAAACACTTTAAAATAATTAAAACATTATATAAACTGTTGACATTACTATGATAATAATTTCTGTAACAATAATTTACTTCAATAATTTTATAACTTATTACCCATAAGATAGACCGAGTATTCTACTGAAATATACAGAGCTTAAATGTAAAATTTGTTTTCTAATGAAAAATATTTTGTGAAAGAAAAATTAAATATTAAAAATGTTTTGAATTGTCAAATAACTCACTATGAAAATCACTCCTTGCTGGCAGTGAGAATTACTTTTCCAAGTGTTTGGACTGTTTTAATTAATATTAAATTGTTCATTTCACTATTATTTAACAACTTTGAAAAGTTAGAATCATTCAGGACAGTTACTTCTGGAAATAACATTAACTTAATAAAGTTTTCAACTCTCCTTTCCAGTCTTCAAATGTAGAATACAAAATCTATCTCAAAAATTAAGTGACTGAGGTTACATCCTTCTGCGTTACAACTACATGTGTGGCCATGAATATTTGTAAGAGACTGAAGTAGTTATGGCATTTGCTGCTCTCCAAGACAAAAGAGAAGGATCAGAAATAACGATCAGATGTGATCCTCTCAGCCCTATAAGTGGTGTTTTTTAACTAGACCTGAAAAGAGTAACTGTCCTTTTTAAACATATCATTTGCACGGTGATAGTCAAGGTTATATTTGTCATGAAGATAGGGTATTTGATTCTTCCTTTAAAAAATTTACTCTTGGGTACAAAAGAGAGGCCAGCTTTAACTCACACTATCTTGTGGTCTCCTCTGATTGGTCTCAGATTCCATATGAAGAATATTCTACATGAGAATCCAGCAGTGGAAACATCATTATTTTTTTATTTTCTATTCATTCTAGTTATTTAACAGTTATTTTAGGGAAAAAATTGTTTTAAACACACATGGTTGTAATCAATTGCCCAGATAAATGTCTATGCACACTCTTTTCCTGCCAGGGGTTTATATATATACATGGTGACAAAGTGGCCTTGGGGAGTGTTACAGGGGCCACATCAAGTGCACTAGGACTTCCAAATAAGGAAATACTGAACAGGCTCTCTCTTTTAATCCAGGCACGAGCTGCATTTCAACTTACTGTTATTTAACATTTGTTTCTGATTTATTATGGACAATATGTTTACCTCATTTTTAGTGGAAGTATTACAAAGAGAAAAACCTAATTTCACTCAGATTTCCACTAAATGTAAAAATATAAAACATTAAATTTTGAAATATTTGATGCTAGTATATTCTCATTTTTAAATGTTTTAAGTTATTTTTTGTCTGATGTGATGCATCTAAAAAAGCAGAAATACGTAACATTTATCTAGGTTAAGACTTGAGGATATGAAGGCAACCATCCTTATTCTAAATGAGTCATTGAAGAGCTCAATGTCCACCGATATCCTTGTCGGAGAGCACTTGGAATCATTTCACCTTCCCAACGTCAATGCGTATGTTTTTCAGTGAAGCCTGGATAAAGTTTTAAATTCCAGCAGGGTTTGACCTTTTGTTTTGACATTCAGTCATCTGCTATTGCAGAAATCTGGCTTGATGATTATATTACTGAGGACATGCCTCATGGGTTTCAAGACGGCTTTTAATGCGGTGTTATTCTCCATTTAATCATTTCAAATCTATTAAAGATATCAGCATAGTTCCTTCGATTGTCATTAAAAGACTTTAAAATAGCTCATTACTGCAATATCTTCACACTGCTCTATCTAGATAAACATTAAGCAACCATTACATTAAGTTTTGCCCATTACACGAATATAGAACATGCTTCAAAGGCATCATTTATCTACCCGCAAGAGCTGGAAAAAAAATCCTTGCTTTAACTTTGATATTCGCTCTATTTACTCTGCACTGGTTTCTGAACCGTTCTCTCTTCAGTGGCATTTTTTACTCAATAACAAAAATAAGGAAATATAAAAGAATCATGTGTTTTACTTTTAAAAACTTCTAAAAATAAGCACAGATGAATAACGTTTACATTTCCAAAAGAACTTTGCACTTGGCAAACCTTTTTTTATTGAGAATCACTTTGTTTTGATCTAGAGTAAATGAGTTTTCTGCTTTTAACATTATTCAAGCATGTTCACAGGTTATTCTAAATTCTAGGCTATTTCACCCCTGACTTGCATGAGGACAAGTCCTCTTCCCAGGAGAGCTCAGAAGCACCTGGGCCCACTCCGCCTGGCATTCTGGACACACAGCCGCCCAGGGAGGCCTGCGCGCCCCTCGCAGCCTCAGTAACACTGAGATGGGCTTCTTCCTGCCTGGAGCGCAGGGCCTCCAATCTCTCTTAGCATTTATTTACTTTGGAAAACTTGTAGTTTTAATTTCTTTTTCTGCTCCTTGTAGATGTAAATCTTTCCCGCCTCTGCTAGTTTTATAGCTCAGGAAATGACTTTCTCAAGGACCTGGGAGCCATCCCTTTGAAACACAACCATCAGAGGAGATACTGCCCTCATCTGCACCTCCTATGAGGAGATAGGAGCCTAACTTCAAACAGTGGCAATTAGCAAATGCAGATGCCCTCGGGGGCGTGGCCACCCTCCGCTAACACCCTCCAGGCTTGTGCAAATGCCCCAGATCCAGCTTCCACAGTGGGGCCTCATCTGTCTCCCCGGTTGTAATAGCCACGAATAAAGCCTTCCTTGCCTGTTTTACTCTGTGCAGTGCAACTTTTTCTGTGGCAGTGCTAAACCAATTTATATTTATTCCTGAAGAAGTAAGTATAGAAGCTAAAATTGGAGGCCATTTGATATGGGAGCCTAATAATAAAAAAATATAACACTAAAACTTATTGAGTATTTCCTATATCAAGACATTTATATGAATCAGCTCATTGAATTATAAAACCAACACATACGTCCACACACACCTCTCCCCATAATTAGCATATGGAACAAATGCAATGCTTTTCAATATAGAAATATAAGTACTTGTATTTTTAAAAAGTTCTTATAAATTCTCTATTTTTGTCTAATGCCATTATTAAATTTTCTACTTAAATAGCATAAAACAAACATTAGCGAACTGATACTTTTAAAATACTTCTATTTTCTCATAAATGTTATCCATAGCCAGGGTTCTGACTCTGGGAAGGGCATAATGAAATGAAAGGCACAGTGAGTCATGTGACACAGCAGGTGGCAGAGACCTAGGATGCAGAGAGCCCAGGTTTTCCTAAGCCAATGGGAGGAACCGGGTTTTCTCAGGTGCACCCACTGCACGTGATTGGACATTTTAGTCAAGTCTGCTGTGGAAATATACATTTCTGTGTATTCCAAGAAAATACTGAAATGCTGGAATACAAGATTATAGATATTAGAAACAAAGGAAATTAGACCATTCATATTTGAATGAATAGCTCATGTATCATGTATTTAGAAATTACAAAAGTGATGTAAGCCATGATTGTGTTCACCTAATGGGTTATTGCTGAGTTATACTGAAATGTTTCCTAACATTTCTGTCATCCTCGGGAACATTGTAAACCTGGAGAATTGGCCATCTGAAGTAGCTCTCTGCAAACATCTGCTGCTAAGAAAGTTTGTTTGGAGCTTGTGAAGATGGATGAATTTTTGACAGGTAATTGCAATTCAGATCAGAAGCAGACAGATTTAGTACCTAAAAGCTTCTAGTTTATTAAAATCACCATTGATTTATTTGGCACCCCTTCTTCCCTCCGAACTGTCTTGCATCTTAACATTCTTTGGGAATTAATAATTTTGCTAGGATACCTATAATTTATATGGTTGATTGGAATATATTAGATTTTTCTTGGTTCTGCAAACAAAATCTTAAATAGGGAAGACCTGAAAAAAATAAAGCCATGTTCTTGCATTGTTATATAAACAAAAACATCATGGCACTTTCAGCACTGTGCTCATCAATAATTTGTCATTAAGCATTTCTGATTTGTTGCTCAATGTTTCATCTAGCAATTAAGTTTTGTGAGCAGATCATACCAGCATTAGCCACCACCCTGTCTTTCTGAGGTGGTGTCCTGGGAAACTGACTCAGGTGAGATTTGCCCCTGGGAGTGTCCTGGGAGTGCCCTGGGTTTGACTCAGCAGGGGAGAGAGGGACTTGAGGCCACGGACAGGGAGGAGATGACAGCCGACTCAGGCACAAGTACCAGCACAGCCTACAGGGAGCTGCGGGACTGTGGTGGCTTTAGGTAAAGGCCAGATCATGACCCTATTCTCCTCTCCCCCCACAGACAGTGACAGATGTGGGCTCCCTTCAGAGGGAGAAGACATGACTGTGGAAAGCAGCTGTGCGGTGAGCCATGTCTGCCCGCTCCCCTGCTAGTGCTGCTGAAGAAAGGGGTGCCTCCGTCCTAGAGGGGCATATGGGCAGCAGGAACAGAGCGTGTGTGCGTGTGCGTGTGCATGTGTGTGTGTGTGCAGGGTCACTTACAGTCATTCATCAGCCTAATTATCCGATTCTGTTGTTCAAGCCTTCTCTAGCCATACTTGATTTTCATTTTTTGTTTCTTTTCCAGTTCTATCATAGTTCAACTTCATGTTGAAAAGGAAGCATTGTTACTTATGTTCGGAACTTAGATCTTTTTCTAATTGTGTTATAAGTGGGATTCAGGGTTTCTATTCTGATCATTTAGTCTCAGGGAACAAAGAGTACAATTTGCTTCACTGCAGCATCTGCAGGAAAACTTTTGAGTTCCCTTTCCATTTTGCTTTTAAACCCTCTCTTATCCCATCAATATTTCATTTTATGCATCTCTTCTTTATTTTAATACCATCGATTTATCACATCTTGGGGCCTCTTATTTGATTCACTTCTCCCTGTTTTATTGTATAAGAAAGTATAACATGCGATGTATTCTCTCACATTTTCAGTGTACAGTGCAGCATTGTTAACTACAGTCAGGAATGAAAGAGGAGGCATGGATGCCACGGGATAAAAAGATTACAGGAGGCGACTATGAATTATACACCGACAAACAGGACAACCTGAAGGCAACAGATACATGCCTGGAAACACACAACCTACTGTGGACGGAAAAGGGGCCATATGTTAAACCTGACAAGCTCAGGAGACGGAAAATAACCACAGAGGATGGTGTGAACATAAAAATTCCTAACTAAGTCAGCCATGGTGGAAGTCACATCTTCAGCTTCCTCATTAAATTAATCTGTGCCTTTTCAGTAGGCCTGTTGTTTGTCTTTTTGTACCTAAGATAACAAACATCAGACCAGAGCTGGAAACTGCAAAATTCTTCATTATCATGCTTATCTCCTGATTAGCATCTCTATGTGCTGTAAAGAGGGAACTGTTAGCTATCCTGCACCACCTGTGTGGGAGGAGGACCTGTCTCTCCAATGTACTTTTATCCAATCCCAGAGATTTCCCCACTTTGCTTTCTCCCAACCCCTTCATCTATCACCAATGGATATCATGTAACCTTCCTCTTTTGATTTTATGTATAAAATAAACTGCAAACTGCCATTTTGCGGAGCATTTTCTCAATTCGTTGAGATTTTGCTTCCTGGCAACTGCCGACAGTTTGGCTCAAATAAACGTATAAGTTCTCTCTTAGGCTGGGTGTTTTTCGTCAACACTACCAATACCGAGTCATAAACAGACAGAAACTCTGAATAGACCTAGTGAGGAGTCTGGTCAGTAACCAAACACCCCCCAAGGCGAAGCTCAGTACCAGGTGGCTTCATTGGTAAATTTCACCACACATATAAAGAAGACTTAGGGACAATTCCCAAATGTTTCTGAAAGAAATGAAGAGGAGGAAACATCCAAATGCATTCTATGAGACCAGCATTATTCTGATACCAAACACAGACAATGATACCATAAGAAGAGAAAACTCCAGTCCAATATACCCTCATAAACATCGATATGAAAATCCTAAACAAAATACTAGCAAAGTGAATTCAACAGCACATTAAAAGGGTCACACACTATTACAGGTGTCGGTTAGCTACCTGACGTTTCCTCTACCCTCAGATGGTCTTTTTTAAGATGTATGTTTGTTTTCAGAGCCCCAGGAATTCTGCTTTATTTTTCCTTATTTCATAAGCTTTGCACATTTCCCCCTATTCATCCTCTTACACTGTGGATCTGTATAGATTATCAATAACCCGTGCTGTTTGAAAATTGTCCTGGGCTTAGGTCTCCCTGTAAACACGTGAGAGCATCTGGTTCTCAGGTGAGCTCATCTGTGGGGTGGCAGGTGGGCATCAAGGGTCCCGAACTGGACACCAGGCCTGGGAGCCTTTCACCGTAAGCAGCTGACACATTTGCTTCTGGTTCCTGGCACTCTGAGTCCGTGAAATTATCAACGATTCCCCAGCGCACAGATATTCTCAACGACCTCGTCTCGCCTGCAGCGTCCTCCTTTATCTAAAGGTAACTGCTTTATCGAAGCCTTTGTGTGCCCCTTCCCAGTCTTATTTCCTAGTCCTCATAGCACTTGAGAGTTAACAGCCATACTTACCGTGTGGCTTGTCATGCTGACACCATTTTTTATTTTAATATGTACGTATGTACCAGAGGCTGCATGGCGTGGGCTTTGCATGTTTTGAAGGTGTGCACATTTCACACTGTAGCTCTTCCTGCCCCGGGATGCTTTTCCTCAACTTGAACTTGGAGAGAGGAATCCAGGTGAGTCCATGCCGCAGGATTTCACTTCTTGCAAACATTGTCCCGTGTGCTGAACACATCGGTATTTACCCATCCTTCATATGCTTAACGCGCGCGTCAAGCCACAACTCCGGGTGTGGGCTCCAGGGCTGCGGGGACTGACCTGACGCACTGGCTCCCTGTTTATCCCCCAGTTACTTGAATCAGTGACTTGTTACCTCTGGGCCTCAGATCCCTCCCTTGAAAGCTGCAGGGCGGACCACAACTACTCACCACACGGTTTCTGGGGAGACGAAATCAACACACACGGGGTCCTGGGACGGGTGTGGCACAAAGGAAGCACCAGGAGATGTACAGGTTAGTTCTGGATGTTTTGTTTCCACATATGGAAGTTAATTAACTGGATCTCTGTGTGTCTGTGTGTGCCTGTGTGTGTGTTGTGAAATCTAATTGGTTTTATTTTCCCTTTTGGGTAAGAAATTAGCCCATGATGAATTACATAATCATTTATCTTTCCATTTTAATAACTCGAGACTACATTTTTACAGGCATAGAATTTTATAGATATAATATCTTCTTGAGTATTCCTGTACCATTACCTAGTGATCCCTTTCTCTTCCATAATGCAATTGCATAAACACTTTATACGAGTACACTGTTTCGTATTAATAGAGCTGTGTTGTGTTTTTCTAATTGTTGCTTTTCACACTCTGCTGTATTTTGTTGTAATAGGTTGTCCTTTGACTTTCATTCAGTCATATCGATGAGCACTGTTACTTTTCTTTCACCATCTGAGTTTCTCTGCTGGACTGCTGATCAGTCACCGTCTGCTCGAGTTTGTGCTGGGGACACCTGTTCCCATGTGTGGGCGCACCTTCCCAGTAGGAGCAGGATTTCTGTGGCTGCAGGCGAGGCAGCTGCTGCTTCTTGGCCAGTGCGCCTGCGGTTATCTCCAGAGCAGGACTCCGTGCATTCTGCTGGGAGTGGAGAAGGGCTTCTCAGCAGGGACTCCAGGCCCCTCCGTCCCCAGGGTCTCACTCGCCACTTTATGCTAGACGTGAACATGGCACTGTCTGGGCCTTGGCGGCTGAGGGGTAGAGATACGGGGCTGTCAGATTCCCCTTATTCTACACAAAACCGCCCCTGGTACCAGTCATCTCCATTCACTATTTACGACATGCATTCAAGTTCCTAAAATCTGTCATCATTGTATTTACTGTGCTGTCTCTGAGCTCTCCAATGAAACCAGCTCCATCAAGGAGACGTCAATGTCTGTCTTGCTGAAAATTCTGTCCCCACTACTATGCACGTCGTAAGAAGTCATCTCAGGTGAATTCTCTAAAAACACACCATGAGAAGTGACTTTGTGTGCAAGTGAGAAGTGAGAAACCAGTAAGATAGTGAGGAAAGCAGGGCAGTGTGGGGCAGGAAGTTTGAATTCAGAGTTGCAGGGGTGCAGCTTCAGCCTGGTTTTGTGGGGAAATCCTCAATGTCACCTCACTCAAGTTAAGGAGACGGGCTTCCCCTCTCCATGTCTCCATGGCCACAGCAGCAGCATCTGTCAAGGGCCAGAGGTCAATTCTGGGAGGTGCGAATTCCCAGGCGTTTCCACCTTTGTCTACATGGGGACGCAGCAGATCCAGCCACCGAGTCCCAGGTACCCGCAGTTAGAAGCAGAGACACCAGAGACTTGAGGCGCCTGGATGGAGCCCGCCAGGTTGGGCTGCACGCCCCCGACTGGCCAGTTCCCCCTGGAATTTACGTCCCGCCTTTCTGTCCTGTTGCATTTCCTCTAAGGTGCCGGATGGTCACTCTTTGGGGAAAGACACAGAAGGAAAGACGAGTGGCCGCCGCGCACTCAGCCCGTCCCAAGGCTGTTCATGTTTCCTTCTCTCACCACTGGACACTGTCCTCACCCTCAGCCAGCATTTCTTCTCATTCAGTAGCTCATCTGCTTTCATGCTTCCTGGTTCCCGTGCTTCCTTCAGGCTATGGCGGTTGTAAGTTCTCGCTTAGAGCTAAAATAGGCCATGGGATGACCACGCTCAACCCTAACATATCCATCAGTTGGCCCCATTCATCTTCAAGGTGAGCAGGGTTAATGGCCCCAGCAGTAAACACGGCTGTCTTCTTCCGCTGAAAGTTTCTTGGCACGAGGATCACAAAATCACAAGTGGGACTGCTGCGCCCCTGGTGGGAGGACCCGCACTGGGACGGAGATCTCTGGGCTTCAGGCTGAAAAAGCAGGAAGCACCAACGCTGGGAGTGAGGCTGACTGGGCGCCACGGCTCTGTCCGTCCTTCTTGATTCCTGGATCCACGAGCTCTGCCTCCTGAGGACACAGCACCATTCGTGTAAGGGAGGAACCATATCCTGAAATACAGTAACCACACTCCCGGGTTTGTCCCCACATTAACACGTCAGCTGAGCGAGGGTCAGTGTTTCCTACTGTCAGATGTTCCTTTTCCACCATCTTGCCATTCTGTGAATCACTCAGTCAGAGGCAATGGCCTGTGGGATCCCTCATCAGCAAATCAGACACTGAGCGGTCACACAGCGGTGCCAGCAGAAACACTGCGTCAGGAAAGCAAATCCATCTGGGGATGTTCTCCAGCCTGGTAAAGACCCATTGAACTATCTTTCAGTTGTATGGGGCTCAGTTGATCTCCTGAGGGATGGTATTTACTGTGGCTCGGCACTGACCCAGGCTACTGACACATCACTCAGCAGGAACAGCTCTAAATAAGCCTTAATGAGATTGGCTTACCCACTGCACCCAGGCCAGCTCCTGTCTGTACCACCATAACCATGGAGACCTACAAGCATGCATGGAGATCCACAGACTCACTGTGCAAACACCAGAGTGGCTGGCCACAGAGGCTGCCTGACACCTACTGGGCCAGTTTGCCTGTTCAGCTGGTTCAGTGCAGCTTCTGCAAAGGACTTTTCTGGTGGTCATTCACGAGGCACACAAGGTCCGCATATTGCACTTTAGACCACCCCACGGCCCACTGCCATGCCTCTCTTCCACCTCATCATCAAAACCTACCAGTCCTCCTCCTGCTCAGCTCCTGACCAAAGGGCCGCACCATCCATCCATGCAGGAGTCCCTGTGCAGCCCAAGCTCAAGTAATTCTGTGTCCACATGCCATGGTCCCCACGGCTGCACGCTGGAAGTTCCCCTAGCCACATTCAACGTGTGAGTCTGCAGTGTAACAGAGGTGGGCTTTCAACTTGTACAAACACACTGAACTTATCCACACATGAACCACACTCGGTTTGTTATGTTTTCCTCTACCACCTGGTCATAGAGTAACCTCCATGATATTACAGGTATAAGTTGACAGAAAAACAACCTATCTGCCATGGATTTTGCTAGCAGCACAGAGCCATGCCCATGCTGTTGGCATGGACAAGGAAGCCTGCACCATGGCCAGGACCTGCTGGAAAGCCATCTGTTCTTCCCACGCCCATTCACACATGGCGTCCTCTCACTTGCTCTGCTAAGTGCCCCCAGAGTCTCATCTCAAGAGCAGCCGTAAGCCAGAGACCTGCCAGCACTGTTCCTTCTTTGTGGTGGGAGATGCAGGTGCAGGAACTTGTCCTTATAAGGGATATCCAGTGGGTTAGTCCCGTCTTCTGTGAAGTGGACACCAAGATATTAGAAGAGCAAGAGATATACCGGAAAAAATGTAGATGAGGGGAAAAAATGGGGAACAGGGAACTAGAGGAGGCTATGAAAGCTGTTAGGTTGAAATGAAGATTTGATCCTGTGAAGGAAAGATGGAAGGGAAAGAGAAAGGAAAGAAAAAAAAGTGAATTAAGCCACACATACACAGTACCAGCCCAGTAAGTGGATGTGATGCCCTAGTACCATAAAGGTACAGGGATACCAGCTGATGTAATAACCCCAGCTCTCCACTGGGATCAGGAGGAAACACCTACAGGACACCTTCTGAGAGAAACAACACAACACCTCTCATTAAAAAGAACTATTGGGTCGTCGGAGAAGTCATGACGCATTTTTGCAATGAAAACCAGGAAAAATATGTCATGACTTTACCGATAACCCTAAGTGCCACCCAATGGAAAGCAACATAATGTAAAGAAAGCCAACACTATAAATAAATAATCACCGCATATCTTAACCTAGCTTATAATTCATTATGGATTAAATATAACAACAATTCAAAACAAATTCATTTAACATGTTCAAAACTATAAATAAGGGATCGTGACTGAGGCAGAAAAAGGCTTCATAAAATAAAAACAAATAAAAGTAACATAAGAACTATAACTATGAAAAAGAACTCACTGGAAACATTGCAAGATATAACTATCTATATATTTCCATGTCTTTGTTTATAACTATAGTTTATCTACCTATCTACCTACCTATCCAATCCATCATTTATCTATTTATCCACCCATCATCTATCTATCATCTATCAATACTTATAAATTTGCTAATTAAAAACATACTATAGTGACAGTAGAATGGATGAAACACACACGACGAAAATAGACAGACACAAATTTGGAGAAATTTATACATTTCAAAGGATATACAGACAGAAGTGGAAAGTTAGAAACATAGAAGACAGCTTAAGATCTTCTAATTTAGTTATCTCCACTTTGTAACTGAAAAGAAAACAATCCATCAAAGTACAGAGAGGCTCCAAGCGCTTAGCCCTCTGGTCAGAGAGCTCGTAAAGGATGGTGCCAATCTGGGTCCAGAGCCAGGTTCTAACTGGGTTACATCCAAGGTTGTTTATCATTCAAAATCCTCAAAATGAAACATTCGCTGCATCTTTCAGTAAAAAGGAAACTTAGACACTGAGAAGATATCTGAGCGATGAGGAGCCATTAGGGCGCCACAGGCTGTTCAACATGATGTTTCATATTAATTCATATAAAACTATATGAATTATAAAATTCATATAACACTATATGAATTTTAACTATAAAATTGTTAGAATGAGTTAAATATTTGTTTTAAAATTAAGGATAGTCGATAAAAGAATAAAAATACAATCAATGATTCCAATACAGCAAAGGAATTAATAAAATAATGAAAAATTTCCAATAGAAATCAGGAAGGGAAAAATATTTTTACAAAACTTTTCAATGACTTTAAATAGATTTTAAACAGTCCCTTCTCTGCCTAAGTCCTAATTTTTAATAATTATACTTATATTTTTAAGTTGTCTGGTTAGTTATTTTGAGTTTATATAATGGAATTAAATCTCTATGATTTACTTTAATACATGATTTATATGAATTTCTAAACAAGAAAAATGAGATTATTCCACTGACATTCCTCGTCTCCTCTAAACTTATAATTATTAATTTTCAAGTTGCTAGTTTTACACCTACAGGATTTGTAACATTTATATTTTAGACAATTGTTTAGGTATAACTTTACATGTGAGACAATACTTCTACTAAAGTTGCTTTATTCATTCTATTATGTGGCTGGATTGTATCATTAAGTAGACTTTTTTCTTTTTTAGAAATAATTTTATGTGTTATGTTCCCTTAATTCTTTTATCTGTGAGAATATCTGCTCTATTTATATTTTAAAGTCACTGTGATATAGTGCAAACGTGTGAGTTTAATTTTTATGAACTTTGGTCAATATTGCTCTGTTTTCCCCTACAACTGAATGATGATGCTGTTAACAAAAATGTGTCAATTTGAGTTTCCCCACTAATGACAGAGAAACATCTAGATTTATTTATTTGCTAGTCTCCTTCTCCTTCCTGGATGCCTTGAGTGTGCAAGTCAGAAAACATTGTGTGAAAAAAAAAACAACAACAAAAAGAGTACATACCGTACAATTCTATCTGTATAAAAGCAAGCACAGGCTAAGAAGCTGACAGTGAGATGTCAGGACAGTGGTGATCTTTGCAGGGATCATCACTCCAGGAGGCTGGAGGGAGGCTCTGGGGAAACAGGTCCCATTTCAGCACTCCACTGGGGTTTGGAAGTGTTCGCAGCTCTGGTGAGGATGCTGGTTACACCAACTACCCACGGGAAGTCTCACCTACCGTCTCACTAGTCAGTCTGTTTATACAATGCCCGTCTCTTAAATTATCTCCTTATGCAAGCAAGTATGACTTTTTTCTTTTTTAGGTACAACAAATTGAGTTTCATAAGGACTGTAAACCCAAACAGTTAAATGATTGGCTCTCAACAAAAATAATCATTCAAGGATGAAGCAAAAGTTCCAATTTTTAAATATGGAGGCTTTGCAGAGAGAAAGCATGTGATCGTTTCAGTAGAAAAGGTATTTATTTCATGAGGGACAGTTTCTCAATGTAGATGAGACAATCTGTCTTTGTAAGCAATGTTCTCTTTGGGGGAAAAAATAGGTTCCATTTCAACACTCCACAAGTGATAAGAGAAGCATTTCAAAAATAGAAGCTCCTAGATGTGTTGATGAGACAATATGTCATTGCTAAAAAAAAGAAAAAAGGAAAAAAAAATCTGCTTGAAAAGGCTAAATTTCACCCTGTCCCCACATGCCAGCTATTTAAATTTCTACAGCTGTGCAGAGTTAGCAAACCTTATGGCTCAGGAAATAGAAGAGGTGTTCATTTTCTTCCAGTTATTGATATTTACTGAAAATATATATTTTTCAAAAAGACATTGAATTCATATTTCCCTTTTAATACAATATAAAATCACATCTCCGAAAGCAGACTTAGTCTTAGAATTTACAAAGAAAAACACTTACGTCACCTGCACACAGATGTGCAAAACAGAGGTCAGCCAGTAACCTTCACCTTGGTGAGAGCATAAAGATACGAGACTTGGAATCAAGAAACCTGAACGCAATTTTTGGTGTTTTTCTGTTTTGCCCACATGATCTAAGGCAGAATTCTTAATTGTCTGGTTGTCAGTTTTCCCATCTGGGAAAATGAGGAAGTTAGTGTACATTCTCGAGATTTCTCTAGCTCTAACTACTTCTGATTCATGCAGAGAAGTCCTCGCACAGCCTCCTGGGTGTTTGGGGAAGTCCACCTTTCAGAAGGTGTTTGTCCACACTGTCCCCTTTAAATGAAGTGCCTTGCTTTTACTCTTATCTAATTAATGTCTAGGTGTACCAAGTCACATCTGTATGGAATTGTTCTCCAAAATCAATGACCAGATCAATTCTCTTAATATATGTTCCCATTGCTTTTATGCTCACCTATGTAGCACTATGAAAAAAAAATACAACAGGTTCCAAGTACAAGTGTTAAAAAGTCAGGGGACCTCAATGGGCTCATGTTTGACAAATGTGAGGAGGGACATGGGGTCCCCTCTAAAATGTGATGGGCAAAACCACTGCTCCTGCTCTCTTCAAGCCCAGGAGAACGTTGGATCCATCTGCACTGTCTTGACTGACATCTGAAGAGCGATGGAAAAGAGCAAATCCTCTACCTTTGGTTTTATATTTTACCTCAGCTGGAGTTTTTTGTTTGTCTATTTTTTGTTTTTCTTTCCCCTCCCATCTCTGCATGTTATCACACTCAAAATCTGACTGTTTAGATAAAACTTTGGTCATGATATTTTCCTTTACATTATAGAATTTGCTTCATTTTCATTTATTGATTCATTTTGGTACAAAGACCTGAAAGTAATCATATATATTATTTTGTAATAACTTTACACACACCACAACATTTTATCTCCACTGTGAGTTCTCACCAGAGCACGTTTATTTGTGTATGTTTTTTAATATTTTGCTTTATGTAAATTGATCTTAATTTTTTTCTCCTCTGTGTTGAGTTTGTATTTGAATTTTATTGGATGTCAAGAATGTACTGATGGCCAGATCAACCTCTCTTTGTGTATTTTTGGTTTTAGTCAAATGGCCAGACCCCTCCCTCTGTGCAATTAAATTAGATTACAGAAATAAGAAGGGATGGCAGTTTTGTGGGCAACAGTCTTCCCTAATTTCAAGACATAATGTCTAAATATTACTATTATCTTTCTTTACCATTACATTGCTTTGCTCTTTCCTTTAAACATTTTAAAAAGTATGGGTGCTGAAATTCATCTGTTGTGTTATCTACCTGAAACGGAAGCACTTATTTGTACTCTTAAATCTCAAATGTGGAAAGTGGAACATGTCATATAAATGACATATAACTCATGTAAAATGCCAGCTTTGAAATAAATATGTCACTTTCTTTATGAGATGATGATTTATTCCTGATTTTAAAGATGTTATAAAATCAATAGCTTCCTTATTTCTCCTGTCACCTGGAGGTGATGCATTACTATGGGTGCCGTTGTTTTACTTGTCCTGACAGAAACAACCCGTTTC
This sequence comes from Hipposideros armiger, assembly GCF_001890085.2. NCBI lineage: Eukaryota > Metazoa > Chordata > Mammalia > Chiroptera > Hipposideridae > Hipposideros > Hipposideros armiger. The sequence continues at coordinate 1,750,384 of NW_017731612.1, read as the reverse complement.
TCCTTTCCTACATCACCGCTGTGTGCAGTCACCCACTGGAGATCAATACACTGATAACAGCAACATCTCCATTTAGTCCTGCTCCCCAGGGGTGGAGAAAACACCAGTCCACGTGAAAACCTAGGTAAAGGTCCCCTGGGATTCTGATCCAAATGCCTGGGGAAGAGTTTAGCGCACGCACCTTCGGGATCTTGGCGACGCCACCTATTATAATATTTTGTAAGATTAGTTTCTTTATTTTCACTTTCTAAGTCCCTTGTTTGGGTTTCCATTCCTGTACACAGGTATCTAAGTGCACTGCTGGCAGCTCTGTCCACTTGCTGGATGTCCCTTTTCCTTCAGGGATGTCAGAGAAGTGGCTGAGGTGCTCAGGTTGTTCACTCTGGGGTCACACCTACGTGTCACACAGAGCTTGCTGTAAACGAGGCCTGAGTCTTCTCCCCCGTCAAGTGGACAAAGGAATTCCTGGCGAGGCCAGAGGTGCAAGCTGGGTGTTTGGGGCTGAATGTGTGTGTCCCCCAGAATCCACATGGTGACATCCCAACCGCCACGGGGATGGGCTAGGACGTGGGGCCTTCGGGACGCGATTAGATCTCCAGGGGCCAGCACTTTGGGTGGAATCTGTGCCCACATAAGGAGAGACAGAGAACAGGCGGCCATGTGCAGGCAGGAAGCCAGCTCTCGCCAACACCTTGCCAGCACCTTGATCCTGAACATCCCAGCCTCCAGAGCTGCGAGAAAAACACGTCTGCCGTTCAGGCCGCCCCTTCTGTGCTGATGCGCTAAGGCTCAGGTAGAGAAGCGCTGTGGCAGGAACGGGCGTGATGTCCGGGCCAATGCGGCGTGTCCCTTACTCACGCCCTCAGGGTCTGTCTGCGCCCAGCCTTCTAACTGCTTCCACTTGATGATGGACCCCTGCTGGGCGGGCCTGGCTGACGGCTTAGTGGTCAGAGAGCACCTCCTGTTGGTGGGCAGCTGAAGGCTCATGGTTGGTTGGGGACCCATGGCTTAGGCACCCCGCCCCTACTGAGGCCCACTCGCTGGCCAAGAGCTGCTTCTCAGCAGGAGCTATACTCAGAGGATGGCAGGGCTTCGCGCCCACGTCCTCGGGGCCGGACCATGGCCCACCCGCAGGGGCTGCCAAAGGCTCCAGGCAGCACCCGCACCTGCCCCTGACGCTTCAGCCACCATCGCAGCTGCTGGGCCACGTGCCCTGGGCAGGGCCGCTGCCACAGCGGCCTGGGCACTTGGCAGAGGCTTCTCTTGTCCAGCGCCTCCCTCAAAACTAGAGTTTTTCATGCCACTCATTTAATGGATCAAAGTAACATCCCCAAAAGAAGGGAATGTTGTCTCCAAAACCCAAGGAGGCTCACCAGGGGTCTTGTGCCTCTTCTGGCTGTGGAAGGGCTAGATGTGACCCTTATCCTTCACCTTGGAAATGACATCTTGACACCCCTCACCACTGGACATCTAGAGGTAGCAGTCTCTGGAATTTATGTCAGATTTATTTCCCACTCGCTGGGGTGATTTAACAAGTCTAGAGTAGCTGCTATGTCTAGATTCAATTCGTATAATGTGATGATTCTTTGTTGCTTTGGCAGCTTCTTATACCATCCATTTGACATTCTCTTTCCTTTTAATAGAAAGTTTTATCCCATCAATATTTATTATACTTATAATCAGTTTAGGACTGTCAACCATCATATTTGGCATTTTTCTATACAACTTTCATTTTTCTTTGTTTTTTTTCTTTCCATTTGATAGACTGAATTTTCTTTCACTTATTTACATTTTATTTTATATATATATATGTATATATATGTATATATGTGTATATATATATATGTATATATATATATATGGTATATGTTATCTTTTTCTTCTTGTGGTTACCTAGAACTTTTTAAGATCTACATTTACATGTGTTGTTTTCTATTAACTTCTAAATGTATTAATGCCTATATCTTTCCCCCACATATGTCCCTCCTCTTCTCCAACTTGCATATTTCTGCTTGTGTAGTTTATAAAGCATAAGCTAATATATGTTCATATTTCTTATTATTCATGATTTCTGTTTTTATAATAATAAATTTAGGGAGGAGAATTTGGCACCTGAGGTATATGGTGGAAAAGAATACATTTTACTTAATCACTTTTTTTACGCCATTCAAAATTTTATGTCATGGGGTTTACTATCAATTAATAAAATACAGAAATTTGAAAAAAATTGTGTATGAAATGACTACAATATATAAGAACTTGTCTAATTACAACTATTTTCTCACTTTAATTATAGACTTCATTTTTGCAATATAGGTAGCATTCTATGTATTTTGTCTATTCGTAATATAAAGAATACTGTCTCAGTACAGCTAGATTATAATTAATATTTTTTTTATATTACGAAGTTAACCTGTATCTATTTCTGTTTAATTTTATTATTGAAACCATATTTTAGCTTTTTCTTGGTATAGATTTACTATTACTAAATAATTTAGTTATATGTATTTTTTTAGTTCATAGCATCACTTTAGTTGTTATTTTAAATATTTTTTGTTGAAGTTTAAAAATAATTTTGGAAAAAGAACATAAATTCCACAATGTTGGCATCTTGTTCAGGCATAGGTTAATCTTCAAGGAAGGGTGAACTTTCTAATATCCTATTATTAACTTTACTACACAAAACCTATTCTCCCTAAGACTTTGTTTCAACATCTATTTCCATATTGATTCATGTCATAACCAAAGCAAAAAAATCAGTAGAGCCCTACTTAGCTCTATACACTAGAAACTATCATGTAGGTTTCTCACCTCAAATACGTACCCTTAGTTTCTCAAGAATTTTTCTCAACTGTCCTAATTGACTCATTTAGCTAATTAACCTTGTATATTTCATTTTTTTATAAAATTAAGATATAAAATCAAATTACGTTAGTGATAATCATTTACCAAACATTTTTTGTTTCATTTTTTTACTTTAAGGGGAGCCTTAGGTTGAATTGCAACTACATTTTTAGTGTGATTAAATTCACCATGTATAACTTTGCTAGTATTCAGGGGACTTCTAAAATGAATAAAAGGATGAGCTCTGAATCTGATATTGTGGTTGTAAATTCTCACAACAGGCCACATTTCGCTGTAGTATGGGCTGCATACCAGAAAGATTTCTGTGTGATAAATTTATCAATGTCCAAACTCCCTGATGAAATATGGCTGGTTTTGCCCTTAAAAATGTGGATCAATCAATGTTATTGAGGCCTTTTCATCACTGAAAATTTTTCATTTATACTTGAGACTTTGATAAAGTTTTAAAATGATTTATTCTTCTCAGATTATTGTTGCATTCAGAATTTTTTTTGTCTATTATATTTTAGAAATAAGAACTTACATCTATATGTAGTATCTGGCATATTATTTCAGACATAATTGCTTTCTGTTTTGAGTTTAGTAACATTAAAGAATCATTAAAATAAATTAAAAGAATAATTGTTAAATAGCCAAATATTAAATGCCAGTTCATATTATTGCTCGAAATTATTCATCTTCTTTTCTTTGAAGTTTAAATTTTACTTTGAAACTTTCTGTAGCTATAATGCTTAATAAATATGATGCGTGGTAAAAATTCATGTAAAGTTGAAATGGTGGTTAATATAGCACCATCCTGCACTGCATGGACAGGAGACGATGGTGCCCTAGCCCAGCGGGAGAAACGGGGGTGCTCACTTCCACAGAAGGGTCCACCACCACCGTTCAGGTCCCCCTCCTCTGCTCTTCAGCTCACGTGTTTCCTAGCTTGGCCCCTCAGGGTTTCCTCAGGGCCCAGCCTCACGTCCCTTGATCTCAGATTTGAGCTGAGCTGGGATAGACGGGTCTGTCTCTTCCCTCACTGGCCATGTCCCAGGCAATGCTGTGCACCTTTCCACTCCCCTCCCCAAAGCCTTGTCTACCCGCCGGAGAGCTATTTCTTAATGTGTGCAGATGCAGCCTCCCGAACTGGGGCACTTAGACCCTCCCCCCTCACTGTAATGCTCAAAAATGGAGCATGAAGCAGATAATACATGATCCAGCTGCCCATGTCAGGGGGAAAATGCTGGGGAATTTGGGTAAAATCATAGCGGTCGCAGATAATCGAGCCCTTGTTGCTTACAGACACCCCCGATTATAGTGTCTCATTTCTCCTTTTTTCCTACTGTACTGTTGCTCTTTCTCTTACTGATTTATTTTGGTTCTTTATATATTCTGCATTAAATATGTTACCAGATAGATGTATTCCAAATACTTTTGTTCACTCTATGGCTTGCCAAATCACTCTCTTAATGGTAATTTTTGAATTCAGTGTATCTCAATTTATCAAAAGTTTATAAAACCTGTGAGTTTAAAAGTTGTGGGATGTTTTTGTTTGGGTTTTTTTTTTTTTTTGGAGGTGTTAGAAGAGAGCAGGAAAATGTTCCTTCCAAGTAAAACTGGTGTTGGGGAGATTTTTAACTATTATTCTTTACTGTCCCCTTGTTTAAATGCATTACAACTATAATGTTTTTGCTTTAAGACAATTTAAAACATTAAAAAAAATGTTAAATTTTTGGATGAATATCATTAAGCAAGCTTGTACAACCCATTTAAGGTAAATATCCTCTGATAAACTTACAATGTTACATTCCTGTGAATTTATAACTTTAATTGCAGCCAAATGATTTTATGTTTTATGAATACCGAATTAGAAGATGTGTGATCTCAAGTTCAATATCTGGTTCCTTATCGCTAACATGAATGGGCCACAATGAATTACAGATGGAATAGCTAAAGAAAATACTTAATTCTTGTATTTAAACTCAAGATTTTAAAAGTGATATGGCAGATATCTATAAAAGGAATAAAAATACTTTTTTGAATTTTTACCCATATAATTTTATATTGTAATTTATTTTACTCATCCGAGTGCTACTAACAATTAAATCATACAGCAGATGTATAAATGGATTACTACATGACAGAAGGTACTGATTAAAATGCAGGTGCTAAGTGGAAATGTGTATGTATTATTTATGAGTCCCTCAGCACTCAGCATAAGGAAACATTTCTCCCTTTGTTTAAATTTTAATCTCAAAGGACCTATCAGTAATTAAAATAAACACAATAATGTGTAACCACTTTGAGATTTTGACTCAATTTGTTAACTCCACATAACTCTGATATCTTCTGCTGGAATTTCTATAATATTAATTCATTTCTGCTTCTTGGAATATGCGCTAATATGTTTTACTAATAGATTTCTAAAGGTGAACAAAATAACCTTGCCTTTTAAAATATTTAAATAAAAGGGATAATTGTTGGTGTAGTTTTAGCACAAAATTGAGAATTTCTTTTTTAAGGGTCCCAAGTTTAAACAAATAGTGATTAAGTGGTAACCTGTTAATGTGAGACCCTTATGAATTGAGTAGGCAGTTGTAAATAAAGGGTACTTACTCATCATGAGAAATAACAAACGGGACTACATGATCTCTAAATTTCATACCACTTGAATTTTTATTTTCTGTGATAAGTTTGTGTGTAAATTATACGGTCAGCATTTTACGATTTTTGTAAGCAGGTCCACTTTCTCATTTGTTTTGTTTGGTGATGGAATGGTCAGAGCATGAGAAAACTCCCCCCAGTCACCATGATGGGTAGTATAACCGTCCAATCAGTTTTGTTTTGTTTTCTTTTTTAAACCATTTTGGACCAGCACTATCTTTCAAAATGTATAACCACATGCTATAATGACAACTAAAGATGACCCACATTCTTCTCCAAATATGAAACCCCAAGCTAATGAAAAACAAAAGCAAGAGGCAATACTCACGAAGCATGAAAGAGGATGGTCTCTTTCACACACCTGACCACAGCAGCACTCAGGTTAAGCTTCACTGTTTATTCCCTTATCATTCAGACATTTCCTGAAAATAACTATGGTGTATATTCAACCCCAGTTTTGCACAGAACAATGTCTAGCATATATTAATTATTGGGTATGCTTTTTTGTGAATAAAAACACTGACATTACAAGCACAAAATTTAAAATAATAGGTAGCCATCATGATTTCAAGTATAATTTTCTAACACTATTTGATATTGTGCAAAATTTGTCTTGAAATAATTAGTTTTTTTCTAGTATGTGCTTTAAACATTATAATTAATTGTGTAAAGTAAAGGACCATAAGAAACATGTATGTGTTTCCATGAGGTCAATCCAAAATAAAAGCATTTCTCATGCACAGTTTCAAAATTATAGAAGGACAAAAGATTCTCAAATTAGCAGAAGTTTATAATTTCTAGTCATTGCCACATTTTAACTTTTATTGGTAGAAAGAGGTTTTAGTAAAAGAGACAGACATCCCTATAATACCTCCTGTATCAAAGAATGTCTAGACTTAAGTTTCATCTGGGCAAAATACATACATATATATTGTAGGCATGCCTCAAAAATCTATTGCCTACTGAACAACAGGCCTATTTTTCATCTAGGCAGATTTCATTATCAAAAAAACATATCACCAATGTACTAAAAATTACTAGAAAGCTAAAATAAATAAAATAAAAAATAGTAGTCTTCATCTAATCTTTCCCACAAGTGGTTACTTTGATATATATGTGTTCATATACACAGCATCCATATTGAGCAGTGACATTGTCCTGAAATGCGACAGTTGGGTTGGTGCTGATTAAACCATAGTGACAGATGCCTAGAGAATGTAATATACAATAACATTGGGGGTTGACATATTTTTGAGCAGAAAAATAGAAAACACAAGTCCATATGTAAAGAAAAATAAAATAATGTTTGCATGGCCCCATATACTAATGATGAGTTAAGTGAAGATGTGAAGAGAAAACCTATAAGGTTAGTTGGATACAATATTGGAGAATGCTGTTAGGGTTTATTACTTGTGTGTAACAATGTATTAAGCAGAAACTCAAAGGCACAAGCATATAAAAAAAAAAAAGAAGGCTTTTGTTCCTTGAAGGGCACTACAAACAAATTCAGCCAAAAGACAACAAATAGAAGAGGGACCCAAAGCTTAAGAAAGAGATATAATAAGACATGTCAAAAAGCTAACAAGCATTAAGAAGAGATGCTCAAACTCTGTAAGAGATGCAAACTGAAATATCAATGGCTACCCACATGAGATTGGTACACATGAAAAAGCTGGTTAATGCCAAGAGTTTCCATGGACGTGGGGGTGCAGGAGAACTGCAGACCGCTGCTGCAGTTCCAGAAAGCAAACCTATCACCCAGTAATCCCGTGTCTGAATATATAGCCTAGAGAAACTCTCCAACAGATCAATGAGACTCCATATATACGAATATGGAAGAGTAAATCTCCCTGGATTCCTCAGTGTTCCTGTAACATCTCAGCCTCCTGAGCAACAGGGATTGATAGACTATAAAGGCAGACAAGGTTTGCTTTCATTTCTCACAACATTTTGCAGTTCATGTAAGAGAACCTGCAGCCATTTGTCTCCTTAACAGTCTATGGAATTGCTTCAACCCAGAGGATAGCAAACCACCTTCCTCTCGTCTGGAGCAGTCGTCCAGCCTAACCTGGGTTAAGTCAAAAGGGGCTGAACAGCAGGGAGAATCTGGAGGGACTCAGGTCATCCTAACAGGTATTTACATTTTAAAGGACTTCAAGTCTGAGTATAAATCTGGAGAAGCTGGGTTTACCTTTCTCCTCTAGAGATTGATTGACTCACCAAAGTGGCGAGTCAGAAGCCAGGAGGGCCCCATTCTTTCCCAAGGAGACTCCCCCAGAAGGGGATGTGAAGAAAATGTATATTTGTGGCTCCTTGCCCAAAATATGTAGGGTGATATCTAGCTCTCGCCATGTTGCTGAATGGGCAAGAATCAGGGTGCAGGGAAACCAATGCTTATTATTTGTCATAAATAAGTGATAATGATCTATTCTGGCTCAAAAACCTCATGCATGCTTCCAAAATAATATTAATAAGCACAGATGTTAAATACTTAGAGGATGCCCACTGAAGTATTGAGCGTGTTAAAATGAAACCGGAGGCTAAGTGCCCACAGACACCCAGGATGCAGCAAAGCTGACAGAGTCTCCCCTGACAAGCGCCATACACGCTCCAGGGGCTCTGTCCACCAAGCCTTGACTTGTGGGCTTCTGTGTTCATCTCTGCATTGTCTGACTCGAGCAAGACTCCCTCTGAGTTAGCTTAGCCAGAACCCCATCCTCCATATTGACCCCCCAATACCTGTCCCTCATCCTGCACCACCCCAGGTGGGGCCTGCTCACCCCAGCCCGCCCTCAGCAAGAACCCTGTTTGTGGGTTTAGCCAGAAACCCCATGGCCCCTCATGTTTCTTCTCAGGCATTTTCCGTCCCCAGACCCTCACTCTGATTTGTGGCTTCAATTCCCGCCTCGCCTTGTCCTTGGAGTTGAGTCTAATCTCTCTCCCACACTGTGAGACCACGGGCCATGGTCCCTAAGCCTGTCACAACAGCACTCCTTGAAATAAAGTCTTTCACATGAGTAATTTTTTCTTTAACAATACAGTGAAATACTAATTGGCAACTTGAAGTCAGATGGACTTTAAAACAGAGATGAGTGGGTAAACAACAACAACAACAACAAAACAAACTAGAAAAAAGGAAGAAGTCATTTCATGAGTCTATTTATATAAATTAAAGGTATATATGTATAGGTATAAGCATATGCAGACAAATACAACACATGTTATACAAAACACACTCAAAGTATAGCTATTAAACACATTACAACAGATATATAGGGTAGTAGAGGAGGGAGCAGGAAATAGGATAAAATATATACATATTTTAAAGGGGGAAGTGGCATATTGATAATGTGGCATGAAGTGAGGAATATTGATATTGCATCTCTCTGCCCTTGATGAGGAAAAAAATAAAAATGTGTCTTTCTGAAATACTTAAATACCTGCATAGCTTAATCACAATCATAAATATTCAGATTATAATTTACATTTGGACTATCACAATTGTGTATCTTTATATCCATTTTAGAGGCACAGGCGTTTAAAAGTAGTATAGCATTTATGGAAATGAAAATGAAATGTTGTCATTATCATACTTTCCGAAGTCCTTCTTGGTATTTGAATAATATGAAAATGGCAATTAGCATTTTATCTGAAACTATGATTATTTATTAATGCTAATAAGTGTTAAAAAACAAGACAACAGGCCCAAAATGGAGTCACTTATGTTAAGCCCCATGTTACCAAACTGACACAATTACACTTAATCCTTTCTCTCTCACGGACAGCTTATTGTCCTTTTCTTCATCTCATTTTTTGTCCTAAGAGCTTTGTTTGGCAACCATCATGTTGGTGGCCCCAGATATATAGCCGGACGGAAATGCGGGTTGCACTCCTTCCTACTGACTGTTGCCAGCGCTCAGGGCAACTGTCTAGTCCTTCTTTCTTTGGTTATCTTTGAGACTGTCCCTAGATCGTGGGAGGGTCAGTGTCGTTTGCCTCCTCTTCGGGATGCCTCTTGTATCCATGGGGTTCAAAACTAGACATATCTCGGAGATACCGCAGGTTCAGTTCTAGAATGCCACAAAGCAAGTATCCCAATAAAGTGAGTCACACAAGTTTTTTGTTTTCCCAGTACATGTAAGTTATGTTTACACTCTCCTGGAGTCTACAAAATGTGTGATAGTATTATGTCTAAGAAACAATGTACATTTCTTAATGAAAATGCTTTACTGCAAAAAAATTGTAACCATCATGTGAGCCTTCCATGAGTCATAATCTTTTTGCTGGTGGGGGGGTCTTGAGGCAATGTTAGTGGCTGCTGACAGATGAGGGTGGGGGTGGCTAAACGCTGGGGTGGCTGTTTCTTAACATCAGACAGCAGTGGAGCTTGCCATATTAACTGACTCTTCCTTTCACAAATGATGTCTCTGTAGTACGTGGTGCTCTTTGATAGCATTTTACCCACAGCAGAACTCATTTCAAATTGGAGTCTGTCCTCTCAGACCCTGCCACTGCTCTATCAACTACATTTATGTAATATTCTAAGGCTTTTTCTGTCACTTCTCCAGTAGATTCCACCTCAAGAAACCACTTTTGTTGTTGTTGTTCATAATGGCATCTAGAATGGTGGGTCCTTTCCCGAAGGCTTTTGATTTACTTTGTCCAGGTCCATCAGAGGAATCACTGTCTATGGCACCTGTAGCCTAACAAAATGCATTTCTATAATACGACTTGGAAGTCCAAAGTACTCCTTGACCCATGGGTTGCAGAATGGATGCTGTGTCAGGAGGCATGGAAACAACACAAATTTCCTTGTCCATCTCCATCAGAGCTCTTGGGCGACCGGGTGCAGTACATAGCAGTAGTATTTGAAAGGTTCCTTTTATTTCTGAGCAGTAGGTCTCAATATTGGGCTCAAAATCGTCAGTAAGCCATGTTGTAAGCAGATGTGCTGTCACTCAGGCTTGTATCCGTTTATAGCACAGAGTAGACCAAGCATAATTCCTAAGGGCCCTTGGGTTTTCTCAGTGGTCAATGAGCACTGGCTCCAACTTAAAGTCCCAGCTGCATGAGCCCCTCACAGAGAGCCAGCCTGTCCTCTGAAGCTTTGAAGCCGGGCACTGACTCTCCTCTCCAGCCATGAAAGTCCTACATGGCATCTTCCTCCCATATGAGGCTGTGTCATCTACACTGGAAATCTGTTGCTTAGTGCAGTCACCTTCATCATTATCTTAGCTGGACCTTCCCGAGAGCCGGCTGCAGCTCCCGCCTCAGCACCGTTACTCTACCACATGAATTCCAGCTGCCTCAGCCTTTTCAACATTCAAAGCCTGTCTCCAAACTCACGCTCTGCTTGGCTATGTCCAACGGTGCTGCAGATCAAAAGTGCTTCCAGGCACACGGTGGTGAGGGCATCGGGGAACCTCGCTTGTTTCCAGGTGGCACAGAGTCACAGGACCTTGCTGCCTGCTGTGTGCAAACAATTGACCCTAGAATATTATACTATCTATGATATAATGTTATCTGGCACACAGATTAGAATATCGAAGATACCTCTAGATGTAGTACTCAAATAGGACGAGAACACATCAGTCTATACTGCAAGAGTACTGGGCAGAGACGATTATTAACCCTTGTTAGTGACACAGTCTATAGATGTGATTGATATAGGGCAAGAAAATTAAACTAGTGTAATGAAGATAAAAAGGGACAAAATACTATCAGTATTAATAGGTGACACAATTACCTACTTGGAGAAGCAAATGAATGAACAAATAAAATGATTACGGACTGTAGCACATATTCTAGATATACATTTGACCTCCAAAAATCAGTAGCAATTTTCTTTTCATGTGATAACCAATTAGAATAGGAAAAATATTATGCAATAAATATTTGCCATAAAGATTGATTTCCAAATTTTTCTTAAGCAGTACAAAATAACTATAGCAATATCTTTATAATTTAAAAATATATATGAAAAAGGAACTGAATACATGGGAAAACATTCGATGACATTTGATTTATTGATAAATTTCATAAACTTATTTTAGTATGTAGATATAAAAATCTATAAAACTGTTGGCTTTTAGAAAAGAAGAATAAAGAGTAATATTCATAATGTGGATCCCAACCTAACAATGCATATGAGTTTGGAGTTGCTGACTTTGTTTTGAACATTATAAAACTATATCTCTAACTTCTCAATATGTAATTCTCCAAAATGTAATGCCTAACAACTAATAATAACCACAATTCGATTCACCTGTAAATAAGTTTTCTTTATACCTTCTAGTTGTTTTGTTTTTAGTTTAGAAGAAAAACTGTGTGCACCAAAATAGAAAACCATGCATATACAGTAATACCTTGGTTTGCGAGCATAATTAGTTCTGGAAACAAACTACTCATATTGCAAGACATAGCTTGTTTTCTAAGTTAAAATGTATTAGAAATGTTTGCTCATCTTGTGGCACACTCACAAACTAAGTTACTCACAATCCAAGGTTTTACTGTATGTAATATGAATATCAAAAATTTTCATGTCAGATGACTTGCTCATTCTGAAGACAATACATACGTCTTCAAAATATTTTTCTATTTCCACCGGATGTAGTGTTAAGCCATGATACTGTATTCACAGAACAAATCATGCTATTCATCAAGATAAGTTATAATATTAATACTACTGTGGAAACATCTCTGATAAATAACTTAGTCATTTCTGTTAAAATCTAATATCCAATAACTGTTACGTTAATTACTTACAATTAAGCTCAGAACTTAATTTTAAATTAAGAATAGAGAAAACAAAAATCATTTTAATAAGTTTGCCTTTTCTCTTTCTGTTACATTTTTACATATGAGGCCTATTCATAGTCTTTTTCTTGGATAAATAACTCACAGTAGGATACTTGAGTAGAACAAGTATTAAACACATCTTTGACAGAAAACATAAAAGATAGAAAAACACTGAGATTAAGATGACAGTAAAACTGCATTTAATTTTTATTTTTTCTAGTAGAAAGTGATTTTAAGTCGAATTTATAAATATAATATGTGCTAAATGTTTATTATGTTGAAATCAGTATTTTTAAATGACAGGACAAATGAGGATGGTCTCATAATACAAACTTGACATCAATTATTCACACATTTTATTTGTTAACATTATGTAATACACAGATATTTTCCTATTTCCTTTGCCATTTATATTTCAATATATAATACTTCTGTTTTCTCTATTAATTAAATTGTTTAATTGGGAATGCCATTACAATAGTTTTTCTATGAGAAAAAATAGAGGTGATATATATGATCCAAAGATTAGTAGA
>NW_017731612.1:1735019-1736392 GCF_001890085.2 Hipposideros armiger | reverse complement strand
GCAGCCTTTTCAGCACTTCCAAATAGTAAACTTGGTTAACTGTTTGTCCAATTGGTACAAATTCATAATGAATAATCCCTCTGATATCCAAAAAGGTTAGCAACAAGTTCGCAAACTTAATTGTAGACCTTGTATATACTTAGAAGTAAGATTTGATTCTCTCTTTTTGGATAATTTTTTTAAGGTACTTAACAGTTTCTTTGTGATGCAAAGGGAAGCCAAAAAATATTAAAAAATAAAACTAAAACACATTATAAAAAGTACTTGCATTTTGACTTTTGAGCAATGAGTTTAAACCACAGGTTGGCAGTTTAGCAAGAAATACAAAATATATTGTGAGTTAAAACTAATGCAAACAGACTTTTTCTGGACCTTTGTTTTAACATGCTGACCACAGAACAGTTTGTGTTTGTGGCAAAGACCCAGATATGAAATAGGCTAAAATAGAATTCGGCGGAATTAGGCAGCTTAGAAAGGAACATGTTCCTGTTGGAAGAATTGTGACTCTTAGGAAAAATAACTGACTAGGGGAAATTTACAAAATTAAAAATAATTAATACTTTCCTTTTTTTTTTTTTGCCAGATACAACCAACACCTGTTCTTCCTATTTCCAGCAGGGGGCGGGGGGAAATATGAGGGAACATCTAGGTAATTTAACTAAAAAATAAGACTGCTCATTATACTTCTAAATTTGTTCTACCAAGTGCTGACAGTAGGAGCACAAAAAGATTGGTGTGATGGCTTCTCTACCTAAGTACACACACTGGGTTAACCTGGAGCTCAGTGGGAGAAAATGTTTAGTATTCAAATTTAGAAATTTATCTTTTTAGAATTATCATCTTTTCCTTTATTAAAGCCATTTGCAATTACAATAGGTGTGAGTTTATTCAAGAACTCTCCACCAACCAGGTATGTTATTTAAGAAGTGCACTAATTTTTACCAAATACAGTAAAACCTTAGGTTGCGAGTAACTTGGTTTGCCAGTGTTTTGCAAGACGAGCAAACATTTCTAATACATTTCAACTTGGTAAATGAGCAATGTCTTGCAATATGAGTAGTTTGTTTCTGGAATGAATTATGCTCACAAACCAAGGTATTATTGTACATTAAAACTCACGCGTCTAAATCAATAATGTTGTAAATATTTCTTAGGGGGCCAGATGGACTCATGTCTTGTTAGGGAGACCACTTCATAGTCAGTGTAGAGGCCTGACCACCGCACTGTATATCTGAAGCTGAAGTTGAATTATATTGTATGTCAACTATAATTATACATACATATAGTCACGGAACATGGAGTAGAGGGTGGGAATGGAGTCAATGGAATTGTAATAGATAAGCATGATATCAGGGATGGGAGGGCAGTGATGG
>NW_017731612.1:1706736-1734219 GCF_001890085.2 Hipposideros armiger | reverse complement strand
AGAGAGAGAGAGAGAGGTGCTGAACACTTGACAATACTAATTCAGTAAAGGACAAAACATACAAGTTGCAAACTTCAGAAAGGGTAAGCGGTTGTTATACAGGCAGGTAAACAATCAGAGCTAATAAATAATCAAGGTTGCTGGGTTCAAATACAAAATTTAAAAAACAACGGTTTTTCTATATTCCATCAATAACTGATAGAAAATATAAAATGAAAATATATGCTATTTGTGATAGTATCAATAATATATTAAAATCTGCACTAAATCTATGTTGAAATATAAAAATACTGTTGAGAAAAACAAAGAGCCATGCTAAGTTGATGTATACAGTGTGATGATAGCTTGAAATTCTCAATTTTTATGAGATTTAGTTCTCCCCAAATTGACACTGTATGTAGATGAAATGCAGTGTTGTTCAGAATCTCAATAGTAATTGTGAGAGTTTGTCAGCAGACTTACCGTACAAGAAATGACAATGGAAGTCTTCAGTCTTCCAAAGGAACAGAAGAGAAGGCGGGAAGCTGTCTCTACACGAGGAAAGGAAGAGCACTGAAAATGAAGTAAAGAAGACAAAATATTTTAATTAGTTTCATTGCTCTAAGAGGTAATGAGCTAATGCAAAATTAAGAGCAATGCATGTTATAGCATTTACAAAAATATTTTATGCTTGCTTGCAAACTTAATAGGTACAAATATGTAAGAGGAGATTAAATAAAAGTTTAAAAATACTCAGTTAAGCTAAGTCAGAAAAAGTGAAAATACATAGTTGGAAGAAATTATTCCAATCATACCAATTCTAACATAAATTTGAATTATGTAAGCAAACAAATTAAAAGAGATTATCAGATTGGATTAGAAAAAAACATATCCAATTATATGGTACCTACTGGTAGCCTACATTAAATATAAAGAAACAGATGGGTAAAAAGTAAAAAGATGGGGAAAATTCATATCAAACACTAACCAGAATAAAGCTAGAGTACTATATGCATGTACTTAACAGTGTTTCGATATACATGGTGCAAAAACTAACAGAATTAAAGGGAAAATGAACTAATCCAGAATTACGCAGACTTCAAAACTCCTCTTTTGGTAACAAATGAAACAAGTAGACAGACAATATGGATATACAACACCTGATCAATAATATCAACCAACTTTACCGAATTGACCCAAAATGGACCAACAGCAAAATACACATTCATCCCAAGTGAAAATGCACCATTCACTAAAATAGACCATATCCTGAGTCCTAAACAATTATCAACACAGAAGAGGCAAGATCCCACACAAAGATGGTCTCAGACCATAAAGGATTGAAACTATGGATAATAGGGAAATATCTAGACAATTTATATGCATTCAGAAATAAAACAACTCACTTCTGATTAATTCACGGGTCAAAGAAGAAGTGTAAATGAAAGATAAGAATAGTTTAAATGAAGATGAAAATGCATCATATTAAAATTTGTGGGATGAAGCAAGTTGTGAATAAAGGAAAATATAAGCATAAAATGCTTATGTTATAAAAAATGGAAAACCTCAAATCAATAATATAAACTTTTCCCTTAAGAATCTAGAAAAATAAGATCAAATTAAACCCAAGGAAGCAGAAGAAAAAACTCACAGTAAAATTAATGTAATTTTAGAATGATTACAGAATAAAATGTACAATATACAATAATTAATTGCATTTTCATGTAGCAATTGAAATTTGAAATAAAAATACCATTTATATTAGCATAAAAAAGTAAATACTCAGATGTAAATCAAATAATATATGAAGGGTAGTGTAATGAAACCTCAAAACACTGATGAAAGAAATCAGAGAAGACCCAAATAAATGAAAAGATATATCATGCTTATGGATTGGAAGATGCAATATTGTTAGGTTATCAATTCTCCCCAGTTGAATCTATAACTTCAATGCATTTCCAATCACAACTAGGTTTTATAGATGTTGACCAACTGATTTTAAAATTTATATACAAAGATGACAGAAATACAATAACTAAAACAATTTTGAAAAAAAAAACCAGAACAAATGTGTAGGACTCATCCTAACTGTATGACAACTTACAAATAAACGTGGTATTGTTGAAAGGACAGGCACACAGGTCCATAGAACATAGTACAGACTTCATAAATAAATTCACACAAATATATTCAAGTAATTTTTGACAAAGGTGAAAACACAATTC
The DNA here is from genome assembly GCF_001890085.2 of Hipposideros armiger. Classification (NCBI taxonomy): domain Eukaryota; kingdom Metazoa; phylum Chordata; class Mammalia; order Chiroptera; family Hipposideridae; genus Hipposideros; species Hipposideros armiger. Next base: position 1,732,015 of record NW_017731612.1, on the reverse strand, counting down.
AACAAAGAATAGTCTTTTCCAAAAATTTTATGGGAACGCATGTACTTCAATATATTATATAAAGAAGAAAATAAACCTATAAATGATACTCACACCTTAAACAAAAATTATCTTTAAATGGGTCATTGCCACATATAAATATCTAATTTTATACTATAAAACGTCTAGAAGAAAAGTTAGGTGAAAATGTGTGGAACCTTGAATTTAGAAAAAAATTTATAATCTGACAGCAGATTCGTGATACTCAAAAATACATATGCCAATCTATCTTTATCAAAATTAAAAACTTTTACTCTGTGAAATATATTAACAGGATGCTAAAAATATATATATAAGGCAAGATTAGAAGTAAATATTTCTAAAGCACATATCTGACAATGACCAGCATCAATAATACATGGAGAAGAAAAATAATTAAAACATACCAATAAGAAAGGAAGCAACTTTAAATAAGCAGATCTGAGCAAAAACATTAACGATGAAGACATGTGAATGGCACAGAAGCATATGACATGGTGCCAAATACCTTTATGCATCAGGGAAATGCAAATTAAGCCACAATGACAGGACACAACTTAATAGGACAACTGAAGTCATCGAATCTGACACTGCCAGGTATGGTTGAGGACAGCAAGTAGTTGCGGCTTTCACTCATGGCTGGTGAGAACGCAAAATGTCACAGCCACTCTTAAAACTGTTCCTTACAAAATTAAATATACATTGACCACGAAACCCTAAAATCCCTCTTGAAGGTATCAACCCAAATGAAATGAACACTTACGTTCACAAAAAAAGTCCAAGGATATTTATAGAAGCTTTATTTATAATTGCCAAAATCTGATAATCTAGGAATTAACTATAGTAACTTCAAACAATGGAATACTACTTGGCAAAAAAAAGGAAACATTATTAATTCATATATCTACGATACTAAATTGATTTTGTTACAGGGAAGGGTCTAAACCCATAAAACTGCTGCTGTTTGATTAAATTTATATAATAGTCTAGAAAAGACAAAATTATTGGCATGAAAAGGAAATCAGTGATTATTAGGGGTTGGAGGTGGAGATGGGACCAAGAAAAGCTGGACGGAAATTTGGGGTCAATTAATCTGTGCTGTTATTGTCGTGGTGGCTAAATGACCACGGATTTGTCAAAACCGATGGAATTACACACCACACAGTGAATTGTAAGTGTATGTGAATTTGAGAAGTTCAATCACGATGTGTAGAGACTTGAGGATGGATTACGGACTGATAAATAATGTTACCTGTGTTACAAGTGAATTGAGTAAGTGCTTGAGGGGTGGAGAAGACAAAGGTTGGCCTGAATACCTTTGGTAAGGAGTTTATGGTTAAAGACCCAAACTACACAAACATTATCTCTGATAAATTAGTTTCTCAATGGTCTCAAGTATCTCCCTGCAAGTGTGTGTTGATGACAAAACAAAAATGGTAAAAGTGGAGAAAAATAGCAGACATCACCTTAGCTAAGTGATCGAGGTTTATGTCACCAGAATTAAAAGACAGTGAAAGAATGTACTTGACAAGTACTTTTGAAAAGTGTGAATGTCATACAAGACAAAGAAGGTCTGAGGGACTATCACAGATGGGACGAGAGTCAGAAGATATGAAAACTAAAAACAAAGTGGAATCTTGGATTGCATCTTGTAACCCAATGTAAGCAAAGTGACATTAGTGGGAAAACTATGAAATCCTAATAATATCCCCTCCAGTTTAAATAATAGTATTGTGCTGGTGTTGATTTCTTAGTTTTTACTTTTTGTAATTGTACTATTGCTATATAAGGTATTAACATTTGGGACACTGGCTGAAGATTAAATAGAAACATCCTACTCTTTTGCAATGTATCTGTAAGGAGAAAATTATTTCAAAATAAAATTAATTTATAAACAGCATATTCAAAAATTTTAAAAATAACTCCTAATTTATTAATTTTTCCTTACTGGGTGTTCAATAGGTCCTTTGTTATTTTGGATGTAACATAATTGTTGAGACAACTAAGTAGAAATTGCCCACAGTGCACCGAATTGAAATACTTATTAAATGCTGGAGTGTGGTTGCTCATTTTATTTGTGTCATTCCTTTTTAATTTGATTTACCACTAAATTAATACATGAGACAATTTTATAAACTTTAACATTCAGTATCTGATACACAAATCAAAGCTACATAATCCATCAAATGCTCCAAAACAAGAACGTAATTAATTTTAAGTATGGGTGAAAAGTCAAAGATTTATGTAGACAACAAAATGTCATAAGCTTTAACAAAAAAAATGCTATATTTGGCTGTCATATGAAGATTACAAAATCCAGAAATAAATATGTATCTAAGTCTTAGCATAAGATACTACGTATATAACATTTTAAAGTGATTACATTTTCCTAATATTGAGGCTAGTTTTCCTGTTGATGATACATGATCTAGGATTATCCACTATTCCATTTACTTTCATTATTCAATACAATATGATATCTTATTAGCTAATGATTATTATAATCATTTAAACCAAGACATGGTTAACTATCTTTTGGAAACAGGTAGAAACTGCCTATAATGGGAACCATGACTAACGATATCCTATTATTTGTCTAGAAACAGCTAATGTCCATTATGAAAAATAATAAAAATTTACCAAATGTATTTATTATTTCTGGAAAATTGTGCTGTGCACTGTGGAGTGCATTGCCAAAATTTGATTTTGCAACATAAATATATTTTTTGCATCTTAACATATTAAGTTTGATATAGTTATATTCACAACAAATTTCTAAACTAGAGAATGCTTAATTTGGATAACACAAATTGACAAACATTTACTAAATTCTGGATACTGTGGATATATAGTGAAGTAAGCTGACAAAATCTGAATCATCACAGAGCTTACATTTGAAGGAGACAAGGGAGACAACACAGAGAATGAATAAGAAAATCCTGACGGCAGGTGGTCAAGATGGCCCTTCTGTACTACGGAGAAAAGGAAAGCAGGAAAGCCCGAGAGGGACAAGCATGGGGCTGCAAATTACTCTCTTACTCATGAAAGTAAATGATTGGCGATTTTTATAGACTTTCTATCTTGATATAATTTTAGATGTATAAGACGCTGAAACGACAGTATAGAGAGTCCTGCATGCGCTTTAGCCATCTTCCTGTAAGGTCGACGTTTAATAGTTATGGTAAAATTATAAACTACGAAATCAACTTCAGCACAACACTATTAAATAAACCTTAGACCTTAATTCACATTTCATCAGTTTTCCCACGAACGCCCTTTGCAGTCCTTCATTTTGTGAGTTTATCAGTCTGTACTTGCTTCAGAACCTCTATATTTTTGAAGAGTGCTGGCCAGGTATTTCACACAATCTCCCTCATGCATGATGTTTTCTCATGATCAGCGTGGGATTATGGATTTGGGACACGCTATCCCAGAGGTGAGGTGACTGTCTTCTATCATATCACGAGAATGGGATATCCATATGACATCAGTGGTGATGGTGACCTTGATCCTTGGTGACGGTGCTATCTGTGAGATTTCTCCACAGTGAAAGCATTACCCATGTTGTGCTGTAGTCATTAGAAATGAGTCACTGCATTCAGGCCACACTCAAGGTGAGGAGAAAGGATTATTAGAGAATTTGAGGACATGTGTTAAAGCCAGCTGGCCATTAGGAATTCTTTTGAAGGCATAGTTTTGGATTATGCAAGTATTCTCTTTCTCCTTAAAATGTTTCTTCCCCTGCTCGTGCCATCCATCAGTGGGTGTCATCTCTCAGGCTCCAGTGGTGACTTTTTAATTCCTTCATTTAGAATTTATTATACTGAAATTTGCCCCTCCAATCACGTGTGTGCTCAATCATCTATCTGTATCAGTAGGGGCTTGTGGATATTCATTTTATTTTGTTTTCCTATTTTATTACTTGATCATTTATTCTGAGTCAACCCTCATTGCAGAAGAAGAGAAACACCCGTCCAGGAATCTGCAGTCCTTTTTGGTGAGATATAGCTAAAGAGGGTAGAGTCAGTTTCTTTCTTCTTCTTCCTCTTCTCCTCTTTTGTTATTTTATAGAATGCCGGGACTTCGCTTTGTCTCCATGGGAAAGCTGAATGCTACTCCTGGGAAGACAGCTATTATTTCATATGAAAAGACACCTGATTGCACTTTGGTTTCTGCAAACCCAGTCCATGGGCATAGCTTGGTCCGGGAAAGGCACGTCAGACCCAGGTACATGGCTGGAGAGCTCAGGACCAGAGTCAGAGGTCGTGACTAACACAGGAAGTTCCTGCGACTGGAAACGCCATTTCCTCTCTGTGCAGTGGTTCTCCTCCACCAGCCCCTGAACTTCAGTCCAATCGATGAGCACAATCATGTTGGTTAAATTTTAGATGAATAAAGTATATTGGGCTGAGTTGGTCAACAGTGAGGTCTGAAGGAATCCGACTTCCCTCACTTTGGAAACCGACTGCGAATCATCCTGAGGTTTGATAATTTGCTAGAGGTGCTGCCAGAACTCACTGGAAGCTGTTCCAGTTATAAGTTGCAGCTTATCACTGAGAAAGGTACAGTTTAAAACAGATGGGGGGTGGGGTAGAGGGGGGACGGGTCCAGCAGGGGCCCGAACAGGGATGCCAGGTGTCTTCTCTCCGGGGCCATGGGCAGCGTGAATTCATCCTAGAAATGACATGTGACAGCATGCCTGGGGTACTGCCAACCAGGAAGTCCGCCTGCCTTGGTACTCAGAGGTTCCCACAGGCATTGATCACATGCTGCCCATCGGGCTGACCTCTAATCGTCCTCCCAGGGTCCGGCTGACATTTTCAGTCTCCAATCTCTTCTGAGGCAGAACTGATCATACACAGCTCCAAACCCCATCACAATCTTGTTACTAGCCTATCAGGGGGCATAACTCCCCAGCAAGCAAAGGCACCTCTATCATGCATGACACGTGGTGGGTCTAGAGTTCACTTCTGAGGAGTGGGGGGCGAAGGCCGCAGGCCTGGCTTTGGGTCAGGCTGGTTCTTCACCAACAGGCTGCAGCCACATTCTGGAACAAACCGTACCAGAGAAAGTTGGAGCTTCCTGCACAGGTAGGAGCATGACTGAGAGGGGTGCTGAGAAAACCACAAGAGGGAGGGGAAGGCAGTGAGCCCCATCTTGTTCTCTTCCAGGCATCTCAGGAATAGGAGGGAGGTGTTTCACATTCCATCCAAGTCATGCTGTGGACATCCACCCTCTACTACCCTCTGCTTTTGAAAGTGGACTTCAGCCAATTTATCTAAGGCAAAGAATCAACTCAGTAGAATATGTGCTCTATTTTGGTGAAGAAAAACAGCACTGGGGACCAACAGTGGTCTTGCATGAGCTTTCTAATATTAAGTACAGTAAAGCCTTGGATTGCGAGTAATGTGGTTTGCTAGTGTTCCGCAAGATGAGCAAACATTTCTAATATAACGTGGTAAACAAGCAATGTCTTGCAATATGAGTAGTTAGTTTCTGGAACAAATTATGCTCGTAAACCAAGGCATTACTGTAGTTCTCTTGTCTGATCTTTACATTTTTAAGAAGTTCCAAAATAAAACTTTGAAATTCACATTTTACTGTGAATTTCAAAAGTAACATCTTTTTCTTCTCAAATCTAATATTGATGTGTTTTAAATGAAATACCTTACTTTTATTAACGAGGCAACATAATTGAACAATGCTTATTTATTTGAACATTATAACCTTTCTGTTTTATTGTGCACAAGAAAATAATGGCGGTTGGTGGCAACACTTCCATTAACTAAATAAAAGGACTAATCCAGATTTCTAAACTCAGAATAAATCTTCTTCAAATCTGAAAATAGAGAACACATATTGAAAAAATAAACTGAAAAAACTTGTCACCAGTTTTTCAGACAGGAAGAGAATAACCCAGATGGAATCAGAGCAATGTCAGAAAGAGGAAAATAAAGCTGTAATTGGAAATTCAGTTACTCTGAACCAATAATAATAATGTCTTGTTGGCTTAATACACACACACACACACACACACACACACACACACACACACACATGAAAAATACACGAAAACAATGGTAACAAAATTGGGAAATGGTAGGTGGAGTCAAGATTTTCTTAATTCCCTGTATTGTCTAGGACTTGGTAAAAATGTTAATTTGATTTGGATATTAATAATTCAAGCACAGATACTATACTCTATAGGTTATCCAATAAAAGAACAGGAAAAGAATATGTAACTTAGAAATATATCTCTTCCTCCATACCATAGTTTCTCTCAAGAAACCCTGGTAGATGCCTGTTGTAATTTGAGTCTATTTACCATGCATCTTTTTATTTTCTACAATATTTTTAATATAACTATACTCTCTGTTTTTTACCCATTCTGTTTCAAGTCACAAGTTTTTCTAAACGTTGTCTATTTTGTTCTGTAGCCTAACCAACTTATTTTTATTTTAATTGCACAATTTAATGCATTTTAACAAAGATGCACACCTCTCTAACTGCCAACACAAAGATACGGCCCGTTTCCATCACCCTAAACGTTCTGTTGTGCTGCTTTCTCAGCTTCGCCCACTCCACCCCGCCTAGAATCAGCCGGCCACCTGTCTTCTGTCTGTGGATAACGTTCTCATTAGTGGAGCTCTGAATAAATAGACCACACAGGATGTAATCCTTTGCACAGCGTTTCTTTCTCTCACATGTGTGAGGGGCTCTTCTGATGCAGCAATATTCATTACAGAGATACAACACGATTTGTTTATCCAGACATTTAGTTGTTCTGAACTATCATTAATAAAAGCAGTATAAACATGTTTGTCCAGGAGTGTGTGCGGAGCTGTCTTCTTTCATCTTGGGCAACTACCTATTCATATAATTGAAAGGTCAGATGGTAAATAGACGATAAATGTTCTGAAGAAGAGCCACACAGGTGAGAGTTACTGAGAGGTACAGTGTCAGGCCCGAGTCCCCATGACCACGCCTCTTTGCTGCCATTTCTGCTCCGCCCACTGATACCCACCCCTTTCCGAAGCGTGGCAGACGGAACGCACACTTTTCAGGACAGGTCTGTAAACACACTGGGACGTGCTATCATGGTTCAAGCCAATCCTACTGCTTTTGTATCTTTTAGATACTTCTTGGACTTTTTAGTAAAATGAAGTATCTAGTTATTTTATGCAGTTATGCTTTTGTGAGTTTCAGTTATAATTCACGTCATTTCAAAGCTTTGGAACAGGAGCCTACTCATACAATACATGTTCAGTTTCCACCAAATATAACTTAGCTAATTTTCATGATAAAAAAAAAACTATGGACTAAGCAGCCATATCATTGAATGCCTAAACTGAGACACTGTAATGGTAAAACTATTACTAAATATAATTACATTAAATAATGTTCTAAAATATTTAAAGACTAACACATTTGCTTTATTGGTAAATTTAAACTATTTTAAAGTTTCTCTAAGAAATAAAAGTAACTTATGTTTGAACATTGATATTTATAAATAACATTTATTAGGTGAACCCTAAATTATATCATGGGTAGAAAAATTATTATTGGTACACTTTAATTAACTAAAATAAATTTTACTATATAATTCTCTAAAACCATATTACTACTATTTTGTAGAATATATTAATCTAATATGACTATATTTTAATTTTAATTAAATTAAATAATATTTTTAGTTAAATTTTATGGATAAACCATAGCAAATTATTGACATCTTCAATTGCATCTACTTTGTGAACCGTAATATTTTCCTGCATGGAAATACTGTTACTTTAGATAATAAGATACTGGTAAGCTCAAAGTCAATTATTATAAATGGAGAATATTCTTAAATCTAGTTTTTGATCAGTATAAATCAATAATGAGACATTATTTAACATCAAAAAATAACTTGCCATGAATGCTAACCAGGATGGAACAACATGGTACTCAGCAGTAATTTATGTCTCACATTCTAAATTTAAGCTCTTTCTCCCTGAGAACCTACTAGTGTCTCTCTCATACAAGAGCTTCATTATGTATTTTTCATAACTTTCACATCCCAGTTTCCCTCTGCTTTATTTATCATGTAGCTAGAACATATTTCTTACATTTTGCGATTTAGTCATGTCAAGCTATATATGTTCCAACTACAAAGCTGTTGAAAAATATAGAAACATTAGCATTCAAATACCAACTTATGGTTGTTCCCTCCATAAAATATTATCTACATAATGCCAAACACTCAATGTGTGTCCCTTTACTTTGTGAATGAGTTAACAGTTTTCAAGTCTACGCATTTCTCTCCCACTTTATTCAAGGCATATGTAGAATTTTTCATATCTGATGTAATCAGTATTTTGGTAGCAACTGTAATTTCACCCAAAGTTCATTTTTCTCTGTTGGATGAGACTGGAGCACACCCAAGCATAACATAAGGAAATGTCATCACATATGCATAGAGACTCCAGGGCAGACCTCCACTCATTTAAATTAGCATATGAAATCATCTTACACACAATAAATCCAGTATGACAACATCATCACACAGAATGCAAAGCATTTAATGATTTCACAAAATCTGTTCCTCCACAAATTTTAGTGTGAATTCTTGGCAGAATATTATATTCCTTGCAGTATTAAACTACTCAGTCTGACTTTAGAACTTGTGCTTTTGCTAGAATTTGTGGAAATGTCCCATAAATAATAATCTTGATTCACATTAATTTTTATGCATCAAAAACTTTAAAAAGTGTATATTCACATCTTGCATCTAATTACTTTGCAACTACCTAAGATTTTATGAAATCTCCATAGATTTTTAATCACTATATTGAAATAGGATTGACATACAAAGCTGTATATATTTAATGGAGACATGCTGATGAGTTTGGATATAAGTATATACCTGTGAAACTATCACCACAATCAATGCCATAAACATTCATCACCTACAAAAGCTTTCTCCCATCCTCTAGGTGTGTGTGTGTGTGTGTGTGTGTGTGTGTGTGTGTGTGTGTGTAAGAACAATTAACATAAAAACTACCCTCTTTATAAGTTTTTAAGTATACAGTACAGTATCATTAACGATAGCCATTATACTGTATAGATCTCTAGAAGATATTCTTTTTGCATAACTGAAACATTGTACTATTTGACCATTCCCTCCACGTTTTCTCCTCCCCCCCATGTCGTGGCAACCACCGTGCATCTATGATGGCACAAGAGGATGGGGAATAAAACTGAAGATGTGGCAGTCAGTGTACAGAGAGCTCAGGGTGATGAGTGACTTGTCATCTTAAATGGTGAAATCAGATGGTGCTGGATAAGAGAAGAGAGCGAACAAGTTGCTTAAATCTTAAATAAAAATGAGTAAATGGTCTGGAGGTTTGCAAACTATAAAGACCAAAACGGTGAACAGAAGAATGATACAGCCTCCTCTCCACAGGACTTTTTATATTACTTAATTTTTAACAAAGAACATTAATACCTAGTTTGGAAGCAGCAGTGTGAAGCAAGGTGCAACCCACATCAATCTCAATTCAGAGGCACCTATCATGTGGGACAACATAGCACCTTCACTTGAGGGGGATGCTGGGAAAGGTGCCACGTGGAAGAGCCAGGCTTTAGGTCCTGCAAAGCAGAGTTTCGGAATGTAGGGTAACTTTCTAGTAATTTAATAGGAGGAGAAAGTGGAGGTCAGAAAGAAGTGGCAGGTGGAGTCACATGCGCATTGGTACTTCCTATGAAGCTGAGAATACAGTGGAGCAGAGGCTGGTAGCTAACACCCTCAGGACAAGTGCAGCCTGGCGCCTGGCTTTGAAAATGGAGTTTCCTGAAACAGCTATGCTCACTCATTTATGAGTGGTTGATGGCAGCCTCCCAATAAGATGGCAGAGCTGAGTGTTTGTGACACACACAGCATGTCCCACAAAACCTCAAGTACTTACATATGGCCCTTACAAGAGAAGTGCGCAAGAGTCTGAAGATTGATATACTAAGGAGTTAAATTTGAGGGGATCTTTATGGACAAAACAGCTGTGAGTTAAGGGGATCTTTAGGGAGGGTGTGTACTAGGTTCGAGTGGTTTTCCTCCCCACGTGCAGTCAGTGCCCACTTGATGGCTAACTACACAGCGATGCCAGGCCTACTTGTGTGTGTCCTCACCATGAGCCAAAATAGGCTGTAGGGCCTGCCCACAGTACATTGGGGGACCTGGAGGCAGGTGGCTCCTAAGGCTGCAAACTTCCCCCAAGAGCCTGGGACGAGGTGATGCTACAGACGTCAGCTTCACTATTACTGCCCTGGGGTGGGAATGCATTTTCTTGTGGAAAACTCTTATTTGTGGGACATACTATGTTGATAGCATACATATGTTAACCAAACGAAGAACAAATTCTCTCTGGGAATACTCTAGATCCTTCATGTCATCCTATTTTCTCACTGTCGTCCTTTCCAGCTGTGATTTTACTCTTATTGGGAGGTTTCAGACAGCAAATTGTTACCTGTTAATTTACTGATGTGGAGAACTACAATGACGTAACTGAACTTATAGTTCTCCTTTTATTCATTTAACATTTACTAAACACACGCCGTTTGTAAGACACTGTTTGAGGTGATGGGGACTCAGGAAGAAGTTATACAGAGTTTCAGCCTTCATGAAGTCAATAGTCTGATGAAACAGACAATAAAACATTAGCAAGTAAATACATTATGTTATACCAGATTACACATTTAATGAAGAAGATAAAGTAACAAAAGATACGGACCCTGACAGGAAGTGGCTGGGCTATTTCATGTAGTCAGTCAGGGAAGACTGTTTATGTGCGATTTCAGCAAAGGCACGGATGAAGTGAGCAAGAAAACTGCAGAGAGACGGGAGCGCACTCCTGAGGAGAAGGGTGTAAAGCTGTTTAGACAGATGGAGCCTGCTGTGCTCGCGCAGCAGACAGAAGGCCTGTGGCTAGGGCGGAGTGATGACATCAGACAGGTAAGCGAGGGCCTTGCCCTTACAACCCGCACGCCCTGACCAGGAGTGTGCATTGTAATATCATTAGTGTTCAAAGAACTCAGGTTGCTTTCGAGAAGATGAGTTGTAGGTCAAGGGTGTTAGCGAGGTCAGTGAGCCGTCTGAGGAGGCTGGCTCAGGCTTGACCACAGGCGAGTACAACGGCTTGCCTGACGGACCCCATTCTGGAAGCTGCTCCCCTCACCAGACGTGGTGCTTGTGCAGCGCAGGACTCGGCCCGTCCCCTAAACCGGCCAGGCTCACCTGTGCTGCTTAGCCCACCTGCCTCCCTCAGGGGCCTTCCTGTCATGGTCCTTCCCTAAAGCACTTCCCAGGTGCTTCTGCCAGGACCTCCTGGTCGGTGACCTTTTCGTCACTTTGACTTAGAACTTTTCCACGGCAGCCCCTCCCCACACCCTTTTTGTTTATACCCAGCAAAACTACCTTTCAAAATATAGGAGACATGGAGACATTCTCAGATTAAGAAAATGAGAGAAGGAGCAGATGTACTGACATGGCCTACTACAGTCTCGCAAGCTAAAATAAAAAGGTACCAGGGCTGAGGAGTCTGGGGAACCATGGGGAGCGATTGCTGATGGGTACAAAGTTTCTTTTGGGGAGATAAAAATGTGCTAAAATTGATCTGGTGATGGTTGTACAACTCTGAATATACTGAAAACCACTGAGTTATAGAATTTAAGTTGGTAAATAATATGGTATGTGAATTATATCTCAATAAAGCTGTTAAAAAGCTATGTTAACATTTAAAGTGACTGAACTTAATGAGTAAACAGAGATTTATTGTAGATAAAGAAAAAGGGATGCATGTTAACATTTGGGGAAACTGAATATTTTGAGATCAGAAGGAAAGGCGGATCCGGCAAATAAAACTGCAGCAAAGAAGCCGACAGAGGGGAAGGGAGCAGGCAGCGGCCAGGAGCCGTGCAAAGCATTTCGGGAGGAGCCAGTGACACTCCTGGGCGAGCAAGTGATAGGATAGGGCTCTGGCCAAGATGGACGCTGTTGGTAAAGGTGATACATGGGCTTCCGTGGAATGATAGTTAAAAAAAATATATAAAAATAAAAAATAAAAAAAATAATCCTGAAGTTAGTGAGAACAAAAGGAAGCACATAATGGGACACATGATGACGCGTGGCTCTGGAGGCGTCTGTTACAGACCCAGGAGGCGGCATCTGAAGGGGGACGTTTATACCGTGCGGGAAGCACCAGAGTGTAAGCATAAAGGGTCTCAGACAGAAGAAAGGAGGACGTGGTACAAGAGGAAAAGGCGGACATCATCACGAGAGGGAGGCAAGAGGAGACGGGACCAGGGGAAAACTGTCTGCGCAATTATAATAGGGCAGGTAGGGTCTGCAGACCCAGGTGAGGGGTCAGCACCTGCAGCTGAGGGCATGAAGCACATCTCCTATTGGCTGACACTTCGCATTGAAATGCAAAGTAAAATCAGGAGTCAAATGTAATATCAGAGTTTTGAAAAGAATGAAGAATACACAAAATACCATTCCAAGAGGTTAGAAGGCATGGTTGATTACAGAAAGTGGAATCATTGCACAGTATTGAGCAAAGTTTATGGTCGTTTTATTTAAAGTGAGAATAATCAATAGATTGAAGTGCCTTTTTTTCATCCACTTGCTTTTACTCAATTTTAGGCATGGATAATACAAAAAAAGAAAAAGGTTTAAATGTATTGATATAATTATACAGCTAAAAATTAATTCAAGGATGTAGAATTTAAATATGTAGGCAGATGCATGTTGCAACTAACTTTTCAAGAAATCTTATCCCTCAGTTTAGTATAGATTAAGCTCTGATCTAAAATTAAAGAAGCTATGGGAGAAAACTATCCTCCCTATGTAAAATAAAAATTAATTTAAGATAAAATCTGGGTAAAAGTACACTTCAGATGATTGATTCCGATATTGTCTCTAATCTGTTAGACTATTGGGACCAATTGTGTAACTGTAATTATTGAAAATTAAAAATAATTGTGGTCCTTAAATGATCACTTTGAATACTTAAGCAAACTCCTCCATTTCCCATGCCTCACCAACATTTAGGCAGTGCTAAACATTACATACAGTACTAACATGATACGATAAAGTCTTCTTGATGCAACAATGGTAACATTGACATATGTTGTGATAAATTACGATGTCCTCTTATTTTAAAGCAACTTTAATGAAAAACACTAGCATTTGAACAAGATTTATCTCAATTAAAATCCTTTATGGTCTCTAAGTCAAAATTATTTTGGTGAGAAACCTTATGCAGTACTAAAGTCTAAAATTTGGGAGCACAAGTCAGGTTATAATTCATTATAATTTTATTGCAATTCCAGGACATTTTCATAGGAAAAATCATGGTTATTTGTACATTTGACACTTTCAGGACAAAACAATCACACATTTTACTATACTTTCATTATTTTTCTTTAAAGCATTCAACCTGATACATTGCAATGCAATAGATATCATATTAGCATCAAACTAATGTTTATATTTTTTGCTTCCATAAAAGAAGACTGACCTTTTAAATGGAACTGTGAGTAACTGAAACTTGGTAATATGAATGGTATTTCAGAGGTAATCAGTATGTGAGTATGCAAAAAGTCATGCCTCTGCTAACCTGTCAGCTCATGGAACTGCCTTGTGGCGAAACCAGTATTAATAGCTGAGAGTCCTTAATGCCCCAGGGCATGGGATAATCAGCTGTGCCAGGCTCCGTGGCTGCACCTCTGCCAACTCGCAAATACATCATTTAAATGAGCATCCTAAGCAGACAGAAGTGTAAGGTGCTTCTGTCTCAGAGCCTTCTGTCAAGAATTAGAAGCTGGCTTGTTTTGGGAAAAGGGAAAGTTAAATAGAAGCCCTCCTGAAAATGCAATGAATGAATGGCATGCCTGACTGGAGAAACAGCAATTAGGCCACAGTTCAATTCCACATGGTCTCGGCACAATATGAAAATAACACCACCATCTCTGATTCCAAATACCCTCAGACCTAAACCATTTTTACGTGAGGCATCTTCTTCGGAGCTCACTAAATTTCAAGAGAATGTAAAATCTGTTGTCCTGCTATGACAAAATGGTGGCATGAATAGATTGCTTATTTCCTAATTATTTTATCTTATACTTTTTCACATTGTAACCCATATGTTCCTTCCTGATGACACCTATGCTTTGTAGAGAAAAATACATTTATGTTTCAATACTATAGGCAGAAAGATATTTTATTTTTACTGATACAGCAAAATCATTACCAGTCCTCGAATATAAATATATAAATTTATAACAAATTAATACTCAGGATTTAAAGCCATGATATAAAATGTGTTTTAAAAAATTAAGCCAATCTACAACTTAAACTGTTAAAATATGTATTGGGCACACTTATATTTCATTTTAATCCCTTCTCCCCTAGCAAAGTTTAAATTTCACTCCATGTTATAGAGAAGAAAAGTATATTCCTGTAGAAACTGGTAGGTCGCACTCACTTATGTTTTGTAAAAATGTACAATATTAATGTAATTCTTATTTTTACACTAATTAACCAAACCATTGTTTAAAACTAGTTCATGGGCAAAACAGTCATTGATTTTTAAGAATTGTTGACCAGTTAAAATACAGATTTTAGGACAATAAGGAAGAAAAATATAAGAGTGTATAGAAGGTTCAATGTTGAAGTAGTGTGCTCACATTATAACTTTTAATTAGTGGTGTTTGACTGTGAACATATAAACAATTGCATGTACACGGCCAGATTTCTAGTTATTACAAATATGCCACAAAAAGCCAACAACTCCAACTTTACGTCATTCACTCAGAGGCTCTTCAATACAAAGTTGAAATGTGGCTCAGTTTGCAGCCTTCCTACCTGCCAGCAGCAGCTGGGCTATCACTCACAATCATCGCCAGTGAAAGCAAGTTCACGGCCAAGTCGGTAATTATAGAATCAAATGGAACATGGATTTCCATCCAAGATTTAATTTGGCAGTATAGTGCTCTGAAAAAGAAGACCCTCAGATATTATAGCTGCAATCTCTGATTTACTCTCTTCCTAATGTTTCTGCCCAAGTTAGTGTACATGATCATGTTTCCATTAATGCTGCAATATAATCATTTAAGATTGAATTTTGATAGTAATCCCCTCACTTAAAAAGAACTATTGTATATTACTTGGTTGTTTATGGTAATTTTTAAAAGATAATATTTTCAATGTCATCATTTTAACAAATAATACTGCAAAATTCTATTTTACTTTTGCAAATTTCTAATAATTTTTTTTGTTGTTGTTTTTGAAGTTGGATCCGTTTCTTTATGCTTTCTACTTTTAGATATTTTTTTCTCAGTTCCAGATTAATTCAAAAGGTTTTTCTTAGGTAGAAAATCTTAACATATAAAAAATGGACTTGTCTCACTGCAGGATTCTACAAAACAAATGAACTGATGTTCACATGGCTGAATTCCAAGAATTAGAATGCTGTCTCTTGCTTATGCTATGATTGCTGGTAATTCTAAAATGTAACCTTCTGAAGGAAAGCCAGTACTATAGACCACTTTGGATATATCCAAATTATGTTGGTGAGTAGAGGTGCCTCTGATCCGAGCAGGCTTTTCATATCTATACAGGCGTCTTGCACTAATCTTTGCATCTCACTGTTGGTCGTTCTTAATTCCTGGTCAAAGATCGTGAAAATGTTAACTTGACTAGTAATAACTTACAGAGCATATTTTACTGTTAAAATATAGATAATACAATATTGCAAAATATGTGCTCATTAAGTCAGTATTTGTAGTCAGCTTTGTATCTGAATTATTTTTTCTAAATCTGTATATTTTCCCAATGTGCCAGCTATTGCACATTTTAAAATAGTGCCTGGCTTGGCGATGTTTTAGTCACTCCACCCACAAAGCAATTATAAAATAAATACACTTAAGTAATGAAAAATGGTGTTCATCTCAAAAAAAAAATGAACAATTTAGAATGTGACAATAAAATGTCCCAAAGAAACAGTCATTTAAAATTTAATTAAATATCTTTTTAATCCTATTTATAAAAATATTAAATTTACATAGAGTAACTACTGAATCAATCATTTCTTAGTCAGGTACTGGAGCTAATGGATATACTGTGGGATAGATATATTTTAATCATGATGGTCCATATTAAGAAGCTGAGCAGTTCCGACATGAAGGTCTCCTGTACGTGATCACAAGTTCTCCTTCCATTCCTTCTGTTTTAATTTCCATGTGTTTCTTCTTCTACTCATCTCCCTCCTCTGGCTTCTTCTCTTTCTTCTTCTCCTCCTCCTTCTCCCCCGCATCGGTTCTCCTCCTTCTTAACTACAAACATGCACCTTTTTTAAAGGTGATTACCTCATTGATCAGAGAGGAGATTAGCATATTAATGGAAACTAAATGTTTTGCATAAGTCACATAATAAGAATAGGGGAATAAAGATGATATAATGATCAAGAACATAAATGAAATAAGTAAAAGCCAATTAAAGATGGCCCTGAAAGAAAAGATATCCCAGTGGCATCTAGTAGGTGGAGACGAAAGAGTCAAGCACAGTAAAGGTAAAGGCTATTAAAAAACTGGAGTATTTTTGTGGCTTTTTTATTAAAGTTATCAACAGTTTCTTTTTGAAACCCAATCAAAATACAGTTTCAAATAAACATTTCACATCCTTTCAAAGATAATTAAGACAACTGCTTAAATGAACTAAGCATCAATCAAATATGAAAGCTAATATACAGTTGAAAGGGAGTAGGCAGAAATAGAGATGATATAAATAGCAGAATAAAATATGACACTCCATAGTATCTTCAAAATAAAAAGCAGATATTGCATCCACACAAAGATGGTGCATGCAAAGATAATAGATGCTGGAAAAATAGATGCTTTGAGAGATGAGAATAAAGCCATCCTTTACCAAATAGAATAGAAACAGTGAAAAGATGACATACTTTGAGGATTACTCTAGTAGTTACTAAAAGTTTCATTATTTCAGGAATATAAAGCAGGTAAAACAGAGAGGAAGAAATAATTTCAAGTGAGAGAATAAACCTGAAATTTCCATAAGTGATGAAATTCAGCTTTCAATTCCAAAGAACACCTAGCAAAAGAAACAGAAAAATATTCTCCACAAGGTATTTTAATGTAGTTATTCGGAAAAAACAAAGAGTTACAGAATAATAAAATTATGTTCATAGAAAAAACAAAGAGTTGGCCACAGACTTGAAGAAAATATTTGCAGAACACATCGATTTTAAAGGACTTGCCTCTGAAACATATAATGAATATTTAAAACTCAGTAATAAGAGAACAAAAAAAAACAATTAAAAATGGGCAAAAAAAATGAACAGACACTTCAAAAAGAAGATATAAAATGGTAAATAAGCACCTGAAAATATGTTCAACATAAGTTTTCATTAGGCAATTGGAAATTAAAATGACAATGAGATATGTCTATATACCTATAAAAATGGCTATAAAAGAAAACAAAACCAAACAAAACTCTCCTACCAATTGCTGGCAAGCATGTGGAGCAACAGCAGATCTTGTTCATCGTTGGTGGGAATGCAAAATCGTACAGCCACGTCAAAAGACAATTTGGTAGTTTCTTTTAAGGCTATAGTCTCACCATATAATCCATTAATTGGACCTCTAGGTATTTACTAACTGAAGTGACAGGTTATGTCCACACAAAAAACTACATATGAATGTTTGTAATAGCTTTATTCATAATCCCCCAAAACTGAAAGATACCAAGATGTCCTTCAATAAGTGAATTTAAA
Source organism: Hipposideros armiger (assembly GCF_001890085.2). Classification (NCBI taxonomy): domain Eukaryota; kingdom Metazoa; phylum Chordata; class Mammalia; order Chiroptera; family Hipposideridae; genus Hipposideros; species Hipposideros armiger. The sequence continues at coordinate 1,714,172 of NW_017731612.1, read as the reverse complement.
AAAAAAAAAAAAAACAACGAAAGAAAAACAAGTACATCTGTACACTGGGAGTATTCACCCATAAAAAAAAAAATGAGGCATCAAGCCATGCAAAAACATGGATGGCTCTTCAATGCATATTGCTAAGTAGAACCCCATCCTGAAGGGCTATGTACTATGAGATTCCATTTAAATGACATTCCAGAAAAGCCAAGCTATGGAAACGGTACAAGAATGAGTGGTTGGTTGCCAGGTGTTCAGAGGGGACTGAGGGTTGAATAGATAAAATGAGGAATTTTTAGGGCACTTGAAGCTATCCTGTGTAATTCTGTAATGGTGGATACATGACACTAGGCATGTGTCAACAGCCATAGAGCTTTACAGCACACAGAGTGAACCTTAACGTATATGAACTAATAGAAGTCATTTTGTGGGTCAGGAAATAACAGGGTGGAGTGCACCACGAGAGAAAGCCATGCAACTACACTATGCACGTGTGCAGCCTCCTCACCGAAGAGGATGGGAGGAAAATGCTGACCTAAGGCACTTTGCAAATGAACAGTCTGCAAGAGGAAAGGCAAATTAAACTTACATAAACACTCGTTTGGTTACATACTTCTGTGCAGTGGAGGTGCTGGTTAACACTCTGACAACCCGCTATGCTGTACACGGGGGCTGAACAGCTGAGTGAGTGGAGGGTGGATGGGCAGAACCAGCTCTGTCCCTGTTAAAGTCAGAGTTCACCTGAGTCCAAGAAAGGGCAAAGCTAGCTCATGATGACTAATACAAACATTATTAATTGTTAACTCCAATATAGTATTGACATTAGCATTAAACAAACAAATACCACTCCTGGAGATTCTTATATTTTTAATTGGAATTTTATAGGCATCAAGTAAACTGCATGGATGTTACATGTATGTACTGTACAGTGATAAGATTTCATACATAAGTACCCATAGGTCACCACCCCCAAATCAAGATGTATGACATTTTCATTGCCCAAAAGCTTCTCTCATGTCACATTCCAGTCTGTAGGCCACCGGCAGACGGTGCTATTCTGACTTCTATCAGCAGAGACGCATACTTTCTTTTGCTCTTCATATAGGTGTGATTACACATTATATACTGTTTTGTGTTGGCCTTTTCCTGCTCTTCTATTTTCATGTAGATTAACCCACATTGTTGCATGTAGTAAAACTGTGTTATTCTTTATTGAGTTTAATGTTCCATTGTATAGAAAAATCACTATCTTTGTGTTGATGGAGATTTGGTGGTTCCACCTTTTTGGTTATTATAAATATTAAATATAAATCACACTGTTTTCTTCATGACTCTGGTGGCCACAGGTGCTTGATTCACTGCATCCATAGCTTGGAGGGGGATGGATGGGTCATAAGGCAGGCATGTATTTAGCGTTAGTATAAACTGCTCTACAGTTTTCCAAACTGGTTCTACCAATAGATACTTTCAAAAGCAGTAATATCAAAGCCCCAGTCATTCCACATGTTTACCAAAGTCAGTATTGACATTTCTTTTTAAAATTTTAGCCCCGAAAGGTGTATATCACTGAGATTTTGATTTGCATTTTCCTTGTGCCTAATAATATTGAGAGCCATTAAAGATGCTTACAAGAAGTTTGTATTTATTCTTTGTAAAGTTAGAGAGTGTTCAAGTGTTTTCTTTTTTTTACCATTGAGCTCTCTATTTATTATTGCTTTGTATCTGTACCTGATATAATCCGGATATGAGCCTTTTCAGTCACATAATAATGCTTTTTAGTGACTAAAACTCTCAATTTTAATGAAAACAAATTTATAAATGCTTTCTTTTATAGTAATCCTTTTATGTATTGCAAACAAATATATCCTCATACTAAATTGAAAATATTAATTGCATGACTCATCTTAAGCCTAAAGAAAGCATTTGTGGTATTTCAAATTTTGAATCAAATGACTTTTGATATTGTTAGATAGGTCTCATATTTGGTGGACAATTTATACAAAATAATGGCCCCAAAAGATATCTATACTCTAATCCTCAGAACTATGGAATATGTTCATTTATATGGCACAAGGGATGTTGCAGATATAATTAAACTTAAATATCTAGAGATGGAATGTTATCATGAATATTCCAGACGAGCCCAATCTATCACAAGTCACTGAAAAGCAAAGAGTCTTTTCTATTTCCAGAGAACCTGAGATATAGCAGCATGAGAAAGACTCTGCCACCATTGCTGACTCTGAAGACGAAGGAGAGGCCACAAGACAAGGAATGCAGGTGAGCCCACAAGCCGGAAAAGTCCACTAAAGTTGTTGTTATTTGTTAAAGCAAGCAAATATATATATATATATATATATATATATATATATATATATATATTTGTGTGTGTGTATGTGTGTGTGTATGTGTGTGTGTGTAAATATTCATATATTTATTTTATCTACATTTTCTACATTTTCATATATCATGTGTTATACTTACTCAAAGATCATGTCATGATGCCCCTAATTTCCCTAAATATATTAAGTAAAAAAAAAATCATGGTTGACACATTACAGAATCAATTCTAATGTTGTCCAAATGTTTCATGAGTAATACTTGTAGAATAAATGTGGTGGTTGTTACTATATTTTGTGATATTTCATTGACAGAACACAGGAACTCTATATGATTTTAGATAGTATGCAACCTGGAATATAAGCTACAACGTGAACATTGTAAAATGTTTTGAAAAAAATGTTCAAAGTAAATCAGGATGCTGTGGTAATGGCAAGTGAGAACAGATGGCCGATAGTGGATCTCATCAATCTCAGTTACTCAGACTGAAATAAACTTCTGAAATAAAGAAGAGTAACTCATCAGGGTAGAGAAACGGTCATTAAGATCACTATAATTCCGTCAATTTGATTTTCCACTCAGAAGCATACTACTGGGCCACAGTGCGCCAGGAGGCCATCCTACGAAGGCGGTTGGTCTTGGTTTCTCAGACAGATCTAAAGCTCAGTTGGACTATCACCTTATTCTATGCTCCTGTTAAAATATACATATAGCTCAATAACTCAAATGGGTAAATTTATGCAACTACACTTTTTATAAAGTATCGTGCAATCATATTAAATATATAGGCTTATAAAAATAATTTGAAAGAGGAACCCTAAAGATATTTAAATTAGCATGAATTTACAGTGTTACACTATTTAGCAAAACCAGACAGTAAACTAACACATTGATAATTAGCACATTTATACCATGTATGATGGAAACACACACACATACACACAGACCCAGTCACACATCAGAGTGAACAATACACAAATTTATACACTGAATTAAGAATACTACAAATGGAAATCTGATGGCAGCTCTCATATCTCTACTTTCTTGGCACCTGTTGAGAACGTTCAGCATTTTTTAGGGCCAACAGAAAAGTCACAGCTCTGACTGCCAGGCCTCCAATTCCCTTGCATGTGTAGCACCATGCGTTTCTAAGAGCATAACGTTGTCTTATTCTCTCGCTCACACTGTTTGACTAAGATGTCTTTCTTTGTCAGGGATAATGCCCCATAAATTCATTCGAGTGGATCATGTTTTCCCAGTATCAGAAGTCTCTCAAGATTGCTTCAATAACATTTTAAGGGGGACAAGTACCTCACTGGCATGAGTAACTGCAGAATGCTTCTCCAGTGACATAATCACAATTAGTGAAAAGTATTTAACAAGAGCTATTTCAAGTGTCTAGAAATTATCCTAAGGGAATACAGCAGATGAAGAAATATTTAATTAAGAAAATACATGGCAAAACAGTGAGAGTCTGTGGCATTTGACTCATGACCCCTTTCTCACCCCAACATTTCCGAGGGACAGAAGTCACCTCTGGGCAGAGGTATCCCAGAAGATGGGACATTCTTTCCTTCCAGCCCCCAGTCAAAGGCTCTTGTCCCCACCGACGGGGCAGGCCACCAGCACTTCTCATTGCCATCAGCTTCATGCTACCAAACTCTACTCCAGGCAAGAGTAGTGGAAAGTTTGCTTCCTCCACTAAGCACTAGATGAGTCAGCAGCCGCTCAGCCTCAGGCCTGGCAGCAGAGAGCGCATCCTCAGCTGCCCCAGACTGCTGGCGAGCTGCAGCTCCCTGCGGGGAAAGGCTCCCCAAGGGGTCCAGAGACAGAAGTTCCCGCCAACCCTCTACTAAAGCCAGAGTGTGATCTGCGAGACCACCCAGGAAAGAGAAAAATAAGAGCCCTCCTGGGGTCTAAATAACATTGTTTAAGTGTTCAAAGACAAAAGAAAATCTTGAAAGGCACAGAGAAATACCCTCATTACATTCGAGAACCCTGGTAAAATTCACAGCTGATTTATTGTCAGAGACAATGGAGCCAAAAGGCTAGAGGATGGCATATTCAGGGAGCTCAAAGAAGAAAACTTGTCAGAAAACTCACCAAAACTCAGGGGCTGCAACTAAATTAGTGCTTAGAGGAAACTTTATAGCTGTAAGTCCATATATTAAAAAAAAAAAATCTCAAACAAACAACTTCACATGCTAGCAACACACCAACAAATCTAGCCATTGAAATGCTTTAGACAATGTGTAAACACTTTAAATGAGATGTGAAAACGCAAGACATTATTAGACCTCCATTATGATCAACAATTTATGGAATTATCTACTTGATACGTTATGATTTTAAATGATTATTTTAGGTAAAGTCTTTACTCTTTCCTTCCTATTTTACTCAATCTATTAAGAATTGTTAAACGTAAAATTCAACAAGTTCTTGTGAATTCCTACTCAAAAGGACTTATCTGAAACATCCAAGTGAGGCGAAAAAATAGTTCCCATCTGTAATAAATACGTGGAACAAACTGCATTTTATAACATATAGTTCATAAAATTCACAACTCCTTTTATAAAGAAGCTAAGAACAGACACATTTCAAAACCTATTTTGATTCTTAGGGGGGAGAGATTTGTTGGTTCAAAACCTGGATGGTTGAGGTGAAATTCGACTTAAGAAAGGGTTGGCCACGGGACCTTGGCAGGTGATGGGTTTTATCCTTCTAAGAGTACTCAGGTGACGCCGGCTCATAACACTATATACATTTCAGGTGTGCGTTACCACTCGGCACCTGGATGGGCCGCTGCCTGCTGACCACCGTGCCGTCTGCAGGCGACGGGCCCTGGCACACGCGCTTGCACCTACCAGGTGTGTCAGCCCCTGAAGCTGACGCAGCGGCCCCACGGGGTTCAGCCACAGAACCTTCCAGACGGTCTCACCCCTCACGGGCCTCTCAGGGCTGCGCCCTTGAAGTGGCTCCGCAGGCGCGGGCGGGCGGGCGGGGCACTGACTCTGAGGGCGGGGAGCAGGCGGGCGTCGCCGAGCGCCCGGGGCCCAAGGCCAGGCCAGGCGACGGCCCCGGGCAGGCGACGGCCCGAGTCGGCCTGGAGACAGCGCGGGCCTCATGGGACCCGGGTCGCTGGGGCGCAGGCCTCGCGAGAGCCTGGGCTGCGGAGGCGGGTCTCGCGATACGCGCGGCGTTTTCAGGCCCGCGTCCCGGCCCAGGCGCGGCGTCCCGAGAGCTGCTCTGCAGGCGTCGCGGGTAAGTGGACGGCACTGCCCCACTTTCATCCTTCTGTGTTTACGGGCGACGCTTCTGTGTTTACGGGCGACGCCTCTGTGTTTACGGGCGACGCCTCTGTGTTTACGGGCGATGCTTCTGTGTTGAAATTCTGAGGAACAGGAACTAAAGAAACCACAGAGCCCACGTTTCCTCGGGAAAGGACTAGAAAACCTTGGCTAAGGGTTTTTGTAGGAACGTTTTAATAGACCGCTGAATCATGAAAATGTATTTTGAAACTTAAAACTTGTACTATGCTTCCAGGACAACACACAGTGGCTTCTTTTTTTTAATTATTTTTATTACATTTATTGGAGTGACATTGGTTAGTAAAATTATATAGGTCAACTGTAGAATTCTGTAATACATCATCTATTATTGCATTGTGTGGCATCTTGTATGACACCTTAGCAGCAAAAATGTTAAAAAAAAAACAAATAGGCAAACCTTGGAGATATCGGAGGTTTGCTCCCAGTCGGCAACAATAGAGCAAGTATCGCGATAAAGCGCGGTGTGGTCATCCTGCTGGGGAAGGGTTTTGCCTTCAGTTTGTGAAAAACGTAACATGTGGGACACAATAAAATGAAGCACAGGAAAATGAGCTATGCCAAGATTCAGATTTAATAATCATTATGGACATGGCTTTCTTTTAAAAGTAAAGGTCATTCTTTATTTGGTATGATACACAGGCCAAACGTTTTATTTTTCCTTAAGGTTATTTGTGCCAGCGCCATTTAAAAAAAAAATGAACCATTCCTTGTGACTTTTTCTGGTATGTTGTCAAAAAATTGACATCTGTGTATATAGAACTTTTTCTGGACAACCTATTTGGTTCCAGTGACTTATTTATACTCACAGCAAAATAATACCCTTTTAATGTAGTGTGATAGTATGTTTTGAAATTTAGTAGAATAAATCTTCCCACCAGGATCTTCAAGATAGTCTATTTAGGCTATTCTAGATCAATTCTATTTATATTTTAAAATAACTTTGAAATTTTTAACAAAGAATAAAGTTGTTGAAACTGGGATTATGTTGAATCAATATAACAATTTGGGGAGAATTGACATCTTAGTGATATTTAGTTGGTGATCAATAAATACGATATACAACTGCATTTACTTTATAGATGTCTGTCAGCAATGTGATCTGAACATTTGACTCTGATGATTTATATATTCAGGTTACTTTAAATGGAATTTTACATTTTCAGTTTTATGTTGCTAGTATATTGAAATATTGATTTTATATATTGATTTTATATTTAGGAATCTCATTTAATTCAATTATGCATATTAATAGTTCACTGTATAGATTTTTTGATTTTACAAATAATCATGCCAATTGCACAAAATCTTTGTTTTTTTAAATCTTTATTTTATTACATTGGTTAGGAATTCTCTAATAATGATAAACCAAAGACTAAATGGAAAAACATCCTTGTGCTTTATCTGTTTTTAGTAGAACACATTTTATAATTAACCATTAAATATAAGATACTAGTAGGTTATTTATAGATAGTTTTTATGAGTTTGGAAAAAATTTGCTTCTAATTCTAGTTAAAATACTGTGTATTTTATCATAATATGTCTTAAATTATGTCACATTTTTTTTCTTTATTTTGATGGCTATTTTGATTTTTTCTCTTTGTTTCTATTAATGCGATTTTTAACAAATGATAAAACACTCATTCTTGAAATAAACTGCACTTCAGATGGTCCTTACTGGCCTTTTGTTCTACCACCATCTAGAAGAAGTGTGTTGAAATGTCTAATTATGTTTGTGGTTTATTTCTTCCTCTCATGTTTTCTTTTTTTTTTTTTTTTTAAGATTTT
>NW_017731612.1:1699415-1705216 GCF_001890085.2 Hipposideros armiger | reverse complement strand
CATAACAGTAGCAAAATTACAGTTATAGAGTAGCAACGAAAATAATTTTATGGTTGGGGATCACCACAACATGAGGAACTGTATTAAGGGGTCACAGCATTAGGAAGGTTGAGAACCGCTGTTTTAAGGCTTTCTTCATGTGTTTGGTTTTTAGCATCTTGATTTACTTTGATTTTATTCTACTTGGTATTTACCAAGCTTCTTGAATCCGTTGGTCATGATATTTATCATTTTGGAACATCCTCAATCATCACCTCTTCAAATATTGTTTCTGTCCTATTATCTTTATCATCTCTTGAGATGGCAGTTACACACATTTTAGACTATTTCATTGTACACATTACATGCACCCTGACATCATATTGCCAAAAATGAAAATAAAACTTTTGACAGACACCTACTGGGGGATTGGCTGCAGTGGAGAAAATGTTTACGGAAAATGTGGACAGAACATTCCAGAGGAAACAGTAGGAAACATTAATGAAACTTAGCAGCAGAAGAATGTCTGGGAGAGACACTGGTTAAGGCGGCAACAGGTTTTCTATTTTCCAGTTTTCAAAGAGATTTTCATTATGGTTTATCTACACACTCACACAAATTCCTTATTGACAGTAATAAAGTGGTGGCAAGAAAATAAAAATAATGTATGTTAAGAAACATTTCAAGTACTGGAGATATCTATCTATCTACCTATATATATATATATATATATATATATATATATACCCACATATACACACACACACACACAGAGCTCTGCTCAACACACATAATTTTTATCAAAACTAAAATTGCAGGCTCTTTATATGATGTAAAGTTTATTTTTATAGTATTAAATATAATTGGAAAATTTAATTTAGAAATAAATTTGATGGAATTTTAATTGGCACTATGGATAATATTAGTGTAAATTGTCAATTTTCCTTTTCTTTCTGTAGTATTGGCTTTTATATATATTGTGCACCTGAAAAACAGAAGTCTAAACAAAGTAAGAAATTTTAATTGCTTTGCTTACCTTCTTCAAAATAGTTTTACATGTGTAATAGGAAATTTATAGAATTCTAAATTCAGGAAATTTAGACTTCTAAATATAAATTCATCTTTTCATGAGAGGGAAAAAAATGTGGTAACATTATTCTTGGTATTTAAAATAGTTTAGCCAGTGTTACACACATAGCATTTATTTCAAATATCATTATGCAAATATTAATTTTGGTATTTTCCTTGTATTTTATCTATTGGGATATATATTTTTTCAGTACTAGAAGATGAAAAGTTCGTAGATAATATCAAAGTATTTCAATTTTAAAGTTATCATTGGTAACTACCAAGTTGGGTTTCTTTACAGCCCCAAATGGGGATGCTCTGTACCATATGGTAGCCTGAGGATTGGTCTCATAATGATGTTCTTGGCCTTCAAGCTTTTAAAAATCTTATTTGTGAAACACTATGACCTGAGTTTTTTAGCAAATGAAAATATAATAAAGAAGGATTGAGGGTTTTATGCCAAGCCTAGCATTTAATGACAAATATTTATCTGAACCTCAAAGGAAAGCTTTTCTTGAATTTTGCAGCAGACATTATTTTGAAAACCATTTTTAAACATTGATTCAAGCAAAAATCACATTACATAGAGCCCTCACTTTCCATATACACTTCATTGTCTTAATGTGCCTTTCTCCAGTATTATCCTCTACGACCCTTTATTGAATTACATCTTTTTAGACTTCCATGTTATGGACACAATATTTAGGACTTTAATCTCCCTTTGCTCAGTGAAGTGTTTTCGGGCTATGTCTTAGATTCTGAAATCAGAGAAGTTAATTCAGATGAGTGATGACAGAAGAGTTGCAGAATACTGTATCTCTCTTTTCATTAAGTTAATATTTTAATAGGGACATTTTCAATATAATTGTCTTACTTTGGATTTCTGATCCAGTGGGATGACTCTTAACAGAGTATGGGACAGATAAGAAAGAATCGTTAACATTTCCATACAATAGTGGGAAAGCTACCTTTGGTCAGGTCTAGTTTGATAATATTCCATTTACATGTTTATTATAGTGGTTGCTTATTTTGTGTCCATCCATAAAATTTGTGTTCTGATTAGACTCAATGCTTATGTAGGCATTAATCTGATTTAAAATGCTTTTGTGAAGCATCAGAATTATTGGTTAAAAGTTAATTCAGCAGAGGGAGGAAATTAGTTCAGTTGACTGGATGGTACAGAGCTACTTACCTCCCTGTATCTATAACACGAATGTATGTGTGTGAATATAATATATAATACAATATATTACATGTATACATACACATGTATAATACAAATATTATACTATATATTTTAATATTGCATATGAGGAAATTCAGAGTTCAAAAATTTTTATCACCTATCTAATAAATTATGTAAACTGGGTTTGACCCGAATGGTACAGTTGATATTCACTGGAATCGACCAATTAAATTATTTATTCTTCTCCTCAGTTTCTTATGTGTAAAATATCTTGGTCTCATTATGAGGACTTATGGAATAATTTAATTTCTTCAGCACTAAAATTATAACTCCCAAGTAGGTCATGTCTGCACACGGCGGATTGCTTTCACTGGGGCACCTCCTCCTAGAAAGCACGCTGGGCAGGGCCTGGCTGGCAGGGATGCGGGTGCTCAGCAGCTCGCTGGCTGGACAACTTGGGCTGACCCAGTGAACATTTCTGTGGCTCAGTGTCCTCATCACAAAATCAAAAATTGTATGGCACACTCACTCCTCGAGTTGCTGCCTAGCATTAAATTGCATAAAGCACTTGGAATAATGTCATAGTTAATAATATTGTCACTCTTATCTCAGAGTACATTTTCTTGTTTTTGATTTTGTTTTCTTCCTTTTGTACAGAAAGCATGTTCTAGGGGTTCTAGGGGAACTTGGTCCCTTGTGGTTGATAATCATTTAGTTTTCCACCTTGTGAAAAATAGTAGTTAAGGTAAATTTTGACTGAGCTTTTCTTCTTTGTAATTTAATGTCTTTCAATGATATTTAATCCATGTGAGGAAATAAAACACGTGTAACTAAAACTGAGTGCCTTAACAAGTCATAGAGTTCTTAGATGATGAGCTTATTAAACACATTTGAGAAAAAAATTACAAAATAGTTATATTTCAGAACATTTTTTATTCATATAATACCTTAGGTACCTATTTTTGACAATTATCATGCTACTTCCTAACTTTGAGGAGGTTATTCTTGTAGTAATGCTAATCTTAGTATAGCTTTTAAACATTTACTTCACTATGAATATTTATACTGTGATTATAGCTAAAAGCTTATAGCATATTTTATTTGTTTTGGGGACCACAATGGACATATCATCATACAAATGAATGATGTAATTGATGTTAATTGCCTAAAGCTTTATGCTAAGCATGTAACAAATTAAAACACTTCATTTTTACCTGGTGGAGGACAAACTACAATTTGTATCCATCAAATTGGAATGAAGTTCAACACTTTTCTTTTCAGTAACATTTATTCATAGATTCCCCCCAAAATATATCCCAGAGATTTAGGGCTGTTCCATGATCTCTTAAGTTGGCATATGTTCAAGGAGTGTATTAGAATATTAGATCACCAGTTAGATTTAGTAAAATACAAACACAATTCCTTTTTTGTTTGTTTTTCTAGTTTCAAAGAAAGATGAAAAATAAAAATCTTCTATTAAACAAATATAGCTTTGTTCCAGCACAGCACAGGCATAGCTTTACTTATAAACTGATTTCAAAGTGCGTTTGAAAAGGTTTATTTTCTCATGAATGTGCTGCAGATCCTGTTTTATTTTTGCACTTGGCAATAGCCACAGCATCTTTGGAAGTTCAGAACTTCTTGGGGCCCCTTGCTGTATAGGAGTAAATAAAATCTGTTTTCAAAATCTGTACATGAGTCAAAGGAAATGGAAGGACACATAATAGGCCAGAGCGGAACAGCACTGGTCAGGATTACCGTACTTCCCCATGTAGAAGACACACCTTAATTTGGGGGCCCAAAATTTGAAAAAAAATGTATTACATAAAGTTATTGAACTCAAGTTTTATTCATTATAAAATTCATATAACTCATCACTGTCAAAACTCCCAGCCATTAGCATGTCCTCATCTGTGTCTGACGACGAATCACTGTCTTTATATATTGCCTCTCATGGCCTTCTTCTGCCATGGCGTTTTCAGTAGGGTTTCTTCTTCCCGTAGCCAGTCTCGGATTGTTTNTTGGGGAATTGGGGAAGGGGAACAGACAAGTTGCTGTCCTTTTGTTCTTCAGTCTAGTTGTGGAGGACGTTGCTTCACTGGCCCATGTTTATTGTGATCACTGCACTCTTCCCGAGTGAGGCAGCTCGGTCGCTGGCCATTGGACGGCCGCTCACGCTGGCTGTCGGCCACTCACGGTAGCTTATGGCAACCCACTGCCATAGGGGCTGCAGCCTACGTCGTCGCTGGCGACTCACTGCTGCCCAGCTCCAGGTCTAGCTGTTGTTCAGCATCTTAGCTGTAGAGAGCAGTGTCACTGGCCCTCATGTGGGATCCGAACCGCAGTCCTGCTGCTTAGAGCTGGCATCCCAAGCCAACTCTTAACCAACATGCCACTCGGCTGGCCCTCATGTGTTTGTTTGTTTTTTTTTTTAACGTGTATTTTGAGCTCATACTAAATATATTTCCTGTTGATTGGCCTTTTTTCATTCTTTTGAAATGTTTCTTTGTATCTAATATTTGCATTTAATTCTGCTTTGTACGACATTAGTATAGACATTTAAATTGGTTGGTTTTCAGCTTTTAACTTTCTAATTGTGTCCTTATTTTTATGTATATATGCTATAAACAGAATTTGAGTGTATTGTGTTTTTTATCTAGTATGACATACTTTAGCTTTTAATTAAAGAATTAAGTCCATTCATAACGAATATAAATTACTAAAATAGTTGGATTACATCTACCATTTCCTATTTTTTCTTTTTTGTCCCATCTGTTATTTGCTGCTAAATTTCTTAAATTTAGTGTTATGTCTTTTCACTTTAGTCTTTAATGTATTTGCCTTATATAAATATTTTACTTCTTATTCTAGAGACTAGATCCATCCCTTATCATAATGCCCCTTACCATAGTTTAACACCACATTTACCCATTCTATCTTTTCCATTATTTGTCATAAATTTTACTTCTTTATATTTGAAAAATCACACAAGATGTTCTAATTGCTGCTACAAACCATCCCTATGCTTTTATATTTAAAAATATCTTTGCCTATTTTAACATATTCTTTCCTATTATTCTGTTCTTTCATCTGGAATTACTGAATTTATTCTGAAGAACGTTCTATAACCTCTCTTGTAACATAGGCGTGTTGGGGAAAAATAAAATCAGCATGATTTTTTGTTTGTTTATTAATGTGTTCATTCACTTTTACCTTTAAGAACTATTTTGCGAGGCACAGAGTTCCAGGTTAGTGAGTGTGCAGGTGTAGCTGTGGCTGTTAGTGTCATTTCCAGTAGTTTAAAGATGTCATTCCAGTGTCTAGTGCCTCCAGATTTTCCGCCAACAAAAGCCATCAGCCTTTCTGTGCTACTTTGAATTATTGCATCTTTTAACTTTGGCTGCTTTTAAGGCAGCAGTTCTCAACCTGTGGGTTGTGACCCCTGTGGGTCGCGACCCCTTTGGGGGTCGTTCGACCCTTTCACAGGGGTCGCCTAAGACCATCGGAAAACAAAAAGGTATTTACATTACGATTCATAACAGTAGCAAAATTACAGTTATAGAGTAGC
>NW_017731612.1:1613434-1694790 GCF_001890085.2 Hipposideros armiger | reverse complement strand
TAATATACCAGTAACAAGTGCGAAACAATGAGCACAAAGACAACAAACAAGAAAAAGCGGGAAATGCAAGTAAAAAAATCTACAATCACTGTATAAGATGCACCCAGTTTTTAGATCCCAAATTTTTCGAAAAAGGGTGCGTCTTATACATGGGGAAATACGGTAATTATAGGTGAAGTAAAAACATGTTCAATGGAAATAAGTGTGAGGAGCTTCTGTCCTTTTTAATGAACTCAGGAATGGAAGTATCTACAAATCTAAGATGAAACAATACTGAGCCTAAGGGAAGAGAAGGTTGAGTTTGAAGTGATCAATAAATGGAAATGGTAGAAGTCATTGTTCAAGTTCCCATTTATTAGGATGAGTGATGTGAATGAAATATAATTGGGCAGAATCATTTGTAATTTGCTCACTTGTTTGCAGTTGTTTCTGTGTAACAAGTAATGAATGAGTAAGTGAAGACAGGGAGAGATCTGTGCGTAAGGGGATGAAGGCAAGACAGAAACAGTAATATCCACCTCTCCAGTGAGCTGAGCGAGTGCTGTACCCCTGGATTCCGAAGGGAAAATACAAGAGACATCGGTCACCAGGTGGTGTAAAAGAAATTTGAAATGATTCAAGGTTTTTCTGAAGCTTTTCCAGCAACCTTTTGCAGGTGTTTTTAGTAGAGAAAATGCGCCCATCTGTGAATGTTTACAGACTATCAACAGATCCATAGATTTGAAACAGCTCGGCATTCAGCAGGCCCCTATTGTGCGTATAAGCATATGTCATTAATTTTATTTACAGCAGCTTATTACCGTGTGTACTCATTCAGGAATGAAACGAGGAGGTGGACAGGCAGGCAGCTGCCTGTGATTTAGCATTTGAGGATTTTGGACCAAGCGGCGAAGCTAAGGCATACCTCTTTGGGGAGGGCTCTGCGGACGTGAGGTCCGCCTGAGGCGCCGATGTTGCTGATCACCTGTGTGCGGCTCCCCTTCACGAGAAGCATCGGGGTGCACCATGCGGCCTGTGGCCAGCTCTTTACTGAAACACCACGGAGCTGCCCCTCAAGGCCCAAGACGGATCTAGTTCACACAGATGTGAAGAGAAAGGGTAGCAAGGAGTTAGCCATTAGAAGGTGTTTCATTTGCATGGTCCTCGCCTCTGTCTCCACGTTAAACCATGAAGAGGGTTTTGACACCTGCCAGCACTAACCCATCTGTTAAATGTCTGGAGTGGGGGCGTGGCATCAGTCTGTTTTATTCATTGATTGATTTTCTTATCTCAGATAATTTCGTGTGCAGAGTTGAGAAGTCCAGTTCTATATAGAAAATGTACAAGCTAGTTGGAGAGGAATGTAAAGTGTATTACATACCAAACATAGGAATTGTAAGAAAAGTTAATGAGGAAAATCACAGTTGGGTATAAAACTTAGGAAGGAACAAAATTAGTGTAGGAAGGTACAGAATGTGTTACACTTCAATTAAAATGTAGGTTACAACAAGAAGAGAATCCTTCAGTAAGGAGTGTGAAATAGACGTGTTTGAGTTCCCATAGCAGGCCGATGACAATGGGAGAAAGTGAGAGAGAGTTATTTAGAAGACAGAAAGGATGGAGAAAAATACCGGTGTGGTGTTTATTAGTTATATTGCAGGTCTAGTTGATAATGGGCAGGAAAATCAAAGGTTCAGCGGTGTTGACAGCTCTCTACAGCTCCACTCAAAATACCTCTCCTGTCTCGCAGCCAACACCTCCCCGCCCGCCCCCCCCATCTATTCTGGGATCTGTCTGGTGGTGTAACCTTCTCGTCCTCTCATGGTGGCATGCTTCTCCTCTTCTACTTAACTCTCCGTGTTGGCATAGTATAGAGACCCCCGAAATCAGTGAAGGGATTCTCAGACTTGCGGTATCTCTGCTGTTGTCTGGAAACCTTAACTGGGCTTCATAACCATTACAGACTCATTACTTGGAGTGTGGTCCAGGGCCCGGAAGCACTGGCATCATTCAGGAACTTGTTAGAATGGCAATATTGTGAGTCTTACCCTTGATCTGAATCGTTAAATCAATTCATAGAAGAAATCAAAACTATATCCATCACGCTTCCCTTTGCTTTCGTGAAAGAGGCATTCAACTCCAGGGTAAACTGTCACAAGCTCTTGATTAGACTTTGTTACAATGAGTTGTTAGTAAGTCCCCTAGTCCAAAGTCTAGGGGAAGAGCTGCTCTCAGTGTCTCACTGAACATGAAGACGTCCGATCACAGCTACAGGGGGAGGGCTTAGAGTCCCAGTAAGCGCTTTTGTTCTGCAGGGGCGTACGGACAAGAAAACCCTCGGGCCCTCTGCAAAACCCTTATTTGAAGTAGGAGCTTGCATTAGATTAACTCAGACAAAACGGGCTTAATAAAGCTTAGCTCATCTGATTTATTCTTAGAAAGATAAAACTATGTCATTCAATTATTGCTTTGGCCAACTCTCAGTAAATAGTACAGCATTGTCGCTGACTTACTATGTATTTAACTAAAACATGCTGACTGTCTAAAATGTATTAAATATAAACTTCAGTTTATCATTCGCTAATACACTGCAGGATGTGTTTGCAATGATATGAAAAATATGGCATATAATATTATATGTTCTGTCGTATGTTGGACCATTAGTATTTATTCACATAAACATGTGCATCCACAAAACATACACGAAAGGCTACATAATTTCATTCAGAAGAAACAAAAAGAAAAAAACAATCTTTTATTTCTTATGAAAGCCAATAGAGAATAAATACAGACTAAAATTCATACAATAATTTCCCAATAACTAAAACTGTAGGTAGCACAGTACTGTAGCTCTGATAGACATTACGGTATTTTCTTTAAGTTGGAACTCATTTATAGACTATTAGAGTTAAGAAAATATTATTTCACTCTATAAAACTTCTGTAAAAGGGACCAAAAAAATAACGTATGCATAACACAATTCTCCAGAGTCTTATTTAGTCTCTTTCTTACATAAATTAATTCTAAAAAATTGTAGCTGTCATTACCAATTTTTCTCCATCATTGTGCTTCTCATCAATTTGCCTTAGCCAACAAAATCCCCTCAAGGGAAATATACTGGAATATATACTTTATGCAATTAGGAAGACCATGGAGTGTTTTAAAACTTTAAAAATATAACAGGGCTAAAAAAGCCTTTTTATTAAAATAGTTGGTAATATGCTTAACTCAATAAATTTTGATTTTAAATAATACTTTAAGATTGAGCAATAATTATTATAAAAGAATTAATGGTTTCCTAATATTTAGAATAGAAAGCTCTTTATAGTAAAGTATTGCAATTTTTTTTAATCTTTAGCACCTTTATCCTAATATGCAGAAATCAGTGTGAAAGTAAAATGAAAAGACAGACTTGTTATTCGGTATATTAATAATTGATTGTATTTCATGACCAGCAATAAGGAAGCCATATTAGGAAGAAATGGCGATGGAGATTATCATTTCCATGAGCTAAGCATGCCTGATTTACATTCTCTCAACTTCATTTTACATTGATAATAAATACCAAAAAAATAATAAGATATACCTTTGACTGCATAAACTCGGTCTTAAAAATAACCACATACCAATGCTTTCTGTCACTAAATCATTGATGTATCTGGATTGAGAAGCTTATCTCTGAACTGATACTCACTTTCACCTTATTAAAAAGCCCTTACCCCTCCTCAAAAAAAAAAGAAAAGAAAAGGGACAGTTTCAAAGGATGTAGTTGAAAGCTTCATCTCATCAGTTTTTTCAGACCATCCAATTATGCCTCTGAATGTAAAATGGCAAGAATCATTAGACAGCCATCAGATGTATATTTCTATATGCCCATCCAAAAAACAAAACAAAACAAACAAAATCCCACAGCTCTCAAAAAATAACAGAGCTGGAGAAAGAGAGGATTAAGAAACATCCCCAGATATGCTCAGTTGCCTTTTACAAAGCTTTCAAACACTTTTGGAGAAAGAATGACCACAGCACTACACGCTGAAAGATACGTGGCTCTTTACGCACTAGAATAACCCAAACGAAACTTTTCCTGAGATCATTTTCATCAAGGAGAGTGCAGAGCATCAGAGTCATGGGTGACCTAGGGTCACTTCGGGAGACTCGGACACATGGAACTGCCCAGTGTGGAAGACGGCGGGGAGAGCCTGGCCTGTAGTTCTGAACGTGGAGAATGGGCCCCAGAGGCCGGAGCTTGGCAGGTGGGAGCATGTGGAAGAGAAACGGGAGTGAGAGCGGGGTGGCAAGGGCTCATTAGCCATCAGGAGCGTTTGGCAACGTCCATTAGTCAAAGGCGGATAGGAAAGTGGGAATGCAGGGGAGAGGGTAGTTTCCCGAGAAACGTGTGCAAAAAGCATGACACAGACTACAAGAAGCAGACAGGAAAAGATGAAAACTACTTAAAAAATAGTGTAGTTTTTAAATAGAGCAAAGAAAATTTAGAGCATTTACAATTGTGTCACTTACAAAAGTAACGTCAACTTTAGGCCTGGCAGGGGATCAGGTTCTGCCCCTCTCGTGCAGTATGGGACTTAACACGAGTTCGCAGGCTCTGCTTTACTCCTCATGACTCAGCAGGGATCAATCAAGGCTAGTTTAAGGAGTGGTATTGCTGGAGTGTTAGAAAATAGGGTGAAAAGGCTAAGTAACTACTAACACGTAGCTTGCAAAGGTACAACTTTAAATTGACACTTTAAAAGAAAAGAAAAAAACAAAAAACAAAAAAAGGGCTTATGTTAGCCTTCATTTTTTTTGTCGAACTAAATTCACTAACTTCCAGTATCTTGAGCAAACAATATAACAGTACAAAGAAAGTGAACTTAAAAATAAAAGTAGTTCAATTGATTTCCACACATATATGGCTTCCTCAATACAATATTAAAATATGTACGTGTGTAGTTTCCATAGCGTTTTATTTTTAATTCATGTGGCCTTAGAAATTATTTATAAATTGCACAGAAGACATATTTGTTACATTTATTATTCGTCTATATCCAATTTACCTGTAATTTTCTTTTAAATTATTTTAATATTTTCTTTTTGTCCATATAATTACAGTGTATACTGTCATGAAAAGATTGCTTAACTATAAAACACTTTCTTTTTTAATATTTGGAAAATACTCATATTGC
This sequence comes from Hipposideros armiger, assembly GCF_001890085.2. NCBI lineage: Eukaryota > Metazoa > Chordata > Mammalia > Chiroptera > Hipposideridae > Hipposideros > Hipposideros armiger. The sequence continues at coordinate 1,689,628 of NW_017731612.1, read as the reverse complement.
GTTGTCAGGAAAAGTCATGATGTATTTTTTCTGTTTTTCGTTTTGCAAGAATGTGTCATGACTTTTCCGACAACCCAATATATAAGGATATATATCAAATTTATTTTTGTGATTTTATTTATCCATCCATCTGTTCATCCATTTATTTTAAAGGTATTTAAAGATTGAGTAAAAACCTCTTCAGAATTTTCATTCTACTTAAATATTATATATATCAGCTAATGAATATTTTAGCCTTTCACATATTAAACAAAACTTTACCATGGATTTGATTTTATAAACATTTGCACAGACTTTTAGTATAAAATGAATGTAACCATTTGTTACAATGCTGATTGGATCCCCAGGAAATCCGTAATTTATCAGAGTGCATATTATTTTTAAAATACTATAAAATTTCTATTATTTTTCAATCATTTTATTGTAGTGGAATTATTCTTCAGCTAATGTTTATTTTATCACTTTTTTCTGGTTTTCAGAGTTCATCATAATTTTAGATTTGAAAAATATTACACAATATTTTAGCAAAGTGATGCAAACTTTGACTATCTTCCTAACTTGTAAAACATTATACCTATATCCAAATAGCAATACAATTTTCCACAATTCCTAATTCAGAAACAATTTAATATTAATGGCTTCCTAGAATGTTCTGAAAAGAAGCCATTCCTTGGCATTAGATTTAACCTAAGAATTTTTTGTTTTAATGACAGTTTGTTTTTGTATATAAATATAAATATAAAAACAAATTGACCTAGCTTCTTACTAGTCTTAAATTTTTCAGTGTATTTTAATTGTTTAGACCTCACATATTTATCATGGTATTTAGTATCTATTTCACATGTACACCTAAAACATGTATCTTTAAATATTTATTTTTCTGTAACCTGTATGATTTTAAGTGAAAGTTACCACAAACCATTTATTTCTGTTACTCTTTGTAAAAGGACTCGACAGAATACTGTATAGTCTGTTTCCCTATCTTACTATTTTCTCATCACTTTGACTTAAGTTATACAAACACTTTTCTTTCTTTTGCTTTCATATTATGTTACCTTTTAAAAATACCCATATCTTTCAGTAAGTGTTCTTCAGCTTTTTGTATGAAAGCAGATTTTTAAAAATAAAGAAGTATAGGACCACTTCCCAAGAACTCTTAGGCGTGGAATAAGCCCACGGGCAGCAGAGTGGTGATGCCGCCTCGACCACGACAATAGTAAGGCGTCGGCAGCAGCCTGCTGCTCACTGCAGAGACTGGTGAAGTCGCGTGTATGTACGCTCTTGACAGGATAGTATGTAATAACCACAAGGAAGGAACGTTTCTTCATATAAAAATAAAACCAGGTACTAAAAATATAATTCTGGATGAAAAATAAACAGGATATTCATCTATAGGAAATTATCATTTATAAAAGTTTTAAGTACACAGATCAATTTTGTTTGTACTCGTGTGTGTGTGTGTGTGGGGGGGCTGAATATTGACAAATTCTTGAAAAGGTTGCGTCATTTTCTACCACACTTTGTATTTGCGATGATTGCCGACGCACATGTCGTTGTGAGACACAGCACCGCATCCCTCCCGGGTTTCCCCGGCGGTGACATCTTGTAAACTGTGGTGCAGCTCACACCTGGACACCAATTCAGTCAGGACACAGAGTCCCTCCTGCCGCACTTGAAAAGCCACACTCCCTTCCCGCCTCCCTCCACCCCTCCATCGCCCCCGACAACCCCCAGCCTGTTCTCCACTGCGATGCTCTGGTCCTTTAAGGAATGTGGTAGAAATGGGACCATACTGATTGACTCTTTCACTTGACATAACCCTCTGGAGATTCACCTGAGTTATTTTGTGTGTCAATATGATTGGTTTTCACTGCTGCGTGATATTGCACAGGGTGGACGGATCACACTCTGCTTAACCATTCACTCACGGAGGACCTGGGGTTGTTGCCAATGTGGGGCTATTGTGAGCTTGAACTGCCAGGAACATTTATGTGCTTTTTGTGTAAATGTAAATCTTTATTTCTCTGGGATAGAGTAATGCATAGGAGTGCTGAGAACAAAACACAACAAAGCATTCTCTCCATTCTCCTCTTCACCCCCTCCTGTAAGTTTCTGGATCTACACCCAACAAATGTCTCTTTCTTACTGTGCTCTGTCCTTCTTATGCGTCATTTTTAAAGCATAAAATTCTCTTTCTCATTTGCAGGGAGCACAATTATGTCCTTAGGCTTCAAAATGAAAACAGTTGTATGGCAATGCACATAATTATGCTCTATCGGTGACTCTCTTGTTTATTAACTAACTCTTTCCTCTGTCACAAATGGAAATCCCTTAGTGGGAAAGTATTTTTTCCTCCATAACTTAATTCCAGTTGGCAATAACATTCCAATTTTTACACCAATTTTTTCTGCTACTCTTGAGCCATTGTAAGCATATTTTAGCTATATTACATCTGGCAAAATATTTTTTCTTCATTTGAGAAAAATAAAATGAGATATCTTTCAGTCTTGCCACATAAATTCAGTTTTTGTAAAATATCCATAAATAATCCTAACTTTATTCCAATGTTCTTTTAACCATGATTTAAATCATAGCATCCTGTGGTCATGCCTACTGTATATTATTTAAGGGCCAGATTTTGTTAAGGATCTCAGATTTGGGTTGTTTAAATTTAGAATCTTTCTTAAATCTTATTTACAGAGACCCATTTCAATGTTAAGGTTTGATTTTGAAATCATATTTGAGAAAAAACAACCAAAAATAGACAAATGTTTTAAAATAAATTAGGAATACATACTAAGTATAGTGTAGTATAATGATTCCAGGTTTTAAAAATGAATATTAAAGAGCAAGTAGAGAAATGTAGGTAAAATGAGATGTAACCTACTTCATGAAGAATATTCAATGTGATTTTAATAAGGTTAAGAAATTTCCTCAGATTAGTTATGTGGTATTGAGGATGCATTTCACTTAATGGATATTATTAGCAATAACGTATATTACTTCATAATGTATTGGGCTGTCGGAAAAGTCATGATGCATTTCTTGCAATGAAAAACATAGAAAAATACAAAATGACTTTTCCGACAACCCAGTATATCATATATCTATATGCATACACACATGTCCATGAATATGTATATAAACATCGTAATATATCTTAGTTATCATGAGATCATCAGTGCTATTGATAATCTATAATGATTTGTGGAAGTAATTATAGATCAGTAAACAGCAACATTTCCCTTAAGAAGCCATACCAATTTTTTGTTTTTATTTGTTTCAGTTCTTCAGTCTATCTTAAATACTAAGGTTGGGCTAAAGGTCTAGCAGATTGTTTCACTTGAGAATATGGAAGTAGTATATATTAAGCTGCTTATTTAAGCCTATAAGTAATGTTTTCCATTACCTTACCAAAATAGACTATTTGTGCAATAAATAGAATTATCAGGAATATAGACACATTAAAAAATGCACAATTTATTGGTCAACATTGTTCAAGGATGATATTATAGAACCAAATTTCACAATAGCTCTTACAGATATCTCAAATATAAGATGTTAGTGGGATAAGAAACTGAATAAGCAATAAAAAGCTTATCCCCTGGAGTCAGTCAGTCAATTTGTACTTTGGTCTTGTCATTTTCTTATAACTCACAAGCTTTTTTATTGCTTTTAATGCCCAAAACAACTGTATTGTCACTACATGTTGACATGCACAGGTGAAGACATACGGACCTTACCTGAATAAGCAAGATTCTCTTTAAGTGACACATGTAAGCAAACCGTACTGGCTTTAGTGCTCCAGGGTTTCGCAAGAGCCAACAATGAAGCTTTCCTAGACTCTGTTCCTGTGGCAGTGCCAGTTCCAGATCCATAAGCAGGCATCTGTGTCCAGAAGAAGGCCTATTGATTTCGTGTTAGCTAACAAGAAAACCAAAGCCGATGTACACATTGCTACAGTCAATTGTACAAAAAAAGATACCACTTCAAGATGTTTTATGTTGGTGTTTGTTGTGGTGGTTTATTTTGTTTGTTTTTCCCTAGCCCATATAGAACTTTGTAGATTCAAATTACATATATATATATATATATATATATATATATATATATGTGTGTGTGTGTGTGTGTGTGTGTGTATGTATATGACGATTTCCACTGCCCAAGATAATTTTCCAAGTATTTAGAGCAATGATAGTCATATTGCAATCTTTGAAAATCTGATTGAAGCTATATAATCTCTCCTCAAAAAGTCATGCAAACTCAATATTTTTATGTATTTCAACAAGTATTGTTTAAGCTGTACACTGTTTTTGGTTTTTGTTGTTTTTTTAAGTGACCAAAAGAATGGCTTCACTAAGGTAGAGGCTTATTCGTCTCTCACACAGTCGTCTAGTCGGACAGGAGTGGATGGCAGTGCTAGAGACCCCGTCCCTGTGTTTCGTCACTGTAACTCAGGTTGTCATTTGCGTGTCTGTGGTCCAAATAGGATCTCTGCTGTGTATTTCAAATAGGAAGAAGAGAGGGAGAACATGTGGGCACGGCAACTTCTTGGTTGAATCTTGAAGGCGTAGATGCGTGCATCATTTCCCCTCAAACACAGGTGATCTGTACCCAGAGGCACAGTCATCCCTCCTAGAAGGGCAGCAGAGAAATGGAATCCGTAGCTGAGCAGCCATTTCCACAGCCCGGGTCCCAAGGAGTGTAAGTCATTAACGGCAACCTGCCAGAGCCAGGCTCGTTGACTCTGGTTTTATGGACAGTTTTCAAGGACAGAAACGCCGTCATAGTCGCTGTAAATATATTCAGACATGTGTGAGAAGGTGAGCCTGGTTCTTAAAGGAGCCTCCCATTCTCTCGATTTTAAGAAAATGGCCTCTCGTCCGTTATGCCCTTGTCACCCGGTTGTTAATGACAAAACACTGGAAATATTTCTTTGATTTTTCTCACACCATCATCACATCCAGTTCTCCTATTCTCATTAGTTCTTCTACCAAATATACTCCTAATTCAGTCACTTCCACCAGCCCAGTCAAAGTCATTAAACGAAAGGATCATTTCCCATGACGTGGTTATTTTAAGAGTCTATTAATTGGTCCCCAGTGTTCTTTTGGTTCTTTTCTCATCCCATCCAATGATAAAGCCAAATTTATCTTCTAATATAAAAAATAGGATTACATGACTTCCAAACTTAAATTTTCAGTGGTTTTTTACTTCTTTAGATCATTTAAATTTATTAACGTGACATGCGAGATCACACATGCATGGCCATATCTGTCTAATGTAATGTCCAAACTCCGGTGTCCTCCTCCGTCCCCAGGCTGTGCAGTCTCTCTGTTCTTCAGACACGTCAACCTGCTTCCCAACTGAGAGCTGCTGCAAATACTTCTTCTGTCTTAGCAGCTCTGCTTTCACTGCCCACCCTTTCAAAATGTTCGTGTTGCAAATTACTTTAAAAATATTTTTATAGGAAATTAGTTGAGATATTCAAGTTTTTCAAAAGGACATTATGGGTTTCTCTGGTTAAGCTAATTTATTTGCATTTGTCATTTATCTAGTTCTTTAACTTGCACATAAATGTCTACATTGCCTAGCTAATGGAAAAAAAAAAAAAAGAAAGGAAGCATCTACTAATTTTTATTACCTAGACTGTAATGGTTTAAGCCCTTGCTGGTTTGATTGATGAACCCGTGCTGCTTCTCTGCTACCAAACGTGTCCCAGATTGTTTTTGAGGATATATAAAAGAGGGACATCTGCCATGTTAAGCATTAAGAGTAACATCAATGTAAAGTTTTCTTTCTGCGAAGAACTGGCTTATTCAGTTGTCTTACTCTTCCTATCCTGGCTCCTCCATCTAATGCCTTTAATTTGCCCATAAAGATGCTGAAGTTTGGGGAGTGTTTACCCTACTTCTCTCGCCCAGCATGAGGTGGTTGTTACCCATCCAAGTGTATGGTTTCCTGTTCTTCCCCAAAACTGTCCGCTTGCCCCCAGAGCAACAGTGGATTCCCTAAGGAGGTTAGTGAACACACCTTGCCAAGCTGGGCCTCTTGGGCCCAGATCTACATTGCTTTAAATGTAAAAAAATATTGCATCCTAACATTTGCCCTCTTATACTACAATCAGATATTCAATTTAGAAAGCTTTAATGCCACACAACAGAAATATAGCCAAATTAGCTTAAAAACATAATTTAGAAATTTGGAGTACAAGGTTTGCTTGAGGAATTCTAAACATAGGAAGTGCATATTTTGATAAATAGAAAAACTGGTTAATTTATTTTCCCAGTTACTCGCAATTACCAAACATACATACACACACACACACACACACACACACACACACATATCATACACATATGTATGCTTCAATATAATTTATAGACAACCTAATATAATAATCATAATTTCTCATTTTTGAGTCTAAATAAAGGAGGATATTAAAATTCCAAATCTGTATGACCCTAAAATAATATTGAACATACATAAAGCAAAATTTGATAAGGCTAAGAGAAACAAATACAGTAACATACTCAGAAAACATAACCATTCTCTCAATAGAAAATGAAAAAAGCTAAAAATATAAAAACTAATCAAACCAAAATAAATAATGATTGGAAATAATACAGAAAATTAAATCAATGAAATATGGAAGAAAAGAGATTATCCTTAGAGACTCCCACATAAGGAACCAACTTATTTATGACATAATCAATACTGCTGTGCAGTGAGAAAATGAGTCTTCAATAATTAGTGTTGGGTCAATTGGGTCCTTTGAGGGGAATATTAGACCTAAATTACAACATTCATAAATACCAATTTTAGTTGGATTGTAAATATAACTGTGACAGATAAAGCAGTAAACATTCTGAAGCAAATATACAAGGCTATCTTTATGAAAGATGGAAAGCAAAGATTGTTCACATAGGGCATGAACATTAATCATAAAAGGAAAATTGTAACATTCACTGTATTGATTGGATCTTCTGGTCATCAATTATTCCATTGATACAGTGAAAAAACTCACAATGAGAGAAGACATTTGCAATACCGGTATCTGACATAGGATGTATTTTTCATAATATACAAAGAACCCCTAAACATGAATAAGATAAAGCTATACTGTTAAGTAGGAAAAAAAGGCCTAAAAACTTACCAGGTGCTTCATACAAGAGAGGCTATCTAAATCGCTAGAGGATACAAGAAAAGCTATTTCAGTTCATTAGTCATTAAGGAGATGCAAATTAAAACCACATAAGGTACAGCTACACACCTGTCAAAATAACTAATACTACTCCTAATTATACCAAGCGTTTCTGAGACGTGGGCCAACTTCCACATCTCAGATGCTGCTAGGTGGAGAGTAAGCAGACCTTATTAAGCACTAATACTCTATGACCCAGCACTTCTCTCCCTAGTTATATATTCAGTTATCACACATCTACCCACTAAAATCAATTAATAGAATGTACATAGCAATATTCAGAATTGAGAAAGACAATGAGAATGAACACAATAGAACTTCACAGTTAATACGAAATGCAAAGCTTCAATTCAATAAATATTAAAAGAAGTTTATTTAATTTATTACATAAAGGGGAATCTGGGAGAGCAGGAAGAAAAACTGGTGGACAAAAAGGAATAGGAATTGACACACAGAATACACATCGATATAAAATAAGCAAACAAGTGCTTCACGGTGTGTGGACGCACGATGCAGTGGCACATACATGTTTATGTAATGTCCTCGTGACAATAAACATAGTCTGACATCCGGCATCATATTATATTTACGGTCAGGTAAGTGAGCATCACGGGCAAACATTAATCATACCTATTTGTGTGACTTGTAAAGTTCTTTGAAAACCTTGGGATGTGTACATATTTAGCCACTTTAAAATGTTTAAAAGTCAACATACTTCTCAAAAATTATGCGTTAATCATAATTGTTTTGAAGTTACCCCCACCCCCGAAAGCTCATGAAGCTTCAGCAACTTTTATTTCAAAGCAAAACTTGCAGAATCAACAATTTCCTAAATGTCTTTTTCTGACCCAGATTGTTCTCCGCGCAGATCATGTTAACTGTAAGGCAGCGGCCATTGACTATATGGAGAGGTTTGGGTGTGCAGTGTGAGAGGAGGAGCCAGACGTAATGAAATTGCTCTAGATACTCATGAGGTAGGAACTTGAAACTGGGGGACAGGGATCAAAAAGTGGTGACTGGATGTCAGGGGAGATGGAGGCAATTGAAATTGTCACAGTACAAGTTCCATTTAAAAAGATTTTTAAAAAGTGAATCTTTCGGCTCTGACATGAACAAATTCCTCCTCAAATAAAGCTGTCTATAAAATATATAGCGATAGGAAACTTTAGTATATGGTGTTGTGACAATCCTGTAAATCCTAGAAAAAACAAACCCCAAAACATTATTTTTTATTTGACATATAGAGCACATTTGGGCATATTACTGTGTATGATGTATGTAAAGTGTTACAAAACTCTTTTTGGAGGGTCTTTTGGTTGCTTAGTAACAGGGATGGAAGGAGTGGTAAAAATAGGTCACCATTAAGTGAGGGCCTTTCTGGCATTTTCTATCAGGAAATACTGTTTGAGGATAACAATAGACATAAATCAGGGTGAGCTGGGCTTCCCAGTCAGCCCAGGCTCTGGGACGTGGCCATTTGTTCCTACTGTTCTCCAACCCTTTTTTCCCTTTCTGGGGAGATGTTAAACGTCAAGTAAGTCATGCCTCTTATGCTCCCATAAATGTTAACAATTTTTCTTAATAGCCCATCAGCACTTCCAATTACATCTGAAATGAAATATCACCCATGGCACATTTCGAGGCACTGCCAGTGCTTCTCACAACAGTAATAACTATTCTGGGATTTCCAAACGCAAATGTGTCATTCTTCTTCTGCAAACAAAATAAAGCATAAAATGTATTATTTCATTAAAGTTTTGATTTTATGGTAATGGTAAATGTATCTAGGAAATTTAATTTAGGCTGATTTAGGTAATCACTTTGCAGGTGTGTTACATTAATTATAATCACATTAATTTAGTGATATTCTAATTATGTGTTTGTTTATATAACACAATTTAGCCTGAAATCATTGAGGATTTCTTAGATCTTAAAAGAGACAAAAGCACTATCATAATTTATTTTCCATAATGAAAATGCTTGACCTTGGGTGCTGCTTCCAGATACCCAGAAAACAATTATTAAGTGTGAACACAGTGCATTTTAAAAAGTCCAAATATATGAAGGCACTGGAGAGCTACCAGGGGGAGAAGCACCTAGAAATGAATAGATGCTTAAAAGTTAAAAGAGGGCATTGTAAATGGAATACAGTAATACCTTGGTTTGCGAACATTCATTCCGGGAACTAACTACTCGTATTTCAAGACATCGCTCGTTTACCAAGTTAAAATGTATTAGAAATGTTTGCTCCTCTTGCAGAACACTCGCAAACCAAGTCACTTGCAATCCAAGATTTTATGGTATTTGCGTTTCTATGATCCCCCCCCCCCCCCCCCGCGAAGACATAGCCAAGCTTCACACTAGAGCGCAAAGAGAAATTCATCAGTAACACCACACTGAAGAGCTTCCCAGCTTCCTAAATGAAGGGACAGATTCCAGTAAGGAAAGGGTCATGAAAGGGGGAAGCCCCACCCCACTGGGAGACACCGAGATTCTGAAAGGAGACGCTGGAACACAAGGACTGAGCAAAGCTTCCCCTGCTGCCTGCGCAGGAAGGGCAGTGTTCGGAATCTGTGTGCAGCCACGGTGAATATCAAGGGGCTCACAGTCAGCCATAAACTGAAGAGAATACCAGAATCAGGAGGTTCTAAAAATCTGCCACTCGCCGTGCCTCGTCTACAGTGAAAACAAACAAAAATGCTAGGTATGAGAAGTGTTAATCATCGCGGAGATAAAAAGCAGTCAATACAAATTCAGTTCGGACATGAACTGGAATTACCAGTTAAGAAATTAAAGTAGGGGCCGGCCAAGTAGCTCATTTGGTTAAGAGCTCGCTCAAGAGTTTGAGCTCTGAGCAACAGCTGTTCAAGTCCTGGCCTGAGCTGAGCAGCCGCTGAGCTACCAACAGGTAGCAGGATGGCTCAGCTAAAAAAAAAAAAAAAGAAGAAAGAAATGAAAGGAAAAGGTGCTCACAGTTAATTTCCAGGTGGGTAACTGCAGCAGGGAACTATCAAAAACAGCCAAATATAACTCTAAAACAAAATTGCACAGTACCTGGAAAGAAAAATCCAATGGATGGGATTAACAGATTGGAGATAGCAGAAAAATGGGTGATTGAAATTGAAGATAAACTGCAGATTCACAATGTGTAGGACAGACTTTTTAAATGAAGGTTTATAAAAATAACAGGCCATCAGTAAGATGTGGAATAATATAAAACATCTAATGCGTGTGCCACTAGTTTTCAATAGGGAAGAAAAAATGTTAAAAAGTAAATAATAAAGGCTGGAAATTCCCAAATTTGTGAAAAATATGAACTATCATATATGAGGAGCCCAGCAAGCCCAAAGCCTGATAAATAGAAATAAATAGCACAATAAATTGGTGCAACATATCAAACTGATAAAAAAGAAAAATTTGAAAGCAGGCAAAATCATATTACATGCAAATGATGGCTCAATTCTCATATATAAACAATTGGAAGACAAGACAATGGAATGGAATCATTAAAATTTTTAAGGAAAAAACATGTCCATTTATTATTTCACTTCCATTTAAAACCTGTCTAAAGTAGATTCAAAGAATAAGAATTTTCTTATGAATGATATCTGAGAGAATTAATCATCATCAAAACAATGTTACATGAAATTGAAAAGCAAAACCTTGAGGATGAAATAAATAACAAAAGATGGCCACTTAGATGTATAGGAAAGAATGAAGAACTCAAAGAATGATAAATGAGAATTGCACATAAGTATTAAGAATAAAAATTAAGTTAAATGCAGTAACAGAAATCTCTGGAAAAACCCCTGTATTGGGTTCTTCAGAGAAACACAACCAATAGGAGACAGACTATCTGGGCCAAATTTCACTTTGCAGTGTCCCCAGGGTGGGGGCAAGTCTGCAAATACAGCCAGTTATGTCCCCATTTCTTTCAAGTTTAATAAGAATTGATAGTTCAGCAACCGGCAGAACGCCTCACAGCAGGCTTCCATCTCATACAGGAAAGCCTATTGGGGTCAGAAGTGTCAAGTGCCAGGGACTTGAGCTGCACACCCAGCAAAAGGAGCAAATCGATACAATGCGGCGTGTTCGAGGAAGTTGCTAAGTTTAGTTCTACCAGAAAACCGTTACACATGCAGAGCTTTCAATTTCAATCACAGGTCCCTTCAATTCTTAAGTTTAACAAGGGCAAAAACGGATAGGTTTTGGAGAATGACATGGATGATAAGCTTTCTCAGGTTGTAAATCCAATTGCATTCGCTGCACTAGACGTGGGCTCCTCAGTGGAGAAAATCAATACAGACCTTGGCCCTGATTGATCAGGTGAATTATTTTTTCTCAGTTCTGATAAACAGAATATCAAGATATCATAATTGTTAGGCAGCATTACTCTGTTCAATACAATAAAACATAGGAAACCGTTTGCTGGTGATCTACAGTAAAATTAACAGAACTGTAGAATAAGATACTATCATATTGCCGAGACATAAGATGATATATGAAATTCAGTAGTCTCCTAGCACATGGATTTTGCACTTTAAGAAAATTGTACATATATACTATATACCGGGGGTGCCAAAAAAATGTACACAAGTAGACACTTTGGTCAACGTTGCTCAAACAGTAGTTCGCCATAATCAGAAGTGTCTGGACACTGATGGGAACCACTTTGAGCACCTCTTGTAATTGCAGAAGTCAAACGGGACTTGTATTCATCTTTTGTTATCAGTACATATTATTACAATTTTAATACAGTTTTCCTTCAAATGTGTATACATTTTTTGGCACTGTGTATGTGTGTGTGTGTGTATCATTCAGAATAACTTTTGGATACATAAAATAAAAACATGAACCTCTTTGAGGAAAAAAACCTCTCAAATGTAAATAACTGAGCTGTGTTATGATAGTATTTCACATCATAATTTTAAATATTAGTTAGGTACCATAGAGAGCAGTGAGGACTTGAGAGTCACGGTGATATAGGGGCCGTGGAATCCAGCGAGGGTCACACCCTGGCTCCCTGACAGCGCCATTCCCTCAGCAGGGTCAGGAAAACCACACTCAGGTGCCTGTCCCTCAGAGGGGCGGGGTCAGCCTGGCACCTGAGCACACCTCAGGCTGTGTGCTCTCATCACAGGGCTGGAGGACAGACCGCACCTGCCCTGTCTCCGGAGAGCACAGCAGAGACTGCAGTCAGCAGGATTCCTTCCATTAAGTCTTGCACACTTGATTACTTCATCCAACATGAGTCCCACACGCCCACTGGACCCTCGCTTCCCACACGTTAGCCCTGAAACCCCCGGTTCATAGTCGATGCCTTCCCACCCTCCTGCCATGCCCCAGCTCCTAAAACCCTCACAGTCCATTATTAGGAAGGTTCCTGTTTTCCACCTCGTCTCTGAATCGTTCCTTCAAGTTCTTGCTCTGGAAATCTATTACATCCCTGAAAAAACACTTCCCATGAAGCCCTCTAAATTTTTGGGTTTTTTTCCTTTTCCCCCTTTTTACTTCTACCATTGAACTTGGATGTGGCTGAGAGGTGTCCTTCTTTCTCAAGGTCACTTTGAGTAGCGTTTCCCCTCAGCCTGCGTGATCAGGTGGCAGCCTCCATTCTGGACCACAAGTCAGATGATATTCCACATGAAACCTGGTGTCGCCGTCATGGTGTGCGAAGCGTCAGGACCGCTCCCTTCTTTCTCAGCGTGTCTGGTCCTTGGCTGCACGTGCTCATCCTGATTTGGACACTCTGGCCACCAGCCCCTCGCATCCCTCTCCGCAGGCCGCCTTCCTGACCTCAGCTTCTCAGTCCCGGGAGGCACACAGCAGCTGAAGTTGGCCATCTCAAATCCCTGTATGCCGACCTGGGAACCACAGAGTCCCCACTCGACTCCCCTAACCGCCCCCCTTCCTGGTACCTCTTGTCTGTTCACCCTGCGCCTTAGCGCCGTTCCTCCCACACCTCTCTGCTCCCTCAAACAAAATGATTAGTGATATCAGAGTCACTCCCTGTATGTCTGCTGCACTCCCTGGCCCTAGGGATGATTCCGTTCACACACAGACTTACTGCTGTTTCTCCTACTATTTAAAAAAGTAATAATAAATTATCTTGGCCACAGTTTCCACCCCAGCTACTGCCCTATGTTTCTGGTTTTGAAGCCAACATCCCTAAATCCTGGATGCCGCTTCCTTCATACTTCCTGTCTCCAAGTCACCTGGGGTGTGTGTTTTTGGGGGGGAAGGGGGAGGGGAGGCTTATTTCTTACTGCCTGTTGGTAGCCTAGAAACATTCTACCTAGTAAATCTAAAGTAGCCTAAGGAGCATAAAACTTCTTGATAATACGAGTCTGGGGTTTCGGAGTCCCCCCCCTTTTCTACAAAGCCATTTTCTCAAAGAGGAACCTCGTAGGTAGTCGTCTCATTCTGACTTCCCTCTAAGTGTGCAGAATGTCATGGGCTCCGTTCTCCCTCCCACAGCCAGCCAGCCAGCCTGTGACTGGGATAATGGGCGATCAGAGGGTCACGCTGGCTCTTCTGTCTTGCCTGCTGCTATTTCGTGATGGAAAGCGTGTGATGCTAATGTTGCACGGCACCGCAGGTGTGTGCCTGCGCCCTTTGTCAAACCAGTGTCCTCCCATGGACATATATGCACACGCATGCACGTGTGTGTGTGTATACGTATCCACATACATACATACACATGACGTCCTCTGAATCCAACCCAAATCCTATGAATCCGACAGTATAGGAGATATTTTAACATTGTAGAGACTTTTTTAGGACTTTTAAAAAGTAATTAAGGAATGCAGTCCTATTTCAAGATATTTATGTAATTTTACTAGGGGTACTGAAATATTGTTTCTTACGTGAGTAGCATTAGTTCATGTTGGAGAGATTATACAAGGTGATTTACAGATCCATTTTATCTTCTCTCATATTGATCACTCAATTTCCAGCTCCATGTATAATCACCTCCTTTTCCTTTGTGAAACGTAGGAAGTGGTCTGAAATGCACTGCCTTCCATTACTCAAGTGCCACAGAGCGGTGGGCTTAGGCCTCTGGTTCACTTCACTGCTGATTGGATGTCCGTATACCTGTAGCCCCATGTCTTACCTGTTAGTGCATTTTCACGGGTTGTGTATGCTGGTGGGACAGGCCATCCTCCCCTGATCCTCTTATTAAGGGACTTAGCTCTTTTTTTGGCCCTTAACTCTGTCATATATAACTTAAAACCGTGTGTTCTAGCTCCATAAACTTCTTATTTGGATTTTGTTGTAATATTACATCTACAGTTTGATTTGGGAAGAATTGTCATCTTTGTCCTGCTTTGAGATTTCTGAAAATTAAATAGGAACATATATAATGTTAAAATATTAACATATAGTCATAAACAGAATATATAATATCTGTTATAACACTATATATACATATATGTATATCTATATCACTTACTTAGACTTTTTTTTTTTAATGTCAAAAATGTTTAATTTTTCCAATAGGGCCATTCACATTTTTGTTAGATTAATTCCTAGGAAATTGATGTACTTAAATACTTCACAGTATGTAGTCTAGTGGTAGATAATTTAATCATTTGTTGTAAATGATTAAATTTACAAACATTTAAAAAGGCAACTGACATTATTTGTATATCCAACTAATTTGTTAAAGTGTCCCATTATTTTTAGTATCTGTAGATTCTTTGGGTTTCATTAATAAATCATAATCACATCTGAAATAATAAAAGTTTTATTTACTTTTCCCCAAACCTGTACCTTCATTACCATCTTGTTTTATTGAACTGACTGGGGCCTCCAGTGTCACATTGAATAGAAGTGATATTAGTGGCATCTTCAAATCATTCATGATTTTAAAGGGGACACTTCTAATCTTCTCCTATTTAGGACTGATTGCTCTGATGTATTAATGCGGCAAATAACATTTATGGATAAAGTAACCTGCCATCCTTGAGAAATGGGATTAAATGGATTTGATGATTATGTTATCTTTAGAACTACTGTTGAATTTAATTTACCTTTTTTTTTTTTTTTACAAATTTTGCAACTTGACACCTGGGGAACTTTGGCCTGTGATACTTTGCTCAGTTTAGTTATTGGGTGAAGCTGATTTAATTGAGTGAGTGATGAGGGGTCCTCTCTTTTTCTCAAAGAGATCATATAAAATTAGGATGAGCATTTCTTGAAGTTACGTGGATTTCTCATATGAAATTATGAGTCTGATATTTTCTTTATGTACAGTTACTTAATCACTGCTTACATTTATTAAATACTTACAGGAAAGTTCCAGGGTTTTTGTTTGTTTTTATCTTGAGTAAGTTTTGTTGATATATTTTTCTAGGCATTTCCCCAGTTAAATTTAGGCTTGTAAATTGTTGGTTTGTGGTCATTGATAATATTCTCTTATTACCCCTTTCATCTCTGTGGCATCTATAGTAATCCCTCGCCCCCCCCCCCTTACTTGCATATGTTATATCTTCTGTCAGTTCTCCTGTCATTCTTACAAAAAAATACTTCCTTTTTGGTAGATATTTCTGAGCTGTTTTAAGGCTACAATTCTCTCTAGAGGAATGTGAGAGTGTGAGTGTGGCATGAATTCATATTTTCACTCGCCCTTATTTTATTTTAATTCTCCAGGTCCTATGTGAACTGTGTGGAAATAAAACTTGGCATTTAATTTCTATAAACTATGGACTTTAAAAAATATGGCCAATACTTCTGTAAAAGGAAATCAGAGAGAATTCAGAAGGACTACCTAATGACTCTCCTAGTTAAGATTAAGACAAATGGAAATAGAGATAATATCAGTTAAATTGAAAGCAGGGATATACCTGAGAGGTTTTCTGGGCCCATTTTAACTGAAAACATGCCCTGAAAAAGACAATTAATAGAGGTAGTTTTTTTTCCAGTCTCAAAGGGTATTGGATTTAGTGATGTGTATTATGATTTTTAAAAATTAGATCAGAAAAATACTATTTATAGCAAATATCTTTTGATGATGAAAATAAATTTCTTTATCAAAAAGAATTAGAGTAATGAAAGACATATTACATCCACTTCCTTTTCTTTGTTGTGCTTTCCTGGTAAAGCAGCCAACAAGCATTTAAATATTGTACCTTTTGGGGAGAAGAATCATGGTTTACTCCAGGGAAGAGCAGTCCATGATCACAGCGGTTTTCAGGCTAAAGTGGTAATGAGTGAAAAAGTCGAGGTAATGATGTATATTTAAATTTGTGAATTAAAAAATGAAGTTGGAAAAAAAAATGCTGCATTGCAGCATTTTTTTTTTTATCTTAAAGAACCCACAGTTTTTTCAGTGCATTGCTCTTATCTTTGGCCAATTGCCAAGAAAAAAAAATATTTAGCGTTTGTCCAATTTTGCTTTCTGTCAATGAAATGGGAACCATTCTATGTTTAACAGTGTTAATATAAGAGTAGCTAAGAGAGCCAGATAAGGTAAGTGGCACATTATATCCTTCACTGCTTTTTGGTGATACATTAACCTGACCTTTCATACTGAAGTTATCATAAATGATTGTCAAAGAGAATAGTACAATTCTAGCACATCATCTGTGTTTCCACTTAGCCCCAGCGTTCACTTGACTCTATGCGGGAACCACAGCCTCCAGCGGGCGCAAGGACTTAAATGCTGAGAAGGCTGATTAACAGGGCTTGGAGCTAGAACGCAGCGGAGCACGTGTATGTACGCAGTGGATACTCCCACCCTTTATCCAACCACTTCCCTTTGCTTCCTTTAATTTTCTTGTGTTATTTGCACCCTTTCCTAAGTGATGAAGGGGAGATTTATGTTTGCCAAAATACAGAGTCAACAGGATGCAGATTGTTCCAAGAAAAATGAATATGAGACACAGGCACGCGTACAATGGGACACGTGCCCTCATAGGTTTATAAAGTGGCTGAGTGAAGTTTACATGTTACACTCACCACAGCGCAAATCAATTACTGTTGCTCTAAGAGAGATTCACAACGTCCAAGACAACCATCCATTCCTCCCTCTCTCCCTTTCCATCGTCTTCCTCTTCCTCTTCTCTTGCTCCTCCTCCTTGCTGTTTCATTCTTCTTTTGAAGAAATAATTGGTGGGCCAAGGCTCACATCAGAGAAATGTGAGGTCACTTCTCTGCTCCCTAGAAGCCCAGTGTGTTCCAAGCCATCAGTATGTATCAAGACATGTTCTATTAGGATAGTAATTAGCAGCAATGGACTTCGGTTATATTAAAAGACTTCCTAATTAGCAATAAAGAACACAGCCTCACTGGCATTTTAATGGCAGCATCAACACTTGACAATGTCAAGTCACCTTGTTAAGAACAAGATGGCTAATTATAATGTATATAAGTCACCTCTCGCATATTTAAGATGCAAGTCTCCTATAATATCGTTGTCCTAAAATCCAAAAATAGTACAAATACCATTTTACATTCTCCTCATGGGTTACTTTGGATTCCGTGAACACAAAAAAATGTTAGAAAATAGATAGGAGCATGTTCTTCTCAGTGTTTTCTGAAATCCAGGCCAGCTGTGGAGGACTCTCGGAGCAGCCTGTGCCAGCTCAGCCTGGGCTCCGGCGGGCACTGGGCATGCGCGGGCTTTGGCTTCCGAAGGCTCCAGCAGGTCCTTCTACTGCTCTTCCTGCTGCGGAACGGGAATTATAATGGTTAACATTTTGAGTATTGATTTTCATGTTCCCTTTTAAGGACTAAATAAGACAAAGGATGTGAAACTGCTTACAGGATATCATCAAAAAATGCTTCTTTTGCCCTTTCCTCTCGATTAATAGTACAAAACATGTGGGGTTTTTTTCTCCTGTAGTGGATATTTCAGAACATATCAAAGCTATTAAACTATTGTTGAAACGGTTTGGAATGCAGTACATCTTCAAAGACAATTTCTGTGCAATTCATGTCTGTGCTTGCAGACAAAGTAGAGAAAAAGAAAAGTGTGAACACACAAAGCAAGTCTAGGACATCAGGAAACATATCTCAGCCATCTCCGCTTCTGGGCCAGTGATCAGTGCGTCCTCTCTGAGCTGGACTCACCTTGCAGCGTGTGTGTGGTCTGATAAGAGATTTCCTCTCAGCTTTTCCCCCTTGAAGCGGGTGCTGTGCCGAGCTGTCAGTAGAGGGCGCTGGAGGGCCATCGCCGTAGGAAGGGGCGCCCCCCTGCTCTGGCTGCGGTGAGCGGGCTGGAGGTGCCTCCTGCTGCGCCCAGCGTAAACCCTGGGTGCTCAGCTTACTGGCTTTCAGTTGAAGAGAAAAGAAGAGAGGAAAGGGAGAGGGAAGGGAGAAATGAAGAAGAAGAAAGCTCAGGAGAAGAGAGAAGGGTATGAATCATTGTAAACTAAAGGTCTGGGCAAAGAAGGGTTAAAAAGTTTTCAGGCCCTATTGACACTTTAGTCGGTGGGCTGTTGTCCATTTTAAGACACAGATTTACTTCATCCTGGAACTCCTTCGTCTTTGGCTGTGCGGATACAAACTGGCACACACTGATGTAAGGAAATTTTGTAAAAATATATCTGTTTTCTTTGCATTTTTCATTGAGCTTGAATCATAGTTCCAAATAGAAGGAAAACGTTTGCATTTTACAGTAAAATAAGTTAATAAATTTTCTTAAAAAATTAATGTAGTATGCCAGAAAATTGGTCTCATAATTTTCAGCAGCACCAGTTTTAAAAGTTTATATCCCAAGATTCAGGTACAAAGGTATATTATAATCAAGGAAATAAATATTATTATTGGTGCTCACCAGAAAGTTTTTAAAAAATCATATAATGAGATTTATTTGCCATTAAAATGTTCATAATGCTGGTATAAAATAAAGTAATTGTTAATTATAATAAATTAATAAATTTAATGATAATGAGAAATACAAGGCATCAATTTGTGTTAGAGACAATGTTGAAAGAAAATGAGAAAAAAGAATATTCAGTGTCATATCAACTTCAGAAGGTTGTCTTGGCTTGGAGCCTCATATATTTGTTATAGTGGGGAAACTTTGAGATTAGATGTGTAGTAATTGTGACAAATTGAAAGCAGGGAAGGAAAGTTACGCAATAAAAAAAGTTTATTAAAAAGCTTATACAAATTGCCATAACATCCAGATTCTTAATTAACATTAATTTTAATTATCTTCTTTAAAGATTAAAATCAGCAGTGATATATTTAGGGCAATATTGATAAAGTGATTTGGAGAACAGAAAAGCACCTGCTGTGACTCCTGTGGGTCACACAGCAGGGCTCCTGTGAGCAGTTTGAAATCTGCTGGAAGCTGCTCTAAGACCAGAGGGATCCCAAGGTCATTGTCACAACTTGTGTGGTTAGCTGAGCAACAAGCAAATCAACCAACACCTGTATTAAAGGCTGATAGGTCTTAGAGCTGTCTCTGAAGACAGCTCTATGCTGCTTGTAAATATGTATCCTAGTTTAATTTTTAAAAATGACATTTGTTAGATTTTTGTCAAATATATATGGTAATTTGCTTTGGGAAGTATTTGCATATTAATCATGAATAAAATATACAATAAAAATGAACGTCACCTATAGCAAAATCTATGCAAAATACTATCATAAAGCTAGCAGCAGGAATTCTCTAAATGGATAAAGATAAATCACATTTAATAAATTATAAATGGAGAATGGAACAAAAAGCATTGCAAAATTTTCCTTGAGGCTCATGACCTCAGCACCTAAATATAATTATTTGAAATACTAAAGTTACTTTTCTTGATATCGCTGATGGATTGTTCTTGACTTTTCTACTTCCTAATGCAATTTTTGTGAAGATTGAAACTCATGTACACCAAAGTATGGTTGTGAGGAATATGGAATGCAGATAATCCTATTTGAGGGAACATTTTTACCCAGCTTTTTATTTATACTTAATACATTTTTAGTTTGGCAAACATTATGTTGGTTGCTGGGAATTACTTTCAAAATGTGATATCACATTCTCATTTGTTTAGACTTTGCCAATGACATATACAGCTGAGAAAACATTTTCAGTATCTTTATATTTCAAATGTAGCTTATTTAGGAATCTCTTTTGCATCAGGTCTATTCCTAGAGTTATGGTGGGAGCTCTGAGTTGTGGATAATGGGAAAAAAAAGAAATTTGGAGAAATAATTGGCAATTTTAAATACACACACACACACACCCCATCCTAGTAACATAGTGTGGTAAGATAAAAAGTTCAGCATTACAAACCGGAAGCACAAAATTAATACTGTGTTTTTGGATCTGACAGCTCAGAAGTGAAGACCATGGGCTCCGTAGGGGTGGAAAAATTTCTTTCTACCTTTCTAGGTTCTTTGGCTGGTCTAATGAAATTGACATAAGACAGATTAACAGGAGAAAAACATTTAATTACATATCTATGGGAGCCCCATAAAGATATAAAGAGTTAAAAGGCCTCCAGGTAATTGAAGCTAACACAACACCCAGAGCTAAGGAGAGGGTGGGGTCTGAGCACACAAGGGAGGGAGAGAGGTTTGGAAAGCCAGGGCTGCCCTGCCCTGGAGATAAGTTTCTCAGGTAAAAAGACATCTCTGGTAACAGCTTGCTTCCTGGTGTGGACCCCTTTCCAATGCAAATTTAGGGAGTGGAGGGAGAGCTAAAGAGCTTTTCCTGAATCTCTAGGGTTTTGATTGCCTTGAACTCAAAACAATCCTTATACCGGAGAGACACACTGTGGGGTGCTATATGCTGCTCCCCTTCTGCTTTTATTCCAGAATGCCTGGGTTTGATCCTAATTCTTCGATTTATTAGTTATGTAATTGTTAGAGAATTATTTAACTCTGCTATGTCACAGTTTCATAAGATATAGGTACATATGAGCCATTCATCATAGATTTGTTATGAATATCAGTTCATATGTGCAAATTCATACACATGAATATTAGTTAATATACGTCTGAATGTCTGTCCCCCCAAAATTCATATATTGAAACCTAATCCCCAATGTGATGGGGGCCTTGAGGAAGTGATGAAGTCATGAGGGTGAAGTCCCCATGAATAGGATTAGTGCCCTGATAAAAGACCCCAGAGAGTGCCCTTCCCACCTTCCACGTGTCGGGGCACCTAGGAGGTGCTCTCTGGGCAAGTGGGCTCTGAATCTCACAGCTCCAGGATCTTAGATGACCAGCCGCCAGAACGGTGAGAAATAAATGTGTGTTGTTGTTCAGACACCCAGTCTACAGTATTTTGATATAGCAGCTTCAAGGAACTAAGACAATTAATATATGTGAATGTTGATTAAATAGGTTAAAGCACTTTGTGGTGTACTTACTGTACACCTCAAAAAAAGTGACTTGCTATATGGTCTTTCTTGTTGAATGCTTGCAGTTTATTCTACAGAGTTTTGTCTATATCCAAATTCATTGATTTTATTAATGTAAATCACACAATGCAGGCCTAATTTAGATATGTTGACATTATATTAGAGCTATGTGTGAATCAGTCTGCCCCTTGGTATGTGAGAGATAAAGACCCCCAAATAAAAGGAAGTGCTGAAATTCAGATGCACATAGTAAATATGCACAATTCTCAACATGTTCTTCCTGACACATGATGTGTTTTAGTCATCCCTGCTAGCCCCCAAAGTACGCGAGGGCTTATAAGTGAAGAGACTCTTCCCGGTGACACTGGGCTCCAGATGCTCATAGGCATATAGCTCTGTCAGGAGATTGCTGGGCAAGTTCAAGCTGGTAGCCCACGGCTTTTGGAGAACATGCGCTTTCTGGAATGTGAAGATGCTTAATGAGTCCCCGACTTTGTTCCTTCACACGTACATGGAGTTAGTATTGGGTGGTTGAGCATGACCCATGGTTTGGGGAACACAGCAGCAGTGAGCAGGACAGGGTGTCGGAGGACGGGAAGGGCAACAAAATGCTAGGTCAGCCAGTCCATGAAATTCAGTAAGCGGGGTGATGAAGGGAAGAAGCCCAGGGGAGGTGCAGCCGGGAGCTGGGGTGTGAAGATGTTCCAGGGAATCGGGTCCTTGGTGTGGGGCGCAGGAAAGAGTTCAAGGTCGCACTGGGTTAGCCAAGCTAGCGGCGGGGTCCCTAGAGGATAGCGCGCTCTCAAGATGGGGGGCCAGAGGGCAGCTCCCCGGAGAGAAGTGGGACCTGGGAACGTACTCCACTCAGTGAAGGCAGGAACTCCAGACGTAGGGGTGGCGCTTTAGGTGACCCTATGGGTCCTCATGCCACTCCTTCCAATGGGAGGAGGGGTGGTAGTCCTCATTTGGCCCAGTCAGAACTGTCATGGTGATGGGGGTGGAGACTTTCCTAAACCGCCATGCCAATAATATTCTAACCCATTATACTCAGCTAAATTCACCTCAGGCGGCGAGATGGCGTCCTGGACCCGCTCTCGGCTGCCGAAATGGTCTGGGAGCTGCACGTTTCCTTAAGGATGATTTCATCTCCTCCTCCTTCATCTCCCCTCACCGCCTCCACCCCCCCCCCACAGCCCTATTCTTTCCGTCTACAGTAGCAAAGGTAATTTAGAAAAGCTGTTGCAGTCATGCCTCTTTAAGATGAAACCTGAAAAGGGGAGGGAACTGGCCATTTGGCCCCGTGGTGATGCACAGGGCAAAGGTTTCAAGGCCCAGGAAACGCACAATTAGAGGAAGGAATTAGAGATTATGGGCTCTGCATCCAGTTCTGGGGGGTGTGTGTGTGAGGGGGCAGGGTCCCCACATCAACAAGCAGTCCTCTGACAGCAGCTGGGTTTCCTATAGTCCACTGAATTCTGACACCATCTACCTAGAGACAGCATCAGATTCCACAGGTTAAGGGCTGGTCCAGTAAGACTGCCCTCCACTTCAGATGCAAGTCACAAGCTCAGGTTGTCACCTGTGCTTCTGACCAAATGTCTAAAGGTCAGAGGTTTCCATCACCCACCCCTCAGGTTCCATTAATTTGCTAGAGTCACTCACAGTGGTTTCCCTGGCAACCAGCTCCTATCCATAGGTTGGGTCCAATATCACCTCATTAACATAACAAAAGACTCATCACTTTGGAAATCCTAAGGGTTTTTCAGAGCCCTGCCAATATCTGGAATGAAGACCAAATGTACATATATTTCTTAATAAAAATCACAGAGATGCAATCTGAAATATAGGGATAGCAGATCATGTAGGTTTAGACTTTAAAATAGCCTCCTAACTGTAGAAAAGCATAGACCCAAACCTGGAGAGTTCTAACAGATGAGGCCAACTGTCTAACATTTTAAAAACCTCTTTGGGTTCTATAAGAAGCATGTCACGGAGAGGACAGTGTAAGCGGGGACTTGAATTAGTAGCCTTCCACAGCAATCTTGGCCAACGGTGAGGATGGAGAAGCGAGCACACTGGGCATTTATTCTGAGGTTGCGTCTAAAAGCTCTTTGGAGAACCAGGTGTGGGGGTGAAGAAATGAGAGAGGTCAAGCTGGGCCCCAGGCTTTCGGAGTGAACACCTGAGTGGAGGGTGGCGCGGCTGCTCGTCACTAACCAGGGACAACTGAGGCCAACACGAATTCTGTTTGAATGTTAAGTTCAGTGCCCGCTGGGCAAACATGGAAATTGACAGGTCGCTCTGTGTGTGGTTCTGTGTTCAAATTCAAGGCACAAGGGGGGACGGGGTCTGTAAATTGGCAAATCCCTGGGACACAGGTGGTGTGCGGGGCCAGGGCATGCACACCGTCCCCCGGGAGAGAATGTGGACAGACACATGGGGCTAGGGTCAATCCCAGGGCAACATTTAACTTTTCAAGATCCGTCAGAATGGGGAGAACTACAAAAAAAAATTCTAAGAGAAAAATAAAGAGATTTGAATAGGAGCTTAAGTTGTATAGAATAAAATCAAATTAGAAAACAAGGCATACAAGCTCCATTTGGTGATGAAAATATCATAAACATACAAATAATGACAGATAAGAATTATTTCCATTATGTTTATATTCCATGTAACATTTGCCAGGCACAGTTCCAGGATCTTTGTAAATTTTAGCTCATTCATACCTCTGTTAACAGATGAGCTGAGGCATATTACAATTTTTGAGAGATTACCTGAGCAAGAATCAATTTAAACAGGGCAGCATCCGGCCTAGCAGATGGAGGGTAGCTCTGAGGATCTGTACAGGGTGAAAGGTGTTTAGAGGCAGAAAGGAGCGGGCACAGGAGGTTGTAGGAGGGATCAAAGCGGTTGGTTCCTGCATTGTCTTTTCTTTAGGGCCTGGCAGGGGCCTGCCAGGTAGATTATTCAACTAATGACGATGAGACAACCCCAACTGATAACGTTAAGATTCCATTTCTGGGGGAGCCAAACCTGTAATGCAGTTCAGTTTCAGTTTGGTGATGTGGGGCTTAGCACAAGTCACTTCATTTTGGGTCTGCTGTCTTGCTTTTAACACCTTAGAACAGCAGTCCGTTTAGACATTGAGTCCAGAGGACAAATGGACACAGAAAAATTCAATAGTCTCAAAGATCAACCATATGTTAAGTGCCAATCATTTGATTTGAAATACAGCTAATCCTGCAATTAATAATGTTTTCCTAAATTAATTTGGCAAAAAAAAAATGTGTATATGGTTTAAGCTAAATTAAAAAGAAAAACCAGATTTAAAGTAGCATGTATTGCATGCTTGTGACTATTTAAACACAGTTAAATATAAAACTAAAATATAATATGCAACACTGATAGTAGTTTGGAAAATATAAAATTAATTACAAATCCATAAAAATTTCATTTCTCAGTTCTATTTAATATACTATATCCTTTCATAATTTAACCTTTTATATTTTTAAAATTCATGAATTTCTTTCATAATTTCCTGATTAACACATGATTGATATTTTAGAAATATAATAGAATGTGATTTCTTCAGTCGTCTGCCATTCCACTGCCTAGATGGTTGATTCTAATTGACGACTGAATTGTTTTTCTCCCCTCATCAGTCTCTGAGCACACGATCTGAAATGTCAGGCTGGGTCGGAGAAGCCTGGTCAAGAGAAGCTCAGTTCTTCAAACCATTGCTAAGATAGCTCCAGTTCCCAACCAGATAGTGCTGGTGGGGCCACTCCAGCTGAGCCTCACTAAATAGCCCCAGTATATTAGGACAGAATATCTATAAAGTATCCCCAAAGATTTTTACGAGTAGCAAGCTGGAAATTCTAATCAACAGTGTCTACTTTCTGTTCATGTTAAGCATTCAACACTATTTCTAATGCTGGAGTTTAAAGGATTTTTTTGCCAAAATATGGTTTTTATAAGCCTCTTAAAATTATCGTGGTGGGATGGAGCATAGCAGCTAAGTAAGGGCATAAGCAAAGGGGTCTTCATCTTCTTACAGCAAGGTCAAGGTAA
Source organism: Hipposideros armiger (assembly GCF_001890085.2). Classification (NCBI taxonomy): domain Eukaryota; kingdom Metazoa; phylum Chordata; class Mammalia; order Chiroptera; family Hipposideridae; genus Hipposideros; species Hipposideros armiger. The sequence continues at coordinate 1,664,044 of NW_017731612.1, read as the reverse complement.
ATAACAGGATTCTAGGCAGTGTTTTACTCTAAACTCATACATATAGTTTGCTGTTCTTGCCAATAATTTTAATATCCTTAAATTCTATTTTTCTCTAGTGTAAACTACTTTTTGTGTTGCCCAGTCACACATCTCTCTCTGCAGTGAGCTCAGTTCCTTCTGGCTGAGAAGATAGAGTATGTGGCATTCTTGCTCAGTTTAATTAAGTGCAATACAATATATATTTGAACCGCAAAGCCTTGATAGAACAACAAAGTTGAACAAGTTTTAACTTCTAGAGAAAACACAAAGCTGTAATCCCACTTACACTAACTACCAGATACTCATAAATAGACAGTTTAAAAACCATGTCAAAATTTATTCCCAGAGACATTAGGAAAATATTCGGAAAGAGCACACACAGGACACCATCTTAAAAGCTATCAGGGGACAGGTCAGAGACCACATAAGATAAAATCAAAGCTATAAATTAGAAACGTGTCGACCAACAATGTGATACAATGCAGCCCTTCGGATATCTAGCAAACACTGCACTCAATCTTGGGAGTTGGTATGATCCTATAGACGTATTTTATAGTTGAGAATGAAACACGGTCAGGATCTTCAGAGTGGGCAAAGCTCTGGCAATAAATTTGTCACAACGTGATACATCCCAGCAGAGTGAATCAAGATATAAATATAAAACTTTGAGGTTTTCATCCACTGTGGCTGCTGTGGAGAATTGAGGGAACTGGCAATGCCAGTGTAATGAACTGTAGTGAAGGGCTTAGTGGGTTTTCTTAAAAACACACACACATACACACACACACACACACTCACACACACAGTAGGAAAAGCAAGGTCACTGTTGACACAGAATGTTGAGCATCAAACTTGGAAATAAAGCATTTGCATCGTATATAATGAATCGTTTAACTTTCACTGTAAACTTATTTTTAGTTTCAGATGAAATATTATTTGATTATAAAGTGACATCATCTTATTCAGTGGTTGTATGAGTGCAAAAACAAGCGCAAAAAAAGCAGGAAATGCAAGTAAAAAAATGTACAATCACTGTATAAGATGCACCCAGTTTTTAGACCCCAAATTTTTCCAAAAAGGGTGCATCTTATACATAGGGAAATACGGTATCTATATTTATGCTCATTTTTCAATCGAAGAAATGAATCAGAAAGCTTAAGCTGATACTGATAACAGAACAAATGGCACCGACTGAGTCAAAGTGACTTCATAGTGGTTTTATAGTATTTTCTTCACTAGTGTGACGACTCCTGTATCTGAAATAAATGGTAAAAGTTAATCATGCGATCATAAATGAGGAGTTGGATGTATAGCATATTGCATATATAATTGCAGAGTCATATGTACAAATCCCACACATACATACGTAGAGTCCACAAGTTGCCTGTGGAGATTCCACAATATACTAGGATTTAGAAAGTTCACCAAAGAAGAAAATTAAATCACTTCTTAAAGAGTATTAAATGTAATTGAAAAAACTCAGCACATGAGATCATCTCTATGATACAAAGAATAACTGCTTCAGAATGTTAAGAAGAGTCATTGTGGCTTAGGGAGTTTTTACGCACCATGCAGAACCTGAAATGGAAACAGGAAACTCGGCAAGTTGCACCAGGCATAGCACACCCTGTAGAGATTAGAATAGAGGTGTCTGATTCTGTAGGGTGGGCATGATGGCGGGGTGTTCCAGGAGAAGGAAGCACCGCCATCGGCCAGCAGTGGAGCTGATTGCGTTTTGACTTTCCCAGATCAGTACCGTATTCATTCTAGGGCACAGGTGCTCACAGGACACTGGTTATTACTCTATTAAGAGCATCTCACACGTCTTCTAACACAATCAAATTCTTGACGCCTTTTGCAGTTAGTTCTAAGGCTAGGATATTTATGAAAGGATCCTAATCTCCTTCCAGTGAGTCTGTAGTCATGAGTTATCTCAGTACAGGCTCATGTAATCCCCATGTTAGAGCACGGCAGCATGTTTGTCGTCGTGCTCCTTTGTAAGGGGTGCCCTGCCACATCACCAAGTTGTAAATGTCAGGGCCCAACCGCGAGTTCTGTGTCAAATGGAGGTTATTCGCCATGCGTGTGCTCTTAGAAACTGTAGAATCTAGTGTGCTGAGATGCTAATCTTCAGTTAGGGTCCCTTGATTCAAAGTCGAATTCAGCTATTCAACTTTACCTTTGGTAGCTACCACTCAGGGCCTTTCTGAAAAGTTAACAATTATAAACCTTAAGAAAACAAAACTGGATTCAGTTCCCAAGAGGATGTGCAACTCTGAATGGTTATGCTACTCACCCATATTCTGTCTTCCAGAAATATGAACAAATGCCATGGTTACTGGTTAGCAAGTTACTGTGTCTCTTGACAGAATATCATGCATGTGTTAGTACATATGCACAAAGTGAGTTTTTAGCATTTATGTTGGTAAAGCTTTCTATAATCTTGAGCTATTCAACAGACACAGGTGACATGGCTTCTTTATAATTATTATAGGAAATGCCATTTGCCTCGAAGGTCAAGAATGAAGACGCTGTAGATTGACTAGACTGGGCTCCATGTACAAGGGAGGATCACACTTGATAAATAGACATTTCTGAAATTATTTTAACATGCTGTATGTAGAACTAAGTTATGCAGTTCAGGAACTAGAGATGTCTCGAAAGCCTGAAGCATCTTTCCCCCTGAAATGTGAAAACAGGCCTCTGGTGTTAGATTTCTCTGAAATGCTCTCACTATCGCTAAAGTTATAAATTAACTCCCCAAGGTTTGCTCTTAGCCAAGGATCCCAAGTTTTCATCAGAAAGCCCCACAACTGCAAGAAATGCAAAAATATTTTCTCTTCAACCCACACATCCTAAAATAATAGTTTTAGGGGTTTTTTTGTTCATATTTCTATTCCTTTTTGAAGAATAATACACCCACATGGTTCAAACATCCAAACATATAGCCATGCACTGTGAGAAGATTCTCCCATCCCTGCCCTCATTTCTTGGCTTCCGCCACAAGGTTCCATAAATAAAGACTTGTTTGGTTTCTTATGTTTCCTGCCCGAGTTTCCTAAATAAAATGTTCTGGCTACATAACAAATCACTGCAAATCTGGCATGAAGCAGTCATTTATTTCCTAAGTCTCATAATATTTATGAGTCTTCTGCCGGGGCTCAGCACGCTGGTCTGTATAGACTCATGGTGTCTGCGGTTTCAGCCAGGACAGCTCGAAGGCCGCAGTCGTTCTCCAGCTGCCTCTGACCATTGGAGACTTGTTTCTCATGCATTCAGCCCCTGGGCTGAAATGACTGGCAGGTCAGCCCCAGCACCCATCCCTGGCCCCTCAGGCAGGTCGAATTTCACACGGTGTGTTCAGGGCATTTCAGGGCTCCAAGCATGAACGCTTCAGTGGGCAGAGTGCCAGCAGCCTTGCTCTTAGCATCCAGCCTCCAGTTATACTCAGAGCCCTGCATAAAATGGAAATGCCAGGCGACCTTATTCAATAATTATTAAGAATTTCAAGACTGATGGCAGAGCATTAAACTAAGCATGAGACCCTTAGGAGCATGGGGTTCTGTATAACTGACAGGTGTGTGTCCACAAAGCTGGCTCATGGTCACATAGCATCACTTCTGATACATTCCATTGTTCACAGGTGAGTCACCAAGCTACCATACCACATTTCAAAGGGAGAACACATACCTCATTGCTTCATGAGGGGGTTGTTGAATTTGAGACCATTTACAAAAACTATATAATTTAAGCAAATATAAATAGTACGTGCATTGGGTTACCCTGTTTTTCACAACATGTGACATATTATATATAAATTTCTATACCTTATTTCACTTAATAACGTATCTTGGAATCTTGCATATAATCTCATTTACAATTTCCTCATTCTTCTGTATCTGGATAACACCACAATTTAGCCAATCCTTTATTTAATGGGTATTGAAGTTCTTCCAACCTTTTGTTAAACACGTGTTGTAAGAGCTAAGCCTAATATATTAATCCATACTTATACCAGTATGAAATATCTCCAAAGTAGATAGGTAGGTCAAAAGGGAAATGAATTTGTAATGTCATCCAGTTGATACAAATTATATATACAAGGTCTGATCAAACAATACACTGAATTTCTAAATTAAAAAAATTATTACAGTAAAAGACATTGCCATTAATCCCACTCAGAATACTTGCCCTCACTTCAAACACACTTATCCCATCATTCTTGCCACTTGCTGAAGCAGTTCTGGAAGTCCTCTTTCATGGGCGTCTTTAGTTGTGCTGTCATGGTTACCTCGATGTCCTGACTCATTTCTTTTTTACCTTGGGGAAGAGCCAGAGTTGCACGGTGCCAGTGCCAGTAAATAAGGTGGATGAGGACACACTGCAGTGTTTCTGTTTGACAGAAATTGCTGTACCAGAAGCAATGTGTGACACGGAGTGTTATCATGATGGAGGATGATTTATAGTACACTTTAATTTTTTTTTTTTAATTGGGGAATTGGGGAAGGGAAACAGACAAGTTGCTGTCCTTTTGTTCTTCAGTCTAGTTGTGGAGGACGTTGCTTCATTGGCCCATGTTGGTATTATTATTGCGCTCTTCCCGGGTAAGACAGATTGGTTGCTGGCCTCTGGACGGCCACTCACAGTGGCTCTTGGCAGCTCACACTAGCTGCTGGCTGCTCACGCTGGCTGCCGGCCACACATGGTAGCTTATGGCAGCCCACTGCAGCCCCACTGCAGCCTATGCTGGCGACTCACAGTAGCCCAGCTCCAGGTCAAGCTGTTGTTCACCATCTTAGGTGTAGAGGGCGCAGCATCACTGGCCCTCATATGTGGGATCCGAACCGGGGCCCTGCTGCTCAGAGTTGGTGTCCCAAACTAGCTCTTAACTAACGAGTCACTCGGCCAGCCCTATGGCACACTTTAAAACACACCTCTCAACTGTAGCTCACACCTGATTGACTGCACCGAACAAGCTGAAACTTGTCACACACTGTTACTAAGGTTCGAAGCACGGCTTTCCATATTGAAGATCTCCTGCCTTTCCGTTGGATGCTGCTGCAGTCACTGTATTTTCTGATCACAACAGAAAGGCTCCATGTCACACATCACTTCTGGTACGGCAATTTCTGCCAAATAAAAGCATTACGGTGTGTCCTCATCCACCTTATCCACTGAATCTAGCCATGCGACTTCTGGCTCTTCCCCAAAGTCAGAATGATTCAGGACATCGAGGCAGCCACAACAGCACAACTAAAGACACTCACGAAAGAGGACTTCCAGAACTGCTTCAGCAAGTGGCAAGAACAGTGGGATAAGTATGATCCAAGTGAGGGTGAGAATTTTGAGAGGGACTAATGGCAATGTGTCTTTTACTATAATATTTTTTATTTAAACACCGTATTGTTTGATCACACCTCACATAATGACAATTTAGATGTAATAATATGGGTCTTCATGGTGGGTGTCTCACTCTATATTGTACCATTAACGTCTGAAGTACTATTTTCCTATTCTATTTTCTTACATCTTTGCTTTCAGTGTTTGTGATTAAACTTGTGATTCTTCACCAATCTAATAGGCAAGTAGCAATATCTCAGTGTGGTTTCAACATGTATTTTTCTTCTTATGAGTGAGGTTGAGCGTCATTTATATGGTTCAAAGCCACTTATATTTTCTTTTATGTTAACTACTTAATGATATCTATTACTTCTTTATTTTTATTATTTTTTCTCTCTTATGATTTAAATGATCCCCGTGGTATGAAATAACTGTCTACAAGATTAGCCATTCCGACATTACTTGTATTTATATTTCTTAAACATTGAGGTAATTGTTTATAGGAGAATGCTTAATTATGTTAAGTTTGTCCATACAACAAAAACTATGAAGCAGTAAATATATGAGCATACTCTTTTAATTTTCTTCTAAAATACACTTCAATATGTGTTAAATTAAAAACAAAGTGCAGGGCCGGCCAAGTGGCTCAGTTGGTTAAGAGCTCACTCAAGAGTGTGAGCTCTGGGCAACAGCGGTTCAAGTCCCAGCCCGAGCTGAACTGCCGCTGAGCTGCCAACAGGTGGCAGGATGGCTCAGCTAAAAACAACAACAACAACAACAAAGTCCAGAACACATTGTATTGTACATCATAATTTCTGTTTTTTAAATAAATATATATTTTTTTAGTTTTATAGGCAAAACAGTAAACTTTTGAGAGTATATAAATGAGAGTAGTAACAAAAGTAACCTGTACAGGAAGACAGGATTAAAGGATGGAGGGCAGAAGTAATCAGATGATTTTTGACTATAAACTACTAATTTTAATTTTTAAAAGGTGGATATGATAACTATGGAAAAATAAATATATTTATAAAAATTATATGGAGTTAAATAGAAGAAGTTACAAAATAGCATGGATTGATCCTAATTTTGTATACTTTATTGATAATTTGAAATTATTTTATTTCTTAACTTTTTCAGTGCTAGAATAAAATACTAGAATAATAGTTCCACCTTTACAGGGAGTCTTATTTTTTGTTTTTTGTACATCATTTGCTATTGTATCTCATGAGACTTCATATGAGTAGTTTTAAAAATGAAAAGGAAATTTATCTAAGAAACAAAAGAATGGGACAATGAAAACTTCTGGTGATGGTTAATTTTCTTAACTCAATTTTTTTTCTTATCCAATTTTTATAGTTATGAATTATTGGTGAAAATAATCATGAAAATTGTTATTTACTTTCATTTTTATGATCTTTCTTAATAGAATAGACTTCTTCATGACTTAATTGTTTTTCATGTTTACTGACTTTTGTTTTAAAGACTGAGATATAAAGCTGAAAATATAGACAGAAAACAAACTCAGAAACCCATAATCACAGAGTTTCAAATTTTGCAATTTTTTTATGACCGACTGAGCCATTTCGTTCTTTCTTTCTAATCTATTAGCAAATTTCACTTTCCTGAAAGAAAAACTACCATGTATGTGCCATTTTCTCATAAATTACCAATTCTGTTAATCTCAATAATTATTTAAGTCCATGACCTTTAACTATCAGTTCTGACAAACGAGGATGATAATATATGACACTGAGATATTTGGCATGAAATTAAAATGGTCCACTGTAATTAAAATGTAAGTTATTGTTAGAAAGAAAGGTCATGCTAAGAAAATGTCATTTCAAAAGTGTATTAGCAAGAACCCTCCAGTGTTTGTTACATGTGAAATATGCACTTAGTACTTGACATTTAAAGAGGAAGTTGGAAATTCTCGTGATCTATACTCGAACATTTTTGTGTTCTCATGTTGCATTTGTTCATCTTATTCAAATTACTTTTAATCAGTTAAATGCTAAGTGTAACACTTTGCATTTTATCTTGGGAACCCAAATGTTTTACAGATAAGGAAATATATTTACAAATTTTATAAGAACAAATGTGACTTAGGGAACGTTTGAAGATATTTGTTGAACACAAAGTTTATGCTTTACACGTACACAATTAAGTTGTTATAGCTGTATAATATGTATCTATTATTGATGAAATACAATGTGCTCATTTTATAAGTTAATCTGTCAAAAGCATGGGAACTTGATTTTTTGGCATATTGCTAGTATTCTTATGTAAAGATCAAGCTACTGTAAGATATAATATGTTGTATGGTAAGGCTGATTAGTGAAGTTGTTTGAGATTTAGGACTTAGGCATTTTGGCCCTAATAAGACAATAGGTAACAGGTTCTGGAGTCTGCAAATATGAAGAGAACTCTATCATCAATGATGGGACAAATTAATAACCCTGACATAGGTAAGAAATAGAAGTATCCTTTTCTTTTAAAATTACTCATTTTCACACAAAAGGAGTTCTGTTTTTTTAAGTCACATCCACAGTGACTCAGTGAACACTGAAGCGTGTCAGCCTGGATGCACTGGGCGTCTGGGCGCGTCGCAGATAACGCCCACTTAACTCCGCGCCTCGGCTTTCACTGTGTGCTCATTTGGGAAGGAAAAACAAGTTCAAATATTGCTTTAAAACGACCAGTCTCTCATTCTTCTACATTTTAGTTATCACTAGGAGGGACTAGGAAGGTATTATTCAAAGTGTGTATTTTGTTCCTTCGAAGGATGGATTTCACTCTGTTACCCTTTGGTATTATGTCATTTTAATTGGCAAAATCAAAAGAAAACAAATAGTTGAATATGTATATTTATTATTTTAGGGGTGATAATGAAGATATTGTTCATTTTATTAGTATGTCTTTTAATAAAGGCACATTGAAGAATTTAATATTCTGTTTTAAAGCAAAAATATATATTTTTCTTCAAAAATCATAATTTTTTCTCTTCTAAATCTTATACCTGTATTTTTCCTTGTAGTGACCAGTAGCAAATTTTTACCATAATCTATTAAGTACTTCTGATTTGTGGTATATATCTTTGTGTAATATTACCAACTTTAGATTTGTTTTATTTACCTATACTTACAGTCCCTCACTCTCAATTTCCTTGTTAACTTATTATATACATGTTGTTTGTAAAATATTATAGGTCGGCACATGTACTATCATTTTTATAACATAACATCATATTTTAACTAATCGTTTAACTGCTTCTGAGTCATAGTTGATGACCAAGAAATAGGAATTCTTGCCTGAGAGAGCCCATCAGATATGTTGGAGTGCTGGTCTTATACCTGGAAGGAATAACGTGGGCTATCTGTTTATAGACATAGACTTTTGAAAAAAACATCATTCCCTTTTTTTTGTTTGTTTTAGACAAGCTATCTTCTTTGAGTCTGAGTACAGTTCTATAAAGTGTCTTGATAAAGTAGTAAGTAGTAAGAGAAGATGTGAGGTTATCAAGTTGAATCAAGCCTCATGAAAACTAAGAATACATGGAATTGGTAGTTAGGGCTAAGATGATATCATAGATGAACTATGATATCATCTTAGTTCCTTCATCTAGAAATAATTCAAACAATGTGATATTCGAAACTATAAGGTAATTATACATTTCTGGATTTATGTTAGATGAAAATAACAAAATATGATTTGTATTAAAGTATTCCATTAAATACATCACTGCTCAATATTTTCATTAAAATATTCCATTGGTTCATTAAACAGATTACCGATCACCTGCTATCATTAAGCAGTATCCTAGACAATAAGAAATCAATGCCCCCAAAAAAGGAAAAGGCCCCTGACCTCAGAGGTTAATTTATAATTGGGAGAGACAGACAATAAAGAGTTAAAAATAAATAACAAAGAAAAATATAAGGCAATGAAAATACTACACAGATAATTTTAAAGGAACACTGTGATGTATTGGTGAATTATTCCCTTTAGATAGGATGCATGGGAGAGAAGTTTCCTAAGAGGCTACATTTAGGCGGAGAGAGATGTGTTAAGAAATGAGATCAGATGAAAGCATTCCGGCTGAGTGACCGACCAGCGAGGGCAAAATCTAAAAGTGGTAGCAATGATGTTTTAGAGAAATGGAGAGCACAATTTGTGGTCTGAAAAGAAATGTCAGTGACAAGAGATGTATTGCCTGTGGCTGGAGAGGCAGATCAATGCTGAATAATGTAGGAATGTGTAAAACGGGCAGTGTGCTGCTCTTTGTAGAGCCGGAAGTCAGTGGCAAGCCATAAGCATGGCAGTCCTGTGTCTGATTTATGTATTGATAAAATAATTCTAGGTTCTGTAAGTTTAATGATCAAAGTCAACGTATGGTCAGCGTGTGTACACAGGGCGATCAGCTGGGGTAGGATTCATGTGTCTGGGATTGAGTTTGTAGTCGCTGAACTAAAAATAAGGCGCTGGCCTGGACCAGTGCTGTACTTGTGCATAATAATAAGGCACGCTAACTCACTGGCTACTGATTGGAGGGGGAGGGAGGAAAGATAGTCGGGGAAACATGTAACTGAGTGGAGCAAATGGTGTCCCTATGACTGCAGAGTGGAGGGGAGAGGGGGCTGTGTGAACGCAGTATTGGTGGTGGTGAATTGGTGATGCGTGTTTTATATTTGTGTGTATATAACTGGATACATCCAGTAAGTGCTTGGCTTTTGGATTATAGCCCTCAGAAATGGAAAACAGAGCTAGAGGTATAGGATAGACCGTCATCGCCTTATTATGGCTTTCAAAGCCACTGGAACAGATCAAATCACTCTGAGAAAGTGTGTGTCCCTGTGAGAGAAAAAGGAAGGGAGGGAAGGCGAGGGCGAAAGAAGCCATGGGTCGTTTCAAATTTTAGAAGTTGAGCAGTGAAGGAAGAAAATCTGTTCAGAAATGGAGCAGCCGGTGAGTGAGGAGAATATTAGAAATTACATTTGTAAAAGTAAAGAGGTTATAGTGTTTCCATAAGGTTGGAACTATTGTCTTTGAGAAATGGCCCTAAAAGAATAACTTAGTAAAAGCAAAACACTCAAAAAAGTTGAGATTCATCAACATGGAGACCATTGGTTATGTTGTTAAGAGAATTATCAAAGGAACAGAAAGGAGAGAGCCCAATGAGAAGGAGTTGGGATGAGGAGGAGACGTGAGGTAAGTGAAGAAGTAAAGGAGTGCCTATCGTTACCGCACATGAGAGTAATTCAAAATAAAGCAAAAGTACGAAGCCATGCCACAAAAGGGCTCACTCTGAGCAAAGGAATACTTAAAAATTGAACTCATTCAAAATAATTGTTATGATGTCATAACTTATTGTTGTAAAACATAATGCAATACTCCGAACAATTCTTTGTAAAGATAACAAAACAAAAATCAAGCTTCCTAAATATATCGGTCCAACAGTATCTCTCTGTGCAGTGTGGTGTTTATTCTCCCATGCTCACATCAGTTACAGAAGTTTTGGAAAACTATTTGGGGTGTTATTTGCATCCCTTTGAATGAGTGGTTTGTTTGTAGTAAGGGACAGAAGGATTAATGCAAACAGCTTATAATATGTGCAAGTGAGATGTGTGACGAGATGGCACAGAAGCCGAGAGGGGCACGATGGAAGCATAATGCTGAGAGGAGCTAAAAATATGCATGAAGTGGCAGCACCTCTGCAAGGTGCGCTGTGGAAGCTAAAGATGTGCTGTAACTCTAACGTAATAGAAACACAAAACAAAGAGCTAGAGCTGATTAGCTAATGTCCGGCATGCAAAATACTCAGTCCTGGAAAAGGCAGGAAACGCATGCTGGCGGTCTTCGTGGGCACAACACATCCATACATACACACACGCACATAATTAAACATCTCCGTGAGACAGGTTTTAACAGTGTTAGCCAGAATGCCAGAATAAGCTTCTCCATATCCATCATTATTCCCTTTATCAACCGATGCAGGGGATAATAACCTTGAGTGTGAATAAGATTAAAAATAAAAAGATGCAAGGGATATAGCCATTACAGGAAAGCTGACTGCACATCCTTTATTTAAAAAAAGAAAGTGCTTGCACATTTCCAGAGTATTAGCAAGGTGACTAAGGCTTTAAATTTTTTGTTCTTGACTGCATGTCAAGGATATGCTAATGAGGACACCAGGACAGACCGTAATGGACCATTTTAACCCAGGGTAAAAGCATAATAGGGCAGAAATTACCATCTAACCACCTACGTGGCTTTCCTTGTTATGCTCTGTTTATTAAGCAAAGATAGTTCCTCAGGAAAGGCCAGAACCAGTAGGAAATCCAATTATTGATCAGTTTGTAAAATCGCGGAGGCCATGTCTGTGAGGGTGTGGCCTTTGAGTAGAGAGCTTGGATTGTCAGACCTTGTATCTTTAGCATTTGCTTGAAAAGGTGTGCACTTGCTACTGAATTAAATACATAATTTAAATTATCTCTAGTTCCATGATCATAAAAGGATGTAATTCACAGACTGGGAGTGCAGGTGACTCTTATAAATGCCATATACATTCTCAAAGAACAGTTATCCAGAGTTTGAAATCATCAACCTTCAATGGGTAGAGCACATATTAAAATCAGCCTTCTGTGTTCTTCCCAAATGAAGAGAAATCCACTGGACCAAGGAGATGTGCTTCCTCACCACTGTCAGTCCCACTCCAGACACCCAGGACTCTCACGTCCTGCCCAGATGGCCCAGAGTCCACGTCCATGACCTTGGCCAGCCATTCTCAATGTCTGTTCTCAGAGAGGCAGTCCACGCTGCAGACATGCTTATCCTAGCGGGGCTGAGGGCTGGATGTGGGGCTGAGATGGGGCCAGAGCTTGGGTATGTGCCCAAGAGCTCTGATGTAGGATGGAACCAGGGTGGGAAGAGAAGTGAGGGTGGCTCACCTGAGGCCTCTGGCTTCCCTATTGCCCCCAATTTCTCTCCAAACATAGGAAGCAAGTCTCTGTTTTATTTTGGGTTTAGAAAAATGAGAATTTTTGTCCATAAGTACTTCATAATTTAAGGCTATTGTGAGTGATGGTTTTTTCTTACAATTTCTGATTATTTTTAGTATACTAGAGTACTACGAATGCATTTGCTTTTTATAAATTGATTTTTCACTTTTCCCTTTGCTAAACACACTTACAGGTTGAAGTAGTTTCCCCCTTATATATAGATGCTCATCATCCATGAGTAAGGAGAGTCTTACATGTGAATTTTCATCTAGATGACATTTATTTCTATTTCTTGACTTACTGCACTAGCATAAACCTAATTTCAGTGTTAAACAGAAGTGGAAACAATCTTCGCTTTGGAGGAAAAGTATCCAGGTTTTCAAGATGAAGTGTGCTGTGAGGCGCAGGGGCTTTGGAGCTGTCCCTTATGAGGTTCAGAAAGCCACCTTCTGGGTCTAGTTCCATGCTAACTTTATCAGGAACAAACTCTGGCTTTACCAAATGTTTTTCGATATCTAGTGCAATGCTTTTAATTTTTTTCTTGTATGTTTTGCTAATTTGCAGATTGCATTGTTTCATTTTGAAATGTTAAATAAAATGTATTTCTTGAGTAAAATCACTATGCATGTGAATTGACACCACACATAATTTGATTTGCTAAAATTTTGTGGGAATTTTTCCAAGTATGTTCATGATTGATTTTGGTCAGAAGTTTTCTCTATGTATATCTTCATCTGTTTTGAAATGAGAGTAATGTTGATCCCTAGAATGGTTGTGAAATATTCCATCTTCTTTTTCAAATTTTTAGAAACACTTGTGGAAAATTCGTATTATTTTTTATTTGAATGTTGTTAAAGTTCTCCACTAAAGTCAGCTCATCCTGGATCTTAGTAGTTTGTGCTCTTCATGGAACTTATCCATTTTACCTAAATTGTTGAATGTATTGTCATAAGATTATATTTTCTTGCTATCCTTTTAAAATGTACAGATTATAATGACCTCCATTATTTCTGCCATTAGTACATTTTATCTCTTTTTTCCTGCTCGCTTTGACTAAGCTTATAGCCTTTTCTGTATTTACTAAATGTACATCATCTTTTATAAACTTCTCAAAGAATAAGGTGTTAGTTCATTGTTTTTCTCCCTTTTACTCTTTCATATTATCTTGATTTTTTTCCTCATTTATTCTCTGTATTACACTTACTTTGTGTTTATTTTGCTGTTTTCTACTTTCTTTGAATGGGTCACTGAGGTAACTGTTTTGAGACCGTTCTTCTGTGCTAATGTTGAAGTTTAATACTACAAAATTTCCCTTAAGTATTGTAATATTTACATCCCACAAATTTTGATTTATTGTGTTTTCATTTTGATTCAATTCAAAATATTTCCCAATTTTCCTCTTGATATTTTGTCAAATTGTTGTTTAGAAATGCATTAATTAGTATCCAAATATATATTAGCCTCTTGAAATACTTTCAAGAAAACTTTTTATTGTTATAATTTAATTTCACTGTGGTCACAGAAAATACTTCACACAATTTTATTTCAGTGAGCTGTTTTGTGGCCCAGATTATGGTTATCTTGGTAAACGATTTGTAGGGACATGAAAGGACCATGTGTGCTGCTGCTGTTGGTTGAGTGCTCCAAAAATGTCCTTTGCGGAATGTTGGTTGATAACTGTTGTTGAGGTCTTCTTCCTCCCTAGAAACTCATTGTCCACTGGCTCTATAAGTTACGGAGAGAGGGAAATATCTCCATAACTAATAGGACTCCAATTTAAAATTTTCTGTTTCTCCTAGTTCTGTCAGTCTTTGCTTCATGTATTACCAAATACTCTTCTTAGGTGGATGAATATTTAGCATTTTTATGTTCTCTTGATAAATTGATTCCTGTTGCTATGAAATAAACTTCTTTATCATTGGTAATATTTGTTGCTGTAAAATCAACCTTGTTTGATGTTAATATAGTTTTTCAAGGCTTTTTTTTTTAAAGATTTTTTTATTGGGGATTTGGGGGATAGGAACAGCGCTGGGGATTGGGGGAAGGGGAACAGACAAGTTGCTGTCGTTTTGTTCTTCAGTCTAGTTGTGGAGGACGTTGCTTCACTGGCCCAAGTTGGAACCATCATTGCGCTCTTCCCATGCGAGGCAGATCAGTCGCCGGCTTCTGGATGGCCACTCACTCACTGCAGCTGCTGGCCACTCCTCTGGCTGCTGGCTACACACGGTAGCCCATGGCAACCCACTGCAGCAGGGGCTGCAGCCTACACCGTCGCCAGCGACTCATGGCAGCCCAGCTCCAGGTTGAGCTGTTGTTCAGCATCTTAGCTGTGGAGGGCAGTGTCACTGGCCCTCATATGTGGGATCCGAACCGGGGCCCTCTGGCGTCCCAAGCCAGGTCCAACCAACACGCCACTCGGCCGGCCCTTCAAGGTTTCTTTTGATGAATATTATTTTTGAAAATCTTTTTCATCCTTTTATTTTAATGTACTCATTCCTTTACATTTTAAATTGGTTTTATTTTAGGCATCGTACAGTTTTATTTTTAATATAATTCGTAACATATGCCTCTTAATTTAGGTTTTTGAATTTAATGTGATTATTGTTTCTAATATCTGGCATTACACCTACTATTGTGATAGTTATTTTAAATTTGTCACATCTTCATTTCCTTCATCTTTCCTGCCTTTTCCAGGACTGAGTATTTTGCATGCCAGACATTAGCTAATCAGCTCTAGCTCTTTGTTTTGTGTTTCTATTACGTTAGAGTTACAGCACATCTTTAGCTTCCACAGCGCACCTTGCAGAGGTGGTGCCACTTCATGCATATTTTACGCGCTTCTCAGCATTATGCTTCCATCGTGCCTCTCCCGGCTTCTGTGCCATCTCGTCACACATCTCACTTGTACATATTATAAACTTCTTAATACACTGTTATTGTTTTTTGCTTTAACAGTTACTTACTTTTGTTTGTTTCAGGTGTACAAAACGATGTAATAGTTAGACATTTACGTCCCTCACAAAGTGATAACTGCCCCCCCAATCTACTACTCGCCTGACATCATATATAACTGTTACAATACCACTGACTCTATTCCCCATGCCATTCTATAGCTATGACTGTATACCAGGGGTGACAAAAAAAATGTATACCATGGCTTGTGTTCATCTTTTGTTATCAGTATATATTGAATGTTACAATTTTAGTACAGTTTTTCTTTCCTTTTATAAAATGTGTATACATTTTTTGGCACCCTCTATATAATTATATTCATGGTTGACATTGAATATTATTCAGCTTCAGCTTCAGGTGTACAGTGCAGTGGTCAGGAATCTACAGTCTATGAAGTGGTCTCCCTAATAAGTCCAGTGCCCATCTGGCATCCTACATAATCTTTACACCATTATTGATTGTATTCCTCAAACTGTATTTCATATCCCCTTGACAATATTGTGATTACTAATTTGTGCTTTCTAATCCTTTTCTAACCTCCCCATATCCCTCCCATCTAGCAATAGTTTTTCCACCCCCTTACATCTCTGGGTCTATTTCTGTTTTATTTGTTCGTTTATTCTGTTCTTTAGATTCCACATATAAGTGAGATCATATGGTATCTGTCTTTCTCAGCCTGACTTATTTCACTTAGCATAATGTTCTGTAGTTCCATCCATATCATTGCAAATGGTAAGATTTCATTCTTCTTTATAGCGGAGTAATACTCCATTGTATAAATGTACCACAGTTTCTTTATCCAGTCATCTACCGATGGGCATTTTGGTTGTTTCCATATCTTGGTGATTGTGAATAGTGCTGCAATGAACATAGGGCTGCATGTATTTGAACTGTATTTTGAATTTCTTTGGATACCCAGAAGAGGAATTGCAGGATCATTAGGGATTTCCATTTTCAATTTTTTGCGGAGCCTCCACACTGATTTCCATAGTGGCTGCTCCAATCTGCAGTCCCACCAACAGTGCACCAGGGTTCCCTTTTCTCCACAGCCTCGCAGGCACTTGTTGTTTGTTGATTTATTGATGATGGCCATTCTGACAGGTGTGAGGTGGTAGCTCATTGTGGTTTTTATTTGCATTTCTCTAATGATGAGTGACTTTGAGCATTTCTTCATATGTCTGTTGGCCATCTGTGTATCCTATTTAGAAAAATGTCTCTTCACATCCTCTGCCCATATTTTTCATTGGGTTGTTTATTTTTTTTGGTGTTGAGTTGTATAAGTTTTTTAATAAATTTTGGCTATTAACCCCTTATCAGATGTATCATTGGCAAGTATCTTCCCCCATTTGGTATGTTGCCTTTTTGTTTTATTGATGGTTTCATTTGCTGTGAGAAAACTTTAGTTTGATGTAATCCCACATGTTTGTTTTTTCTTTAGCTTCCCTTGCCCTGGGGGTGGGGTGGGGTGGGTATATCAGTGAAAATATTGCTACTGGTAATGTCTGCAAATGTACTTCCTATATTTTCTTTCTGGATGGTGTCAGGTCTTACATTTAAGTCTTTAATCCATTTTGCATTTACTTTTGTATATGGTGTAAGGAGGTGGTCCAGCTTCATGTTTTTTGGATGTGTCTGTCCAGTTTCCCCAGCACCATTTATTGAATAAACTGTCTTGACCCCAATGTAAACTCTTGCTTCCATTCTCATAGATTAAATGACCACATAGGCATGGATTTATTTCTGGGTGCTCTGTTCAGTTCCATTGATCTATGTGTCTATTTTTGTGCCAATACCATACTATTTTGATTACTGTAGCCTTATAGTATGATTTGATGTCAGGTAGCATGATACCTCCCACTTTGTTCTTATTTCTCAAGCTTGCTATAGCTCTATTCAGAGTCTTTTTTGGTTCCATATAAATTTTAGGATTATTTGTTCTATTTCTGTGAAAAATGTCGTTGGTGATTTGATAGGCATTGCATTGCATCTATTTATTGCCTTAGGTAGTGTGGACATTTTAACTATTAATCCTGTCTATTAGCATGGTGTATAGTTCCATTTATCTGTCTTCTTATTTCTCTCTTTAATGTCTTATAATTTTCTGAGTACAGGTCTTTCACTTCCTTGGTTAAATTTATTCGTAAGTATTTTATTGTTTTTGGAGCAATTGTAAATGGGATTGTTTTCTTAATTTCTCCTCCTGATAGTTTGTTATTAGTGTATACAAATGCACTGATTTCTGAATATTAATTTTGTATCCTGCTACTTTACTAAATTTATCAGTTTAATAGTTTTTTGGTGGAGTCTTTGGGATTCTCTGTATACAGTATCATGTCACATGCATAGATGACAATTTTACTTCCTCCTTTCCAATTTGGATGCCTTTTATTTCTTGTCTGATTACTGTGGCTAGAACTTCCAGAACTATGTTTATATTGAATAAAAGTGGTGAAAGTGGGAAAAGTTACTTACTTTTAAAGTGTTTAAAATATAATGAAAAAATGAATTTACTATTTTTACCATTTCTAGTTATTTTCCTTTTCTTTCTAGAAGACCTCCTTTTAACATTAATAGTAGTGCAAAGTTGATGGTCATGAATTTGTTTAGCTTTTTAATGTATAACATACTTATTCCAACTTTATTTTTGAAAGAGATTTTCTTTGTTATAATTCTCAGTCAACAGCTATTTTGTTTTTCAGTAATTATAAAATGACATCCTACACTATTCTGGCTTGCATTAGTTATAACATAAATTATGCCGCCATTCTTTTTCTGTTCTTCTGCATGTATTGGTTTTCTTTTGTTTTTTCTTTCATTTGCTGCTTTACATATTTTTTCTTTGTCAATGATTTTAAGGAACTTAATCAAGATGTGCCTTGTCGGAATTTTATTTATATTTCTCATGTTTGGTAAGCTTGAGTTTCTTGAATCTATCAATTTATACTTTACATTGATTTCAGGAAATATTTATTATTTCTTCAAATATCTCCATGTTTCACCCCCTTTCCAGGAATTCAGCTATCCTTATCTAAGTTGCTTAATGTTTTCCGCAGCTCACAGATGTTTTCATTTTTTATTTCACCATATTGTTTTGTCTTTGATTTCAGAAAATGTCTGTCGTTATATCTTCAAGTTAGTATTTTTTCTTCTGAAGTTTCTAATCTGCTGTTGATTCCATCCAGTTAATTTTTCTTCTCAGACATTGCATTTCTCATTTATAGAATTTGATATTGTATATATTCATATGTTTAGCCAATGTGCTCAATCAATCCTTCCTCTATCTTGAACATGTAAAGCGTATTTAATAATATTTTAGTGTTCTTATCTCCTTATTCTATTATCTTCACCATTTCTCAGTTTGTTTCTATTAATTAATATTTTCTTAATTATGAGTTCATATTTTTCAGCTTCTTTGAATTTGTAATAACTTTTTATTGGATACCAGCATGTTTATTACTCTGAAAACATCTCTCCTTTTCAGCCCTCTCCAGTACTCTGACTTGGAGCCTCAAAACTTTTCTTATCCAGTAAGCTGCGGTTTCCATAGAGTTTGCCTCTCTCAGGAATCATAATAGTTGGGGTAGTTGACATGCAATATCTCCAGACTATTTTTAAATATATATTCGACAATTGTTTTAATTACTCAGCAGGTCAAATCTAGCCTTTGTTATGCTAGCTTGACTAAAATCAAAAGTTCCTGAAATTCTTTAGATATTCCTGAAAAACAAAACCTTTTTCATTTCCAGAACTTTTAAATACATACTCATGCATTAATGTAGGGGAAGTGACCCCCGCCCCCACCGTGTTTATCTGTCACGAGAAGCAATTCTCTCATATGTATAAACACAAATACTTTTTGTAGAAATTTAATAACCAATGATTTTTTTTTTAAGGAAAGCAATGATCATATAAATGAAAGGAAGCTTGATATTATGTTATGTTCCAGGATTTGCTCACCATGAGAGGACATTGCCAATGGCAGAGGTTTCTATGTATTTTTGTTGCCAATACAAAACACTTCCTTCGGTCTCTTTGTAGTTGCAACTGTGAGATTCAAAACATATATAAAAAAAAAAATCACATGGTCTTCATTTAAAAACATGCCAACTAGAAAGTCTAAGTTTGGACAGTATTTCAACTGATACTTTTAAATAGGTTGTATAATTTTGTTAACAAATGCACAGTTTCTAGCATTCCTACCTAATCTTTTTTCCATTGAGGGGTAAAAATCAAGATTATACATTTGATAAGGAAATATGCTAAAAAGCTGGAAAAGACATAAAATACTTCTAAGGTTTGAAGGATGAAGCTTCGTTTTCTTCAGAATAATGAAACTATGAAAAATAAAAATGGGCAATCCCACAATATTGAAAAAAATACTTATTCAGCTGAACAAGGATAATTGTTGAAAGAAATCTAGTGAAATCATTAATTTTATTCCACTAAGCCATGACAGTGTTTAGAGACGAATATAGGAGAGAGTGAAATATCTCCGATGGGTGTCAAATAGTGTCAGCTGAGTGTCAGCTCTGTCAGTATGTGTCAAGTGTGTAATAAGCCCTAGTCCAGCAGGTTTTTGTTACTAGTTGATGAAAGCACCTCACTGGAAAAATGAAGCTTTATGGTCAGAATTTGTTATGTTCATAAGGAAGTAAAAAGTCTCAGAGGAAACATTGTTTTCAGTATTTGAAACACTAAACTATATTGTAGAAACATGTAAAAACAGTTTTCCAATGACATTTTTGTGCAGAGAACCCCCCCCCATGGGTCGGATACATAGATATTAGCCAACGTGGAAAGGAAGCATTAGGCTTAGCATTCCATGCACTATTCCCATGATGCTTCGTAATCAGGGATCTCCGTGAAAGACTCCACCCATCCAGGAAAATGGCCCGTGTTGTTAATAACATTCAGAGCAATACTTCGAGTGTTTGATAATTTCATAATCAGTGCTGAAAACTCTTCTGCACAGGGGAATAAAGTTGATCCCTCAAAAATTTTTAAAGATTTTAATCACTATTAAATGTTATAGAAATTTTAGTGAACTAATAATTAAATAGCTTAATGTAATGTAAGTTGAAATAATTAAAATTTATGTAACATATCTTTCAGATATATGTAAAAAGTTCAATCAGCTTCTGAAGCTTCAAGGAGAATGCGGGATCAAACACATTAAAGTGAAGGGAATTACATGGTTTTCACAGACATTTAAAAACAAATTAATCTAAAAGGACTTTCAGTTTCTAGTTCCACAGTTATATAAGGATATGCTTACATTTATACAGATTGAGAATTACGTTGTTCTCATTTGGATGGATGCTATTAAAATTATGCAGTGTTGATTTTAAATTTCCTATAACTTTATGATATGAAATCAAGATATTTTGGCATTCTTTATAGAAAGAATTGGAATAAAAGTGAATTTGAGGTGAAATAAAATTTAATTGGTCTAATTGCAAAAGATTTTATACTCAGATAAGACTGAGAAAAATTTTCAAGACCCCTTTGAACAGATTTATAAAGAAATATTAAATTTGCAAACACATTGGCAATGCAACAAGATTATTTAATCTCATTAATAAAGTAATGGGGAGAAGAAACACAGTTCCTTAGTCCACAGACTGGGTAGCTTATAAAAAACAGAAATTAACTTTTTACAGTTTTAGAAGCTGGAAATCCAAGGTCACGGTGCCACCATGGTCAGGTGAGGGCCCTCGTCTGGGTCACTGTCTTCTTGTCCGTCCTTAAGCGGCAGAAGGGCACAAAGTCTCCATGGGGCCCTGTTTGTGTGCTCCGCCCTGGCGCCCTAAGCACCTCCCAGTGGCCCCACCTCCTCAACCGCCGCATTGGGCGTTAGGATTTCAACATAGGAATTTGGGGGGACACAGACATTCAGAGCATAGCAGTTCCCACCAGTTTCTAACAACCCAAGGCCATTTTCTTTACTAAAATAGCATGACAATTACTGAAAAAAAGTGACTGAAGCCTGTTTGCAATTAGTCCCAGCTCTAAGGGGAGGTGGGACGGTGTGTGAGCTAAATCTCATTACACGGTTCCCTGTTCACTCTGGGTCCTTCAAAACCAAAGACCAGTTTAATAACTGCATACGTTTTTAGGCATTATGGCACCATTTGTCCTCCTCACTGGTCTTGTCCATATTTAGCGTATAAAAATGTGTAACGCATAAATTGTCATGGCGTACTTGCATTCTATGTCCTAAAGTTCTGCAAAAATGAAACGAGAGGCAGGATGGCGAGTGTAAAGCTGTCCGTCACTGGTGATTTGCGTCCCTCAGTAGATGTGGGAAGAAGTGCGTGGAGGAGATGCCATGTGTGGCGTGGCCCCCTCTGGCCGGCTCAGGAAGCCTCTCCCACACAGCAGACTGCCGCTGCCTGGCTTTAGTAAGTGACCGCTTAGGGTCGCCCAGGACAAGGGGTCCATGAGAGGGGACGGCAGACCTCCACAGACTTCCTTTGTGATCACTCTTCTGTCTGGGTCCTATCCACACACACCCCATGGCGGGTAACCTTCCAGGGGGTCATTATCAGTATTCATCCGTTCAGTATTGATCTGTTTTATATCTATGTTCCATGAATATTTCAGCTTGTAGGAGAGAGTGAGTCGTGGGTACTTATCACTAACATACACCGTGAGAACGTGCTGTACCCGACCTCCCCGTTCCCTCACTGGCACTCAGTCATCATTTATTATTGTAATAATAGGAGGCGTTTATATTTAACTCTCATAAGTTATAAGGTGTCATGATTATCCCATTTTTATAGATAAAGAAACTGAGGCCCAGAAAGATCAAGTGACTTAATGTCACGTGGCCTTGGTAAGCATGTTAAGCCTGCGAGTTTGGCGCTGGCATTTGCTCAAGTTTTTATGCTATTCTCCTTTCTATCTTCTTTAATCAATGGGAAAACAATTGTTAGGGACCTTAACTGAGATTAGTGAGGAATTCTGAATTTCTGTGCAAAGGCGTGATTTGCTCTTCCCATAAACATGTCAGCAGCACTGACAGGTGTTTTCCGTCCCCTGTCCCCTCAGGCTCTTTCTCTAGAACGGTGTCCACGGGGTTACAGTTCTCTTGGCTTCCGTCCTGGTTCTGAGCATCCCTGCTCACCTTGCTTCTCCAAGCCCCCTTGGCAGTTGCTTCTTAAAAGTTGTCAGTCTTTCCTGAGGTTCTGTCCTTGGCATTTTCTTCCGAGGTGAGGTCACCCAGTTTTACATCCTCATGCATCCTTGATGACCCATGACTCCCAAATATACATCTCTGAGTCACACACCTTGCTGTATTTAAGGCCTGTCTAACTGGCCGGTGGACGTATCTATGCCTGACAGTGACCGCAAATTCAATGTGTCTGAACTGTTAGATGTTGTTTGCTGCACTAATGGTGGTGCAATCAGCCTAGTCTTCCATGGTATAAACCCCACAATTACCTGACGGCCAGCACACCCCAGATGCTTAAAGACATGGAGCCGATTCCTTCCTAGACCTTTCGGAGAGAGCAGGCCTTTACTCTGGACTTGCAGCCTCCAGAACTGTCAGATGACAAATCCCTGTTGTTGTAACCCACCTAGCCCGTGCTACTTTGTTACAGCAACCCCAGAAATCTAATGGTCACTCTATCATGACTCTTTTGTGCCTATTTCACTTCTCCCTCAAGTCAAGGTCTCTCAGTTTTGTTTTGATTTTTGTCTCAACTGTTTCTTTCCAAAGCTTCTCTTAATATTTCTCTCCCTTCTCAAACAGCATGGCCAGACTGATCTTGCAAACATCCCCTCTGATTGTGCTGTTGCCCTGCTTGCGATACACACCGGCTTGTCACAGCACATAGGACAGGTTCCGCTTCCTCATTGTAGCTTCCAGCCACCAGCGCCTCCTGCAGCACCTGTGCAAGCCAGCTGCAACCATCACCTCTCTGCCCATGTTTCAGCTGACACTAAACTTTTTCCTGTTCCTTTGAACTTCCGATTATTTTTTCAAACCAAAAAACAAGTGTGCCATTGCCATTTTAAGACAGCTGTCCCTACCCAATCCCCACATCCTTCATTACTCAACGCTTCCATCTTTCCAGACTAGCTGAAGAGTAATTTAAGAAGTGAGAGGAAACTCAGACCTGAGCTAGTTTTTAGACCCTACTTTAGATTCTTACACGCCAGTGCTGCCTTTATATTTTGTCATGATTTCTAGGTGTGCATTTCTGGCTGGACTGGGGCACTGGGAAGGTGGGTGCCAGCTCCTGCCCCCTAGGATGTCCTGGTCAGTGTCACACCTGTCAGGGTTCGAATGACTTATGACGTGTGGCAATTTGAAATTGCGTACTTACAGCAAGACAGATTGTTCCCTAACAAATTTGTACAAGATGACCCCCACAAACATGTGTGGTCATAAACCACACACACACACACACACACACACACACACACACACACACACACACAAGCACACAAGCACATGCACGCACGCACATGCACAGACCTGTACGCATGCACTCACACACATGCACAGACATGTACACATGCACTCACACTCACACGTGCAGGCACGAGGCCATGCCCATAAGGTCACACACTATTATCTGTAGCTGACATTGGTGTTGAAGTTGTCATCACAGTTGGCAAGTAAATGAAAAACAGATATTAATAAATGTTGTCGGGTGCCTACTCTGACATTTTACAATGTCAGTGCTGTATGTATTATAGGAACTTTTTTTTAACTGCATAAGCATCACTGGGAACTTGAATCAATTTTTAAAATGACTTTAATTTGCAATCATGTTCAAAACCATGTAATCACAGAACAATACTATGCAGAGCCTGCACAGTCATTTTAAAAATGTACAGTAATAGGAAGTGCTCAAAGGAGAAAGTCTGAAATACAAGGATGTTTAAATCAATGTCATACCATATAACTAAGCAAAATTTCATTTTCAGCATAAATCTACAAAGAGGGCAAACGTTTTAAAGTGCAGGTCACTAAGCTCCTAGTAAAGGAGGCTAGGAAGATAAATTGTAGAAAAGTTGTATACAATGTTCCTTTTATGTGGCGTGCTGACATGTTCCTGTGAAAACCCGTGTCTTCAGCACTTCCTTCCCAGCCTCCGAGGGGTGGAGGTCCATCCTCGTGCTCAGAGTGTTGCTCTGTTCCCTCACATCTGTCATTTGTGCCCTCGGCCCCAGAGCCACCTTGGTAAATGCGAGACTTGGTAAGCTTCTACAAGACCCTCCAAACCACATTTTTCCCTTAAAATCCCCACGTAAAATTACCTTAGTGCTTAAAGTCACACTATCTTACAGATATAAATCACTTGGATAAATGGAAAAACGCATTCATGAAAGAATTACTCTGATCCATGTTTTGGAGAACAACAGCCATAAGGAAGCGTCCCCCAAGCCTTCCTGCTGGCTCCCGCGTGGCCCACACCTGCATCTGCCACCAGCACTGAGCCAGGACTGGGCTCTGAGGAAAGGGACAGTGGGTCACCCCATTGTGAGAGGAGCGCCAGGGAGTAGTCGGGTCCTACGCTGAGCAGGCAGAGAGCAGGCAGAGTGCTGCTTATCAGGTCAACCAATACACAGTGACATCTAGTTACATAAGCACCGCCATGAGGCCAGATTTTTATGGTGGAATTTCAGACACTTAAGCGCTTTCTCAGTACATGTGGGAAAACCTACTCCAATGTACACAGGCCAGCCCGTTGTGACACACAGATGTGTATATCAGGGCGCCTTGGGCACCAGCCTCTGTAGAGCAGGAAGTGAGTGAGCAATGTGTCCCTTATATTCTGGCTTCCAAAGTTATTCTTCAGTGTGTCATCAGGAAGCTTGATTACCTGTGCCCTTACTTGCGCCCTAAAATTAGTAATTGTATTTAGAACGTAGGTATTAGAATGAATAATTACCATTGAAATTATTAATGGATTATTTTTAACACTTATGTGTGAGAGAAGTAAAATGTAACTGAAAATATCCTACCTTGAGTTACGGGTATGAGTCTCAAAGATGAAGGAGAAGCAGTTATGAGAAGAAATAAAAGAGTAAGTCATAGGATTTGATGCACACAGGTTTGCAGGATTTGTTCCAGAACTTTCAAACAATAAAACCCTCTAGCTGGTCAAGGTAAACCCCTGCATTAAGATCGTCACACATGGTTTGGTTCAGGGGTCCTTTTGGCACCCTTCTAAAATCATAGTGGCAGTCACTTAGGTGACCTCAAATTATGTCTAGGGACGTGAGGCCTGAAAGGAAATTCCTGGGTCACTTAATGGAGGCCCAGTCTTCTGAGGTTTTAAATCAATAAATCACAAACTAAGCACATTTTTTGATTCCCTGTCACTCCAGGCACTGGTCCCTGCGCATTACGCACACCAGGCGCTCTGCCACTCACAGCCTTTCTGCTCCCTCTGGCTGGCGTGGCCCCGTCTCCCCTGGTCCTCTGTGTCTGCAGGTGCACCCGGTGAAACCCTCTACTCCGTGCTCCCATCTCTGTGCTTAAAACGGTGCCTGAGATAGTGCCTGGTGACAGATAGATTGCCTCTGCTCTCTCCTCATTTATGTGGCCTTCCCCACGTGCGGCAGGGCCCGGATCTCGCAATATTTTTCTATCCCTGCCATTCCTGGCAACGCCTGTCCTGTTACAACCTGAGCCTTTGTCCATGGGTTCTCATGTTCCCCAGATTTAACTGGACTGTGAATGCCAATGAGATGACAATGATATAAATTAAAGGGAAAGAAAGGATTATCAAGCAACTGTTACATTTTACTCACTGTGCTAAGTTGGAGACGAAAAGGCTCATGATAACAATGTGGGCAGATGAAGGATTTTGAGCAAGGAATGATGCTGTGTCATTATGCCTTTAATAAACATTAATCTGATAGCGGAAATTGAATTTTTGCAAAGTCCTGAGAGAGAAAACCCAGAGATGTCATGAATTAAAGCAAGATTAATGGCATGAAGGAAAGAGCGGAAGCCATAGATATGTAGGAGGCAAAGCCAGACCTGGGGACTCACAGAGTTTGGGGCAAGTAGGAGAGAGTCTCATTGACCCCGAATAATGACTTGACAAAAGGTAAGCTATCAAACATAGATGGAGGGAAAATGGTGGCGAGGTCGTTTCATTATTTTTGGACTGGGTTAAATTTTTGTGTTAATACTACACCGAAAATGTAGGTCAGACAGTCAGCAGTGAAGTCTGGGTTAAAGCTATCAATTTGGGAGCTACTGTATTGAAATGGGAAATGCAGACGTGGTGTCTTGAATGAAAGGGAAGAGGACACGGCTGGGAAAATTGTGCAGGAATTGGAAAGTAAATAAGAGAAAAAAGAGAGGATCTTAAATATGAACTGATTTTTCAAGATGTTTGTCTGGTGGGGGAAGAGAAAGATTGTCAAGCGAAGGTAGAAATATATGGTTAGGGGGGAAGGATACAGTGAGTGAACTTGTATTGATTTTACAAATTTTATATCTTATGCCTCAGATGTTTCATACATTTTATTTTTAAGTGAAAAATCTATCTAGCTATTTTATTGCTGACTGTATAATTTATCAATTACTCATTTTAAGTTTTACACTTTCACGATATATATCAGTGCACAAAGATTTATGACCACAATATCTTTCTTATATTTTGCCACTTTCCCAAAATACTTTTTACTATTCAAAATACTATTTACTATTCAAATATGTTTGCTAAGACCATACTATGTGAGATGTTAGTGTTGGCCTCTCATTTTCTTTTTTTTTTTTTTTCATTATTGCCTCATTTCTTCAGCACTCTGGAGTTATAGGTTAGCTGTGTCATCTTGGCTCTTCTCTCTTCATGGCTAAGTTCATGAGATCACTTAGCTAATATTGTTTTTCTTACTTTATCACATACTAATCAAACTCATGTAGAAAAAGCACTCCATGGGGATTCAGTTAACTGTGTACAGAGAGGAAATTATACCCTAAATTATAATAATTCCTTTAAAAATTAATGTTGATTACTATAAAGAACAGATTATATATATATATATATATATATATATATATATATACACACACAATTCACATTGTCATCTCCTGCAATTCAGAGTGCCTTTTAGGCAGTTTTGTTCACCTCAGTTTAGTTGATTCTAACCCTAAATTATAATAATTCCTTTAAAAATTAATGTTGATTACTATAAAGAACAGATGATATATATATATATATATATATACACACACAATTCATAACAAATGTATCATTTCCTTTCCTCCTTGCAAAAAATTAAATTTAACAAAACAAATATACATTATAGTCTAGTCAGTAGCACTCTTCATTATATGAATCATTATATTTTTACTTTAGAAAGAGTGGGATTTGATGTCTCATTTTGGATGTTTCCCAGATAGAATGTGAAATATATCATCACTTTCCAATGACTTCAATTAAAATGTCTCAAAAGAATTGGAATACCAAAGTAAAAAAAACTGGAAAAAATATACTGTGAAAATAGTAGAGTATTATTCTGCGATATTCTTCTTTTGTTTTGCTATTAGTTAAACTCTTTGATACAACTTTGGAAATTCCATTTCACACCAGTCTTAAAATATTGGATTGAAATTATTTATGCTTACAGCGTAGCCCTTCAAATAACATGGCATTTCCATGTGTCATAGATGGCATCCACCTGGCTTTAATGGGCTGCTTTCCTTTTCTGCCCTTTATCTAGCCTACCATAAGGGTTTATCTATGAATCCTGTGATTCAGATGGAATTATCTCAACATTATATTTTTACTTCATTTCAAGTCATGTATTAATAATTAACGGTGATTGACATGTAACCCCTATGATTGTTATGTGTTATTTCTATGAATATTTGTGACATTTTAGCAGTTTTCTGATTGGAGAGCCTGAATGCTTCAGCGGATCACCTTTACTCAGCTTCCTAGGGATGCAGGATTTGTGGGAATGACATTTCCCAAGTAGCAGAGCAGGTCTGCTATGTTACAAAACACGGTGGTGCGGAATGACAGCAAACCCAGTATGCTGATTTAGGTCACAACAGCTAGCGCACCCCTTGTAAATTAAGTGCTGGTACTCACTGCTGTATTTGTGTAATCGATTCCTGATGAAATCAAAGAGTAGATGACTAAATAAAGTTTTACTCATCAGAAATTAGCATACATGTGATTAGGCATTTAGATTCCCCGAATACAAAACTATTGTGGAGATTCCTGCAGCCGGTTATAATTTAATAACCATAAAAGTTTAATATTTACGAAAGACTAATAAAATGACCCAGTGAGTTTATTTTACATAATGGCTTCTTTGAAAAAAATATTTCATATCAAATGTATTCCCCAATCGTTTTGGAGCCCCTGTCCTCGGTGCCCTGTGCTTCCTCATCTGTTTGGGTAGTCTAGGACGGAATAAACAATATCAATACATCACTTAGTCAGATTCAGGGAGCTGGGATGCACACAGTGAGTTGAGTTCTTGGATGTTAATGTCTAAAATTTAGCTCAAAGATCATTTTCACGGGAGGAAACAAGCTAAGACGTGAAATGATGGCCCATTGAGGAAATCAGTCCAATAAGATAAAAATCGTAAGTCTTCAGAGGTTCAACATAGTATGGCAAATATAGTTCTTAATCTGGAAGGCAGAGATTTATAAGAACTGAATATTGTACAGAATTTTTTCTTTTTTTGTAGTTTCAGGTGTACAAAATGTAATAGTTAGACATTTACACCCCTCACAGAGTGTTAAACCCTCTCCCCCAATCTACTGCCCCTCTGACATCGCATGTAGCTGTTAAAATTCCATTGACTCTATTCCCTATGCTGTACTCCACATCCCATGACCATATAACCATATATATATATATATATATATATATATATATATATATATATATAGTTGACATTCAGTATTATTCAGCTTCAGGTGTACAGCGCAGTGGTCAGGAATCTACACAGTCTATGAAGTGGTCTCCCTAATAAGACAAGTGTCCATCTGGCACCCTACAAAATATAACATTATTGATTGTGAGGGGATTAGAAAGCACACGTTGGTCACCACGATATTGCCATGGGGATACGAAAGACAGTTTGAACAGAAAATTTTAAGGGAAATATTGAGCATTGAAATTTATCCAGCAGACCTACTGATGTCACATGCGAAGTTTATGTTTTTCTGAAAAAGAAAAACTTCCTTTCACTTTCTAAAGAGATGTTAAAGTGGCCAGTTTATGTTGGGGTTTGGAGACGCTGCCAGGAAGACGGGCAGAGACACACCACTGCAGGGTGGGACAATGGCCTCTGCTGAAGGCCTGGCCACTCCCACCCTGGAGCAGGGCCCTGCGTTCCAGCTGCTGCTGCCAATTCACAAGCCCGCCAGCAGTGGCCGTGATGGAGTTGTTTTGTGGGGTCCTTACTGTCAGGAGGTGCCTGGGGGCTTTGAGACAGATGACAGCAGAGTGACACAAGTGGTCAGTGGCTGATGCTCTGCTAACAGAAATTTTGGTTTGGAAGTGAGGCATAACCTACTGGCATTTCGATGTTAAAACCCGCAAGTAACTGAAGGAAATAATAAATTATTTCACAAATTTATTTTCATCTGGTGAAGTTGCTGTAATAATATCATTTATAAGCCACATTGGAAAAAAAATCCATATCCAATTTGGTGAAATTGCCACAGAGCCACTACTACTTAAGAACAGCCAAGAAATTATAAAATATTTAGTTCAATATGGAACATTTTGTGGACAGCAATATAATACCTTGTAAAAAACAGAAGACTTTTCAGAAGCTATTTGAATTTTCTACTGAAGTAGATTATTTTAGTTCATCTTTAGCCGCTTGCATATGTTAATTTACTTCTGTGGAAATATCATTTTGACTTAAATGGTCAAATTTTTAGAATCAGAGTCAGCATACGGATTGTATATTTAGCTATAAAGATGTAAAGTTATAACTTGAATATCCCAGAAGCATGAAAAACAAACCTTTTTTGAAAGAAAATACTAGATGAAACAGGATTTATTCTTGGACTTATCCAAGAATAAGAGGAAGAAGGAAAATAAACAACAAAAACCATTAGGTTATTTGTGACTAAATAGGAACCCTCCACAGGGTTGGCAAGTGCTGGGCTGACATGTGATGTTGTTGTCTCTGAGAGCTGGTGACAAGGGTGCTGACAGGGCCCATGAGACTGGGGTGCGTGGCAGAGACCCGCAGGTTGAGATGACGCTATTGAAGCTGCCCGTGAGCTTGAAGAGCCATTAAACTGAAAGTGGGGAGCTCATCCTGCAGAAATATGGAAAGGGATAAAGATACAAATTGGTCACAGTTGGGTAGAAACTGCTCTTTCAAAAAAGAAGTCTGTCTTTTTGAAAACACAATTTCAGACATTTATTACTGTCAACTAAAGAACAAATCTGGACTTTCTTCAAAAAGAGCATTGTAGCAGTAAGAGTGATCTGAACCTAAGGTGTGGCAGCATGTCCGAGCGACACGGGGCAGGGCGCGCAGGGCCAGGGGGAGCTCGTGGGAGCGGGGCCGGGAGAGGAGCTCGTAGGGGCCCGACGGGGCTCAGGCTGAGCTGGGGACACGACTGCCTCTCAGTGACGCTCCAGCTGGACAAGAGCTGGACCACGTCAAGTCGCAGGTGGCACGGGCGCACGTGAGCCTGTGACCTCTGATACAGACGGGATGTGTGAGTGGCTGGGTGGGCAGAATTAAGGTACAAACAGAGAATGACGACTTCTCCACATTTTATTTTAAAGAAACAAATGTATGTAAGTTCCATACAGAAGAAAACTTCCACACATCATCTTGAAGCTCGGGTGATTTTCACTTTGTCTTTGGATGAAGTGAGCAGGTTCCAGCAGAGGCATGCCTTCTGCTTCCGGCCCTGCCAGGCCCGTGGCCACCATATCCCGTGTGTTTCATCACCACCCAGCTTTGCGTTTAGTCAGCTTATTGCCTGCTCCCCAGAAAGCCCAGAATGACTGTCACCCCCAGGGTACAGGGAGGCCTAGTGTAGTCTGCTAGCAGGCAGGTTTGGGGTGCCTGGCCCCTCCACTCACAGGTCAGTTACCCTGCCGGGGATCTGTCTTGGTTAGAGGCCTGAGGGGACAGCGTGGTGACAGGCTGCTCTGTTTTGTACCCTGAGTGCGCGCAGCAGGTACTCTGCATATGGTGCTTTTAAAGATTTAACGATTAGGACTGAGGTTCAGTCTGAGGGGAAGATGGATGGATTTTCGCGTATTGGTGAACTCTCGCTTCAGGCTAGGAATAAAAACCTTACTTCTCAAGTCTGACGTTATTACTTTTCATTTGTTTTTATTGATTAGCTGTCAGCGATAAGATCTTGCCTCAAAACGAGACAGGTGCTGGTGGCCATTTTTCCTTTTTAAAAAGCTTTTGTAGAAGCAACTTATAGTAAGTAGAAATAAAGGACATAGAAATGAAAACAAATACCCATGCCAATTTGGACACAGTAGTTAGATATAAAATATTAAAATATTAGAATTTACTGACTCAATAAGATAGATTTAAGAGAAAATAACAAAACATGCTTTTCATGGGTAATCCACATATTTTATCTTATTTAGGTGCATAATATATAATAAATGAAAATATATTATGAAATAGATATTTTTTTAAAAAGCCTTTCTGCCATCTCCCTGCATAGCTCGATTTCTTAGGGAAAGAGGAACAAGGCATAACTGGCACTTGTTACTGCATCATTTGTAACCAGACTGTCTACTAAAGGTCATGAAAAACGACAAGTAATAACAACGACCAGAAAAAGGAAGACAGGGACATTTTCTTTTCTATAAATAGTCGCGCAAGTAAAAATAAAATATGTAATTTAAGATATATATATTTATAGATCTATATTTATAGATAGATAGATATAATTAAAAGTAAAGAAATGTTACATGAAATGGGAAAGGTAAAGGGTTAGTATTTTTATTACAATAATGCATTTTTTCTTAACTTCTTAAATACAAAATTAAAACCATGTCTACAAAGGGCTCTGCGCAGGGTTCCCAGGATGCTTTGCACGCCCAGAGGTCTCGCTGGCAGGCTGGCAGGATGGAGCCATGTCTCGGTACCAGCTGTCTGTGCTGTGTTTATCAGGACACCAGTGTGGCATGTGGGGTCCCACTGGGCTGCGGAAATGCCCAGGACCCCAGGGAGCTCGGTCATTCGGAACTTGATGACTACCTCTCCGTGGGGACTCATGTGGCAAGCCCTGGCATGTTGGGGCTCACCCTGCACTGGGAGTTCCCCAAATTAGTATCTGCATGGAATACAACCTTTACTAAAGCCTAGGAAGCATGAATGCACCAATCAGAGGCTTAAGAGTGTAGATGCAATCAGCAAACCTCAGCAGTTTTCTAGAACACCGACCAACAGAAGATTTTATTCAGGGAAGAATATTTAATCGTTGCCGACACAAAACGATTGTTAAAAACATAGCAGGCAATGTTGACTTGACTTGATGGTTGTTTGTAAATGTTCTGCAGATAGTGCGTCTCCTTTGTTCCTGCACCCTGGACGAGCCACGCGCAGTGCCATGCTGTCGGTCCACCTCGGAGGGAAGACTGGTGAGTACATCACACAGAGTGTGACATGATATTTATGTGTCAAAGCACTTAGTGACATGGAGGTTATACTAAGTAGAGTCTCTAAGTGGCGTTGGGCAGAAAGACTGACTATGAGAAGGAATTTATTAATGTACTATCGTAGCTCACAGAATTGCGATAAGACTGTCAAGACTCAAGATCGCTCCAGGTAACTCAGACTCTAGAACAAGCAACTGAGTTATTTCTGCTGCTTTTCTTTTTCTCGCACTTTTACGTAGGATGGGAGAACCTGGAGGATCTTACCTGGAGCTGACACCCTCTATCGTAATTTTGCTGTGTCAGCATCACCGCTGCCTTTGGGGTGATGTTTGTAACTTCTGATGGAGAAATGGGGGGGGGTGTTCTTTACTACCACCTGTTACAAGCACCTCGGAAGGAATCTGATTGGTCCGGCGGACTCTGAGCATGCCTTTCATCATTATTATGGGCAGGTTTAGACAGTGGAGTTGTCTAAATGCTTGACAATGCATTTTTATATTAGAATACATTATAAGTTATGTGTGTGTGTGTGGGTTCCCCAGTTGCCATGGAAATCTTTACAGTGCTTGAGGACCACAGTTAGCTGAGGTTCACAAAGGTCCAGTAGAACTCTGAGATTAATGGGAATTAGACTATTCTGTGACAGTAACTAAGAGTAAATATTAGGTGGAGAGGAAAGTTGTCAGATGCTATATTAAACATCTGTTTAACTCATTCAACAAATACAAACTATGGGAAAAGCCTATTTAGATAAATAGAATGAGTGGTCTCAGCTCTCAGACCAAGACAGATATATTGGATGTTGTTAACATGGGCGACCAGGTGTGCACATCTTAGGGGATAGTTCCTGTCTTTGAGGTCCTTGGGGTGATAAGGAACACGTTAAATTCTCTAGAATGTATCTGATTGATTTAAAACGAGTATCTCCATCAATAGGTATGATATATTTATTCTATTCTATTATATTACATATAAACATTTAGAGGAGGAAAATTCATGGTAAACTCGGGTGCAAAACTGCATGAAGGTA
Organism: Hipposideros armiger; assembly: GCF_001890085.2. NCBI lineage: Eukaryota > Metazoa > Chordata > Mammalia > Chiroptera > Hipposideridae > Hipposideros > Hipposideros armiger. The sequence goes on along the minus strand of NW_017731612.1, from coordinate 1,630,097 downwards.
AGTTCTTTGAGCAAGGAAATAATCAATGGTTGGTATTTGGATCTGAGGACAGAATGAGATAAGGAGCACGTCCCTGTCCAAAGACATGGGAACCGGATGATCTCGGGTAGGCCGTTGTCACAGGAACAACTTATTTACATTGGGAAATAGCGGGAAGAAATGGAAAATTATGATGCCGCCAAATTGAGGAGATGCATGCGTGACAATGTCAAGTTAATCAAGTATTTTTAACAGAGCAGTGAAACGATGAAAGCAGACTGATTGGACGGTAGTGTGCAGGGCTGGTGGAAGTGTACTGAGGAAGTGAGAAGGCTGCGTTGGCGGCCATCTGGGCATAGCCATGAGGAGGAGGGTGGGGTGGGGGTGGGGAGAATGGGAAGACAGGGCTGTCGGCAGGACAAGGTCCATAACTGAAGCTGGCGAAAAAGCAAGGGGACAGAAGCACGCATTTCTGAGGGTTTATCCTCAAAGCTCTACCCTCTCTAAGGAGCCTCTTTGAATCTCCCCCACCTATCACAGTTTTCGTGTCTTTGGTCAGGCCTAATTGCCAGGAAGGATGAGGGAATTACTGTAGCTTGACATTGTCAGGTTGGATATAATTGGAATTCCGTTACTAAGGGAGAAAGAAAACATGGATAAACGTGGATACAAACAGGCAGTATTACATCCCTGTAAAGCTATTCTCAGCAGGCTCTGTTTAAATTGGTAGGACACAGAGTTTTAAGGTTTTTTTCTAAATAAATAACACCAAAAGTAAATTTAGTTTCCAGTTTGTAGTTAAGGACCCAAGCAATACTGACATTACTTGAAATATCCTCCATAATACTGAAAAAAAAAAAAGTTTAACCGAGCATGTTTATCTACTTCATCATATATTTAATAAGAAAAAAAATTTGTATAAGATTGTCTGATGGTTCATATTTTGAGCAAACATAGATGGTGTAACATTCAATAGTTATATGTATGCCTGTATCAGGATCAAGCCATGCGTTTTGAAATGTTCAGAGAATAACCAAACGGAATGGGTGTGGGAGAGTATTACAGTTATTTCACCTTGTCTATAAATCCTTAAATTAAGGAAGGCTACGGTCAGAGTTATGCAGAAAGTGGCGAAGACTTCTCTTACGTGTGATGCAGCATGTTGGTAGACCACTTTTGCAAATATGAATTAATGCACGTAACTATGATTGCATTCCTTACAGTAGCGTGGGACATAAATAATAATGATGCGCCAGGTAGTCACCACTCTGGGGAGGTTCTTGTGCTGAGACGTGGTCATCCTTTGAGTGAGGGTCGGGCAGAGGCCTTCTGATTCTCTTCTCTGAGGGACCCAGCTCTTGCGGCGTGTGGGTGCTTGTCCGTGTGTACTCAGGGCCTGCTGACCGCACGCCCCCCCCCCCACTCCTGGTTGCTGCCGCCTCATGCCCAGTTCAGTGTAGAATCATGACACTGCACTCGGCATATGGAGGCAGCAAGGCCGAGGACGGATGCTGCACCGTAGCACCAGATGGCATGGGTGGGCATTGGCGGTGGGGTTACAGGAACGGCAGACATCAAGAGAAATGGCCAAAGTCATGTTTTTAGCCTTAACAGAGCTTCCAAAAGAAGCTAGAGGAAATTATCTTTTGAGACATTTGACCAAGGCTGGAGAATAAAACAATGGGAAATAAAATAGTAAAGTCTCACTTAGAGTGTGAAATTAAATGAACGACTTGGCCCTCTAGCGTCCTTATCGGAAACCCTATTTCATTACGACTCAGGAAAGCAGCAGTTGCTGAGTTTAAAAGTGAATATAGTGCCTCAAAAAAAACAACAACAAAAAAAACCCAAACAAACCCCCAGTAAAAATAAAGACAGATGCCACAGAATGGTATTTACCTTAAGTATAAAGAGATACTTTATTCATTAGTATGCTTGCTTCTATTCTCAATAAGTAACAGGCTTTTTTGTGGCTTCAGTTCAAATCAAGAAGTTGGGTTTCTGTTGTTTCATCCAATTCATTTGCAAGAGACTTGTCCTGTCCTGGCGCCCAGGCTGAGGTTCCATACCCAGGGGCAGAAGGCAGGAGCACAGCTCCTGGAGCAGATGGGTCACTCCGGAGGGTGCCCTGCCATCCCTGCCCCCACCTCAGTGCCAGGGTCTGAGCTCTGCTCAGGAGGGGCAGGCTGTGAATCAGAGAGCTCAACGCTCTTCACAAACTGGAACAGAAGAAAAACTGACTTATATTCAACAGAATGTGCGGAAGTTCAAGCCACTTAAAATCTATTGTTGAACTCATCTAATGCATTTTTCATTTCAGCTACTTAGTCAGCATTATAAATATGTTAGAGGAAACCACACTGCAAGAAGTAAAGGAAGAGGTGATAAAAATGTTGCATCAAATCGAAAACATTGATAAAGAGAAATTATTTTGAGATAAACTAAAATAAAATAAACAATGGAAATGAAAAATTCACTAGATGAGTTCAGTGGATTTTAAATGGTGGGGGGACGTCAGCTGACCTGCAGATAGACAGTGGATGTTGTGCAAATTGAGGAACAGAGAAGAAGAAGAGAAATGAGCACAGCCTCAGAGAGATACCTGAACCACTAAGCATGACACACATGTGATGCGAGTGCGAGAACGAGAGGAAAATATTCAAAGAACTAACATCTGAAAATTTCCGAAATGATGAAAATTGTTAATCTACACATCCAATAAAGTCACCAAAATCAAAGTAGGATAAACACAAGGTGACCCACAAACAGACACATGACAGTAAAAATGCTGACAGCCAAAGACAAGGGGAAATCTGGAAACAGCAAAAGAAAAAGAGAAAAGTGAGTTTATAAGTAACTCATAAATGCTACCTCTAATTGGGAACGATGGAGTCCAGTGCATCAATCATTTGCTGATATTTTCAAGACCAAAAAGCATTTGAAACAGGACACATAAAATTATCATAATATTGCACTGTTTAAGAAGAAATTTATTGATAGGTGAAGATGAAGTGTGGCTAATCAATACATATTATATGCATGCATATATTTTATATTAATTATATACACAGAATAAGTAATATATAAGATGCACGAAGTATTATAAGCAAAAAAACAATGAAAAGTCAAGATTATCAAATATAATCGTTACAAGGTGTTGATGGAATCAGCATTCAAATTTATGAATTAATCTTTCACTCTAAATTTTCTTCCAGATAATAATAAGTATAATTAGATGTAGGAGATTTTACAGAAAAGACATCAAGTTCATAAAAATCAAAAGAGAAAGAAAAACGTGTAGTGGACTTGTATTAGTGAAATGCTGGCAAAAGCTGAGTTGACGAATCTGGAAAAGTATCAAATGAGGAGAGAGAAGAGATTGTCATGCCAGCTAATTTCCAGAACAAATTAAGAGTGCAGGCACATGATACATCTTATCATGGTTGGCAAGAGCACAGCAATTACGTAACCGCAGAGGATGAGTAAATCCAATCAGCTTGAACATGTTGGCGGTGGTCAACTTCCGGAATGATCTGGAATGACCCGCAGTGACAACTTAAGGAAGCGGGACAAGGGCAGACACCGGCGTGAGCAGGTGGGACAGAGTTCATGCTGCCATCATTCATATTAACCATCAGTGGTCACTCATTTGGACAAGTGTATGGAAGTATCCCATCGCTTATAAAGCCTTCACCACTAATATAATTTAAAAGCAAACAAGAGCAACGCATGTCCAACATCACCCCCCGTTTGTGTCCCAGTGGCTCTCCAGTGCTGGCCTTCAAGCAGGGGTGTGGTGGGTGGTCCCAGGCCCCATCCCTGTCTGACCCCCTGGAACCACGGCCTGACTTCTCTGCTCCATGTCCCCCTTCTTCCCAGCACACAGGTGTGTTTCAGTGACTTTAGAACAGTGGCCAGTCTCTTGTTTGGTCTTGAATGAAATCAGTGTTAACAGACAAGAGGGACAGTGGGTCTGAGCAATGTAATCAATGAATTTATATGCTAAATGTTAATTTCTCAATATTTTAGTCTTCAACCTCCACCATAGAATACAACAATGGATACTTTCAAAAAGCGATTTGACATGTGCACACATTCAAACCTTGAAATATGTTTTTAAAATATGGATATTTATTACATCTAAAAATTTAAAAATAACTAAAATTTTCATATTAAATCGATGCTGTCTTAAAAGTGTGTTTCAGTCCATACTGACTGCTTGTCAGCATTTTTTAAGGTTAACAATAATTGTTATTATAAATATTGGCATTTATGTCCCAGAAGCCCTTCAAAAGGATTTAGATTATTTAATTGAGTTTTTGAGGTATCTATAATTACATTTTCAAACACTATTTCTTGTGCCGTGGACTTTTCAAAATCTTTACAAGGATTATCTATGACTATCCCCACTTTACAGGCAGGGAGCCTCTTCAGTGGATTATATAAAATACAGTGTTTTGTAGGTTTTGTTTCATTTCTTAGGAGACGAACCTAACTTTCATCCTATTTTCTATGGTTTCCACAACCAAGGTAAAAATAGTCCCTCTAAGCTGCAAAATTTAAAATTCCCAAGTTGTTTCAAAGTTTCTCTTAGTTTATTGTTAGGAGACCAAGTAGTTGGTAGCCTGTAGGTGTACATACATACACTTGGGTGAGCAAAAGGGAGGAGAGATAACCTGGAATACCATGTTTTTACAGCTTGGAGGAAACCCACAGCAGGACTGAGGGGCAGAAACTGAGATGAGGGACGTGGGTCCAGCGTCTTCTCACTGTCGACATGCCTATGCTTTTTGATGCTTCTACTAAATAAATATAAAACCAATGTTAAAAATCAGAGAAACATTAGATGTTATCTGACCAATGGAAATACAGTATTTTAATGAGTTAGACACCACTCTGATGGACATGTTTCTAAAACACTGATAGAAATGCAATATCCTCTTCACAAGTTGAGCCATACTGAGATTGAAATAAGTTAAAGATCCTCTACTGTTTCATAAGCACTACTATGAAGGAATGTATTTCCTAATTAGTTCTTGTGCTTTGGGTAGTTTGTGACCCAATGTACATGGCTTTAAATTATTGGTATTTCCGGGCTGGCCAAGTGGTGCGTTGGTTAAGAGCTGGCTTGGGACGCCAGAGGGCCCCAGTTTGGATCCCACAAATGAGGGCCAGTGACACCGCCCTCTGCAGCTAAGATGCTGAACAACAGCTCAACCTGGAGCTGGGCTGCCGTGAGTCACCGGTGATGCCGTAGGCTGCAGCCCCTGCTGCAGTGGATTGTCATGGGCTACTGTGTGTAGCCAGCAGCCAGCGTGAGCGGCCAGCAGACGCGAGAGTGGCCGTCCAGAAGCCGGTGACTGATCTGCCTCGCCCGGGAAGAGCGCAATGATGGTGCCAACTTGGGCCAGTGAAGCAACGTCCTCCACAACTAGACTGAAGAACAAAAGGACAGCAACTTGTCTGTTTCCCTTCCCCGATTCCCCAGCGCTGTTTTCATCCCCAATTCCCCAATAAAAATCTTTTAAAAAAATAAATTATTGGTATTTCATTTTATCCTGGTATATTCAATATTTACTTTTCAAAATCTTTTTGTATTTTATACCTAAAATATTACTATTTCTTTCTCAGTCCATGTTTCTTTATCAACATAGCAGCAAAATACTTTTTCAATCTACTGACAAAAGGGAGAAAGTCAGAATCTCTACCCTCCAGATGCTGAGATCTATGTGGTTGCAAGTGCGAGCGTGAGCGGAGCAGAGGGACGTACCAAGCAAGGGCCAGGGCTGCAAACGGAGGCGTCCATGGCGCTGTGCGCACAGCTCGGAGGCCCCTTAGGGCCGGGGCGAGGAGGAGACGGTGCCTGAGCTCCTCCCAAGGATGGGTCCGTGTTGGTCCAAGGAAATGGGACTCCTACCCAAGAAAGAGCACATGCACACATGCAAAGCTAAGTCATTTCCGTCCTGCTCACACTTGCGCAGTGACCAGTAAGAAACACACTCTCAGATGGTTCTGTCCGCTGCTGTTTCACACACAAGCAGTGTCAGAGAGCCAGTGTGTTTCTCCGTGATTTGCTTCATTAAATATCCTCGATTCCGGTCATGCAGGTGTTCCATTTCTCCTCTGGTTCCATCACAACACAAGTTACTTCTGTGACTATTTATTGTTGTGGTTCCTATTGATAATCACTAATTTCTAAGAGTCAAGGTTCCAGGTACATTTTTTCTAAGATGCAAAATTTATCCTTTTAACAATGTGCTTGATAATCTTTCTTGGAATAGACTATTTTCAAACTGAGTTTTTCACCTTTGTGGAGTCACAAGTTCACTTCATGTGAACTTGTGGTACTTCCAGTTTAATGACTTCTAGCATCCTAAGACATAATTCACAGAGATCAAGAGATTTAGAGTAATTATGGGCAACTATCTGTTTTCCAAAAATCTCATTTATTTTGAGCCTCAATTTTCTATTTCAAATATTTGTTCTCTGTCTATAGGACATTTCCAAATAAATGTACTACCAACACCTCTAACTTAGCATAACCAAAATTAAATTTCTCATCTTCACGTGCCTCCTCAGCACATAGACAGAAACTCCACATTTCCTACTCTTCAATAATCTGTTTCTGTAATGAAATTATAAAGTAATTGTGATGTATTTGACTTCATTGTCTCTGTATATTTGCAAACAAAACCTCAACTATTCTCATTATCATGTCAAGCTAAACAGGCAGCTCAAGTCTGGTTTAATAAACGATAATTGTGTTATATCCCAAGGCTTCTCTGGGTCGTGGATTCAGGACACGCTCCCCTGGGTGGCTCCACTGGGACATACCCTTAGGTGCAGCAGTGCCCGGGGCTGCAGCGTCAGAGGCGTCTGGGTGCAGGGTGTGCTGGGCATTAAGTCCAGCCTCTTGCTCTCCCTGGGAATGCTGGTTTGGTCTTCCTGAGAGCATGATGCCGTTATGGCAGTTGGAATATTTTCATGACCCCTGAAGGCTGGGAAACACGAGAATCCCAGCAAAAGGCGGACGCTGCCTTGTCTTACATGGCCTCGCCTTGAAAGTTGGGTAACACATTGTGACAGTTACAAGTGATTTAAAAACCTTTCAAATTCAAGGGAGGAGGGTTTTACAGAACTCCGTGAAGGGAAGTGGGAAGATTCTGGAAATTCACATTAGATGAGAGATAATATTGTGGTCATCTTGGGAAAATGCAGTCTTTCACAGCACTATATTCAAAATTAAACCCACATTCAAATATACAGCAAGCAAAAGCAAAAAGAAGTAAAAAGGATGCAAAGCAATTTTGGAAAGAATACTATACTGTGAAGTAATTCAAAGCAAAAATGCTGGTATGTGACAAAAATAATTAATTTCAAAGAGAATATCACATTTATGGATGCTGTAAAGATCGCTGAAGTGTGGACTCAAGCTCTGTTTGTCCTTGGGTGACTGACTGCTTTCCCTGAGCATTGCGGCCTCCAGGTCCACCCACGTTGTTGCCGGGGGAGGCTGAGTAGCGCTCTGTGGTCTGTGGGTGCAGGTCCGAGGGCGAGGGAGAGGCACGGAGCTGCGCCACACGTAGGCCTTCCTCCGCTCGTCCGCTGGTGGCCGCTTGGGTCGTTTCCGCACCTCGGCCGTTGTCAGTAATACCGCAGTGAATGAAGGGGCGCAGGCGTCCTTTGGGACCCTGGTTTCACTTCTTTGGGGCGCATATCCAGGAATGGCATTGTTGGACCACATGGTAGCTCGATTTTTAATGCTCTGAGGACCCGCATCCGGTTTTCCACTGTGGCTGTATTATTACATTCCCACAAGGGTTCCGATTTCTGTCCATCCTCGCCAACACTTACTATCTTTTGTCTTTTTGATAGTAGCCATTCTAGCAAGTGTGAGATGCTAGTCGAACTTGTAGAAGCATAAAATAGAACTGTGGTTGCCAGGAGACGGGGGGAAGGAGAAATGGCAGTTTTGTTCAATGGGTATAAAGTTAAAGCTACACGAGATGAGTGAGGTCGGCCGTGCAGCCCAGCGTCCATCGTTAGCAACAGGGTGCCGTGTGCTCAGGAGTCTGTCAGGACAGTAGGTTCATCTTAAGTGCTCTCACCACAGAAACAAAGGGACACGGGGAATTTGGGAGGCGACAGATACGTGTGCATTGATGCCGGTGACTGAATCACAACTGTATGCATACGCCCAAACTCATCAAATTGTGTACATTAAATACACGCAATTTTTTGGTGTATCTACTAACCTCGATAAAGCTGTAAAAAATATCACAGAAGTGCGATACTGGTGTTGAATAGATAGAAGGAAATAATAGGTCTAGAAATTTGAAAAAGTAGACAAGGACATGCAATGACAATAAATACTGATGTGAACTTAATATGATTTTTATAATACTTACTATATGCACATATATACATTAGTTGGGGAAGCATAGATTTTTCAGTATACCATATTATCATTTGGTATGACTATCTTAAAACTGTGCAAAATAATAAATTTAAACCTGACCATGTCCTATATCATAAATAGAAATAAATCAACATGGTTTAATCATAAAATATAAACCATACAATTATGAAAGAATTAAAACAAAAAAGTAAATTTTATATAATCTCAAAGAGGGAAATTCCTAAAGTTGTACCAAAGGCAAATATATTGAAATATTTTTGATATGTGTGATTACCTGGAAAATATAAACTTTATGCACAAAATATAAATGCAGTAAAAACCAAGTAACTAATTAAGTATGGTAATTTCTTTATATAAAAATTAAAAAGAAACAAAATAACTCATATTTAAATACAATTCCAAATTAAATTTTTAAAAACCAAAACCCCAAAATAATTTCAGCAATTCTACCAATTACTGTATCTATGTAAGCTCACCTTTAGTTATTATTCACCCTGAATATATGGTCTAATCTCCTAACTTTCAATTTTTGGGTATTTTTAATTTTCAGGTATGCCATTTAGAACCAGTTTTTGCACTTTGCTCACCTTTGTAAGTGTTGGGTCAAGGTGCTTATTTTCAGGTCAAAATATTCTTTGCAAATTATAACAATTTACATAATAAACTGGAGCATTTGGACTATTTACCTTTAATGTGATTACTGACATGACAAGGTTTACTAGCTATTATCAGCGGCTCTTCTCGCTTAACAAATAAGTTACTTCAGGTAGAAGACAGTAAATATTACTGAGCAGACAATAAAGTATTAGTAAGCTCTTATGTGATGTCTAAAACCAGGTACTCAAGAATAATTAAGATAGAACCTGTTTACTCTCCAAAAAGCATAAATTCAAATTGATGAGAATTTTAAATCCCTGCCAGTAATAATCAAGTTTTAAAGATTTGTATGTGTATATAAATGTGGATGTAAAACATATATATGGCCAGTCTTATCAGGATGTTAGAGCTGATGGCTAGCAGCAGAACGCACACAAACCTTCCAGCACCATTGATGAGGGTTTGACTAGGCATTGAGGTACATGTTTGACCATTTGCATTAGTACTGAACTGCCTCCACTTGACAGCCTGTCACTCCTGATGATGGCCAGAAATGCAGTTGCATTGGCAATCAACTGATGAGCAACAAAGTGCAAAGATCATTTAAGATAAAAAAAAAACACCTTAACATTTATACCTTATGTAAATAGAAAGAGAGAGAACCGCCCAGCCATATACAAAATTCCAGATGTTTAAATACGCCTCATATCTTTCATAAAGTGAGTATTGTGTGTCTCTGTCATTGTTAGGAGATGATAATCTGAAGAGATAATGTAATGTGAAATTTATTAGTTCTTACTGTGTTCCTCAAGTTATTCTAGGTGCTTTATACATATTCAAATTTTTCATCTCATGACTCCCTATGAGGATACATTATTATTATTTCCAGTTTATGCTGAGGCATAGAAATATCATGTACTTTGCACAGTGTAACATGGCAGGTAAGGAGTGGAACCATTATCCCAGCCAAGGAGATCCCATTCCATGGACCCCACCCTTGGTCATCACGCTGCCCTGCTAAGGTCACACTGTGCAGGAGAGGAGGAGGAGGAACCAGATCTCGGTAAGATGCCATGTAGACAACACGCAGACAACAGCCTCACAGCACAGGAAACAAAACGGGGGGCCTGAGTTCAAGATTTCACTCATAATACGTAACATCAGGTCAGGACCAGGCAAGATACACAGCTTACCCCACATTTTAGTTTTGAGGTAAAGATTTACATTTGTGTGAATCAGGTGTTGGGTATAAATAAATGTTTGCAGAAAGGAAATACAGAAAATCTTTGAAATCAAGGAATGAGAAAACATTGTATCATCAGGGTTTTCTTTTTTGCCTGTCTAAAAAAATCAAAAGGGAGGAAAGAAGAAAATAATAAAATGAAAGAACTGAAGGCAAGAAGAAAGAGAGTAAAAGAAGAAAGAAAAAAAGGGAGGGAGGGAGGGAGGAAAAAAGACAAGCTCTTCAAGGGTCTCCCTTGCCGTGGGTCTCAGCTGTCAATTTCAGCGCACATTTCAAGTCGCTTAGACAGACATCATCTCTCAAGCAGGTTCACCTCTTTACTCAGGGCTTTTTACTTGTGTCTGTTCCTTTTTGCTTGATGTTGCTTGAATCAAAAGCTTCTCTCTTCACCGCCAACTCAAACAGTATATCTGCTTAAGGCCACGTGGATTCACCTTTAGATTAAACCAAACCATTTATCAAGAAGGCAGTTAATCCTTACATCACCCTATTAAGCATCTGTTTTGTGACTTTTTGTGGTCCTAGAAGTATGATAGGGTTTACAAATGTAAGTAAAAATCGAGTTCCTATAGCTCAAATGTTTTCAGCACACTTGTGAATCTGACTGTAAAATGATCAAAGAAATTGATTACAGTGCAGAGCGAAAGTGGTTTCATAGATGAGCTAAATGCAAAAGGAAACAGGCCACAGATTTCTCTAATTCCTCAGATGGGCTCAGAGATAGCTTTGTGGAATCAACCCTGTTTGAGAAAGACGGGAGGAATAGTGCACAGCAGTTGGGGGCTGCCCTGGACAGCTTGTTTACAGTATGTGAGGATTGCATGTAAGATGGTGTATCAGTAGAAAATTAACTGAAAGGGAGAGGATGAGACGGCTTTGTATGCTAAGCTGTGTGAACTTTCTACCGAAAGCCTTGGGAAGGCACTGAGGGCTTTTGTGCAGGGAAGTGCTCTGATCAGATTTGCTTTTCAGAAAGGTCATTCTAGAATTAGTGTGGAAGAGCTTCCGCGGGGGCTACCTGACAGGTGGGAGAAGTCGTTATGAGGCTTGTCCTGATGCGTCCACGTGAGAAGTGGTGAGAGTTTGACTATAGCTGTGGGCACGGGAAGGGATTTGTGACACAATGAGTGACAGAACCTGCAGAATTTAATGACATGCTAGAATGTGTAAATTCAGTGAAATACTGATTCCAAGATTCTAACTTAAGCATATGAAAGAATGGCAGGTTGGTCACTGAGTTAGAGAACATTGGAGAAAAACCTTTTCCGAGGAAGTGGCAGAGTCTGATTGGGGCATAATGGATTTGAGATACTCATATCTGTGGGACACCCAAACTTCTCGGGCACAGGCACTCGCCTCTGTGTTCCCAGAGCCAATATCTGCGCCTGCCACCTCACGTACCTCTGTAAAATACATTGCCAGGATGAGTGTTGAATGAAACAATTTTAATGTATATGAAAGAGAATTGTGTCACAGCTTGCCAAAGGTGTCCGAAACAGTAGATGAAGCCAGAAAAATAGATGTGGTTGACCAGAAATTCGTTATCAAGTATTAGAACTATCAGGCCAAGGATAGAGCTTCAAGAATAATGTTGTGAGTTAAGTAGCAGAAAAAAACAAATAGAAGGAAGGCCCCCGGAAGTAGGATAAAACCCACACATCGTAGTGTCCCAGACGCTGAGGAAAAAGGTTCCAGAAGGAGGGAACTTCCAGGAGTAGCAAAAGTTTCAAAATAGTTATTTTATTTCAGGACAAAAAGACAAAACAAAACAAAGTAGCTTTTTTATTTGCTAATATGGATGAAATTCAGGAATCCAGCAAGATCAAGTTCAGGGATTTTGATTTTTTTTGGTATTTATACTCTTTTACATTACTTTTATAATGTATGGTACTTAAGAAATGTACACTTGGTCTTAAAAATAATGCTATAACATCCAGTAGGGCAGAGGCATCTGATTTGGGGTGTGTGAGTATGTGTGTGAGTGTGTGGTATGAGTGTGTGTTGGAGTTAGAGCAACCTCAGTTCAGCTTCCATCCCAGCTGTGTAAATTTGGATGGCTCCGAGCAACTCTCCTATGTAATAAAATTGACAAAATAATATCTTGCAGAGAAGTTTTAAGCAGTAAATAATAAAAACAACAATATAAAGCGTTTAGGACACTTTGAAACTTAGTCGATGCTGCACAAAGGGCAGCTGTTTTTATTGCCAGTGTTTAGAATCTTCTCAGTTAATTACATTTAGTGAGAATTAAATCTAAATACACATCAGCTTCTGATTACCTGATTTAATATTCTGAGAGAGGAGGAGGAGGAGGAAAATGAGAGGCACTGGTTTGTACTATGAATTCTTTCACATCCAGTCCTGGCAGGCAGTGCTACCTGGAGCCTTACCACTGCATGGACAAGGAGCTCGTTAGCAGAGAGAACCTCCGGCTTCTGATAGGCAAGGGGGAGCACAGTCGGCGTCTATGATTTAGCCATGGGGGCATGTGGGACTTCCTCCTCCCCTGGTCTCTCTTCTTTTTCCCCACCTGAATCTTAGCTCAGTCTCCCAGCATGGCTGCCAGTCCCACTACCTCCTGGGGTCAGACTCCAAAGGACCATCCTCCCTCCTGTTTCCACAGGTGATGGTAGATCTTGCTATTTGATATAAATCGGGCTGTGTCATCTCTTTTCTTCAGAATGAATTCCCTGTAAGACAAAAGCACAATTATTTGGTTCATATAGGCCTTTTAAAGATTATTATGTTAAAAGAACCTATCACGAAAAGGTGACTTGGAAATCAGCACCATGGACAGAGACCGTCATCCGGTCACACCAAAAAACCGTAAAAGAAAAAAAAAATCTTATAAAGATCATTGAAAAGATTATTTTAGAATATCTCAGTCCTTACTACTAAACAAATCTGAGTAAATCATATTATACAGTTAAATATAATTATGAGCAACAAACTATGATTGTCTTTTGCTAATCCTCATCTGAATATTAAATATTAAGTTGGAATCTTTATTTCTGTCTGTAAAGCAGAGTCTCATTTTCTGTCACGTGGTAGACCACAGTTTATTTTAAATGCCCCCTTTTTCAGTTGCCTTCTTCACACATCCCTCTCTTCTAAGGCTTTGTGCAGCAGCCCTGCCTCACTCCCCAGCCGGCAGCCGGCGGGAGCGGCTCTCCTCAGCAGCTCTGTTTTCTGACTTAAATGCTGTACCTTCATGACCCATATTCTTCTCTGTGGGTTCTTCTCCTTTTTTAAGGCCTATCTCCCTCATTAGGCAGACAAGCTAAAAATGGACGTGGCATTTGGGCAGAAATGTAGATGCGCGGCCTCACGTGCCTCGCGCTCCCTGTGATGCTGTGTCCCCACTGGTCTCGCTTTAACACAGTGTCGATGTGGAGAAAACGAGGGAGCAATTATTGCTAACACAGGCAAGACCAGAACAATTTTAAATGGATGAAGCATAGAAAATAACCTAAAATTTAAAAATTACAAGGCATATTTTTGGTGTTGTATGGTTGACCATGTGTGATTTTTCCCGCTGGCTTGAAAAGATGCTTTGAAAGGGACTTCTAAGCTGTCATGCAGTGCAAAAGGCGTCATTTAACCTCGTTGAAATAACTGCGAAGAAAAAGTTGGTATCAGTGAATCACCAAGACCTGAACATGACATGGGCCAGACCTCGGCGGACCCCCAAGTGTCCTGATGTTCCCGCATGGAGTTTTAACGCTGAGCATCTAGGATTCTTCATGTTCTGCATGTTTTCCTGGTTGGGTCATAGTGTTCATGTCCTCTGTTCATATTTGCTGTCCTGGAGATTGTAATTGTATACTGGGGCTTTCAGAGTTTGCAAGCTATTTCATTGAAATGAGATCCAACTTCGTCTATAATGAAGCGACTAAAAATAGATGTGTTCAGGTGACATAAAACCCGACCCTGAACAAAGGAAGTGTGCTGGCAGTCACAGCAACCTGGCCACAACCTTCTCTGCCAGGTGCACATTTAATTAGTATGAAAGCTCATCCTAGGAGCTGGGATATGAAGATGACGCTGTGACTGAATGGCTGTGTGTGTCTCGGGGGGCTGAGCGGCCAGTCGTGGTCCCGTCTTAGCCTCAGACACCAGCATTCATACACAGCCTGGGTGACGCTTAATTATTACGAAAAGCCTCTGTTAAATTACATGTCTTCTACTCAGCCTCATTCAGAACAGCATGTTATAAGAAAAACTACATGAGCAATGCATATTTATGTTCAGGTGGTGCACCTAAGGCAGAACAAATAGATTTTATTGATATTAGAGAGGTGCTCGTAAAGGCTCCTCAGTGGTGCCAGTGGAGAAAGCAATCATTGCCAGACTTCAGTATTTCACAGGAAAATCTCTACAGGCTAGCACGGGAGGTCAAATTACAATTGCATGATTATTATGACTTTGGGGTAGGCTGAAACAACCCAAATATATAAATAAAATCACAAGCACTTGAAACTATTAAATGAAGCACCGTTACTTCTAAAATGACAAAATGAATCAAAATAAGAACTAGACATCCATGTGGAGAGCATGATAAAATTCTATTTTCGTTTAAAAATAACTGACCTTTATAGTTTAGGCTCCATCAATTAACTATACTCCTATTCTGGAATACATTGAGAAAAACAAAAACAGCAGATATTTTTTATAGAAAATCAATGTAGTAATTGACTCACCAATTTTATAAAATTTAGAAATATATATTTTTTCTACTATCACACACATTTGAATTCTATGAGTTTGAGATTTTAAAGAGAAGTTTGGCACTGAAGAAAATGTGTCCTTAAATATAATTTTATTTTTTTAGAACAAAAATCAGAAAATACCTGCTCATTAATACCTCCACTCATTGGAATACATGTCAATGAAAAAAAATAGTATCGAAATCCTAGACACTATCATAAAAATGATATTAGGTGATGTGACGTACCTAGCCTGGTGAGCCTCCCATAACCGCTAAACTGCAATGTGTCTTATTGCTATTCAGTGACTTGCTACACCCACTTCTCCATGAGAGTCCAAAACTGACTTGCATAAATTACTAACCAATAAGTGAAATGAAGTAATTTTTTCTTGTAGCAAAAGAGCACTGAGCTAGGAATAGGAAATGACCTGTATTAATTTTTTAATTCTACCACCCATTATGACTTAGATAAGTCATTTAACTTTTTAATTTCTCATTTTCTTCTCTGTAAAATACCAATAAAGCCAATTTTCAAAAATATTTAACAAATATTTGGTTAATTAGCAGTCCATCCAGAATGGGTATAACATTCCAGGTGAGCTGTCCTCTACTGCCCAAGCCAACAGCTCTCTCCTCCATGCTTGTCATCGTTATTTTATCCTCTGGGACGGCAGTACCACTACTAGAATAGCAAAGCTTTTATTTATAGGAACTCCCATTTTTATATGCCAGGCACTTCATATCCAACCTACTTTTTGATCTTTACATCATTTAAAATCACATTGTGAAGCATACGTTTCTGCCCCTCGTCTTTCGTGTTTAGAAGAAGATAACCGAGGCTCAGGAAGGTTATGTGTCCAGCTCATACAGCTGGAAAGAGCTAGAGGCAGGTGTAAACTCACGTCCATCTCCTGGAACGCCAGTGACGTTTTCTCTAATATATTGGGATTAATGCTGCATTTACCCAGTCATAGAGTGTCCCTGGGTCTCTGCTGCTGAACGTGCAGTCAGGTGTGTCGCTGGTCATTCTGGGCGTGGCCTGTGGTGACAGTGCATCATGTTGCTGCCGATGGTCCTAAATGCCAGTGTTTGAGAAATGCCAGCTCTTGAGGGAATTTTCTTGGAGGCACCTTGACATTTGCAAAGCTCACTCAAAGATGCTTATTTTTCACGCTCTCCCCAGCTCCACGCAGTAGATGGAGGCGAGTTGGCCATAGGTTTCCATTTCCAGAGACCTGCCAGCTCACACGTGGGTGACCTGGTTGTGTGAACCCCTGGTGACCATCAGAGAGCTGAGCAAGATGACCCAGAGCAAGGTCACCTGCAGAGGTCAGGTTCAGGACAGCCGTGTGTCAAAGCGGTGAGAGGCCCTTCTGACCACTGCTGCCCAGGAGCGTGAACTGTGATGAGGAAGGAGGCACAGACCTTTGTGGACGCTGTGCTCTGTGCTCCAACAAAGCTGCACAGTAACGACCCTGTGGACACAGGGTGTGTAAGTCCTTCTGCAGAACAGTTAGCTCTGATAAAACTCACTGTGCAGCAAATGTGAGGCGTGCCCCTAGTTCATCCAGGCGCCACTGTCTTCTAACTTTCTCTCCTCTCTACTTTCTACCCTGTCATTTGGCTTCATTTCAATGAGTTTCTATTTGTTTTTTAATGACTCACTTATCTCATATCACCTTACCTAAATTGTAAGCCTTAATGTCTTTTTTTTTTT
>NW_017731612.1:1590709-1613200 GCF_001890085.2 Hipposideros armiger | reverse complement strand
GCTGGCTACTCACGGCAGCCCAGCTCCAGGTTGAGCTGTTGTTCAGCATCTTAGCTGTGGAGGGCAGTGTCACTGGCCCTCATATGTGGGATCCAACCGGGGCCCTCTGGCGTCCCAAGCCAGTTCTTAACCATCGCGCCACTCGGCCGGCCCGTAAGCCTTAATGTCTTATATCCTGGGAATATATTCACAACACTATGAAGCTAATAGGAATAAAAGTATTTTTCTAGTTATGAGAGCACAATGATTGATGGCATATGTGAGTAATTATACCTGCAAATACAAATGTACCATTGCAATGTCACTTTTTGCTAGGAATCTTTATTTGAATTATATCATCATGGAACACTTGCATCAAAATATTAAAAATGTACCATTTAAAAATGAAATGTCTGAGGAATTAGGTCTGAGTCCTTTATAACATCAAAGAATGACAGTGGGCCATATGACTTATTATGGCCTCATGATATGAGTGTTTTTTAAAAATGAAAATTTTAACAAGCTATTTTTCTGTCTGTATGGGTTGCAGGATTAATTTGAGAGATTATTATTTGGAAAGATAACAGTGACAATTGATCACTTTTTTTCATATTAAGTTTTTTTGAGCAACACTGGCAAAATTAATGCTTTTCCAAATTAAAAAAAATAATAAAGAAGCTTTTATAGTAATGAAACTGCTGAATACTTGGTCCCTACTGCTTTTAATGTGGCATATGTCTATGTATATATCTGTATCATATCTGTGTCTGTATCTATCTGTACCTGTATCTGTCCATATATATTGTAATTTTAAATAATAAGCCAATAACTTACTGTTCGTGGAGGGCTAAGGCAGGACTGTGCCGCTGCAGGTTCCAGCTCGTGGCGGGAGGGGTGTCCCCACCAGCAGAAGGAACCCTCGGACACCAGCTACGCGTCCAACAATTCAACTGAATTCTGACATGACCCACCGAGAGAGGGCGTCAGACTCCACTTATTAAGGTTTCAGTCCTCCCACCTGCCCTTCAGAGGCCAGTCCCAGCCCCAGGGTGTGCCCTGCACTTTTGACTGTCTTTACATCAGAGGTTCCCGTGACCCCCTCTTGGGCACCATTAACTTTCTAGAGCGGCTCACAGAACTCAGAGAAACACTTTACCAACTGGACTACTCGTTTGCTATAAAGGACTAGGACTCCCGAGCAGCCGGAGAGAGGCACAGGAGAAGGGGTGGGGCAGGGACGCAGCTGTTGCCATCTGTCACCAGCTGGAAGCAAGGGCATTCACAGATCTGTACTTTCTGCCTCTCCATTCTTTCTTCTGTGTCAAAGCCACAACACTTGTGAACATCGGACATTGTCACAATGCTGCTGCTAATGTACTCGGTTGCCACTGTGTCCCCCAAATAGCCATCCCTATGTTTTCATCCTTTCAGTTATAGACCTGGTACTTATTAATAAAAGCACCCTGGAGTGGGTTATCTTTAAATGCGGTACTCTCAAGCAATCCAAAATCCGTGAGGTAGGCAAGAGAATGGGGTAGGTGCCTGACCAAGGCACTGTACACCTGAAGCTGAATAATATTGTATGTCAACTGTAATTTAATATATATATAGTCACGGGATATGGAGTATAGCATAGGGCAGAGGTCAGCAAGCTTTTGAGGCGGAACAGCTGCCAGGGGTCAGCAAATGGTGGCTCGCGAGCCACATGCGGCTCTTTAGGTACGTACATGTGGCTCTGAAGTAAAACTGAAAATGAAAATAAAACTATCATAGTTTCATTTATAAAATTTTAAATGATATTATTCACATAATGGTGATTATGTGAAAATATATTTATGCCTCTCGAATAATTTTTAAATTGTTGTGAAGGACAGGATTGGCTCTTTCACAGGGTCTGCAAACTTTTAAGCCAGAACGTACCCAAAGAACTGCATGTGGCTCGCGAGCCGCAGTTTGTCGACCCCTGGACTAGGGAATAGAGTCAATGGAATTGTGATAGGATACGTACAATGTCAGAGGGGAAGTAGATTGGGGGAGGGGAGTTATCACTTTGTGAGGGGTGCAACATATAACTATTACATCGTTTTGTACACCTGAAACTAATTTTTAAAAAATGCTAAAATAAAAGGTAAGAGAAGCCCTGTAAAAATACAATTTACAGGCTGAATAATTTTACTTCTGATAATATAAAGTAATACTGTAAATCAGATGTAAAGGTAAAAAAGAGCGATATGTGTTCAATATAATTATGCACATAAAATTATAAAAATGTTTAAATCAGTTATTGGATTTCCATGGCATAAAATGATATAAACATTTAAATTGTTGTTATTATAATATATCATGATTTTAGAATATATCCAGGAGGTAACATCATGAAAAATATATGAAGCTGTGTGTGATGAAATTTACCTATGATCATGTGCTTACATGAGTTAAGCCTACATTGATCAGAGTGGGAATTGTAATGTGGATAAATCATATATATGTAAAATCCCATGCAAATATTGATACATAATTACTTCTTACCCTACAGTGAAATATTCCTTACCTTTAAAAATAGTGTTTGGTTTTCTGTAAAGAGTTTCCCTGAAGTAAAGCATGGTTAGCTCATGGTCTTTTCAATCCTGCTGTTTGCTTAGGAACCAAGGAAAATTTCTTTCATCTTTGGCAACGTATCTTAGAAGTTTGGTTTTTCAATAGTGTTATAAGTTTCTATTTCCTACTTTAACTTTTAAATTACAGATATGCTCAGGAGCCGTCCTGAGGAGGATTTAACGAAAGCACGTGCGGCTCCCCGCTGCTCCTCATGTGTGACTAGGCTTCTCGGAGCAGCAGCTTTGTACTGACTGTGTCTTCGTTCATGTGGGCGCCCTACCTGTGTAGAATAAGTCCATACACTCTGTGAGTCACCCACGTTCGAATCCCCCCTGGCAGAGGTAGATCCAGTTCCTATGTTCCCTCGTCACCATTCTCTGTGTTCCCTCTGTGTCCCATTCATAACTTTCCATGTCACTCTGTCCTTGCTGTGCTGTGGTGGTTTCTGTAGTGTCTGTAGAGAGACTCTCATGACATCTCCTTACCCCATTGCTGGAGGAGGGCCCAAGGGTGGAGGAGAGCTGAGAACCTCAGGGTGCCTTCCCTGTCTCCGTGGATGCCTAGACCTGGTGGATGTGGTCCCTGTTTGTCGCACGTTTCCATAATCCTGCACTTGATGCTGTGCCTGAGGACTGTGCAGGGGCAGGATCTGTGATCTCAGTGGTCGTTGGAATTTGATAAGACAGTTCTTCTTTCATCTGGGGTGATTTTTATGCTGGTTTTACGCTCTCTAAAGGTGCTGATGATTTGGTGTCATATGGCAGCAGCTGAGAAGAAGAAGAGATTCAGGAACGACAGGGATGTGGCCAAATTACTCGAGGTCCATGCTCCCAGGATTGCAGGGTGTTCCTGGAAGCTGCCTTTCGTGATGCTGAGTGGTGACTGCTGTGCCTCTTCTGGGACTCCCCATTGCCTTCCATGCCTCATGTATTCCACAAGTTGACATCCATTAAAAGTGAATGTATTTTTACATTAGGTAAGAGTGCTTCACTGCAGCGGCAGGATGTGGCCGCGCTCACATTGGATGCCCGCTTCCTGGTGTCAGTTGTAGTCCCCTCCCCTTGAGTGTGGGCCCAGCCAGTGGCTACACCAGGCTAATAGAACATAGGCAGGTTGAAGGGCTGTCATGCTCACAGGTGTGTTTCCCTGGACAGGACTCCATCTTGCTGGCAGAATCTCCTTTGGCCCCCATTTTGCTGGCGTGGTGATGTATGTCACCATGGCAAGGGGCTGTGGGTAGCTTCTGGGAGCCAAGGATGACCTCCAGCCGCCAGCTAACCTCAGTCCCACAACTTCAGGGGCCACCCCGAGGACTTTGCACATGGCTATGTTTCCTTTTGACCCCATGTTGAAATTAAGATTATTTTCCTGGTCCAAAGAATGTTGTAACAAGCACGAGCCTTGTTCATTTGCTCGTTGTTAATAAATGCCTTTCACTGATGGATGTATGCGTTACACATTATGCATTAAAATAGGAGCCAAATAACTGACTATTAATGCCGTTCATCTCACCTCTCCACAGTGAAGGCATTAGATGGCCTCGTTGGAAATACACTCGTTGAGTCACACTGTGGCCAGGCGCTTTTCAGGTTTGAAAAGTTTGGATGAATTCCAGAGATCAATGTAGGAATTACTTACTTACAGCGCCTGGCACAGGTCTTCTCATCAGCACTGATGTTCCCGAACAGCCACTGGCATCGGGCACTGCTTGCCTGACAGGTTTGCAATTACAGAGGACAGGAGATGGTCTGAGGGCCTGCGGAGGAGAGGCGCCCCATGGACAGATGACGCGCAAAGGCGAATTACCACAGCGCTTTAAAAGGAATGGTTTCATATTCTGTCATTTAACTTCTCTGTCATTCAGTTTATTTCTCCCATAAGGGACAGGCTTGAAAATAATTAGACATAAATATTTGAGCTTAGCTTTTTTTGTTTTCACCATGTTGTTCATATAATTTAATCTTTCCAGGAATTATGGAAAATTGATTTTTATGAAAATAAGCATCTGGTGACATAAATAATGTTTGCAAAATCAAGTAATTTCTAACACCTAAGACGCTGCATGTGCTGAACTTTAACTCAAAGTGACAATGGAAGACATCTACCCTCTGCATGTTTTAGAAAATGCTGTGTGCTATGAGGGAACACACAGAGATGGTTTGTGTTATAAACTAGATTTAAATTGTTTATGAAATGTTAACTTTCCCACCTCATTATCCCACACGAACTTACAATTTATTAGCCACTAATCCTGACTATATAACCAAATAACTTTTACGATATATAAGTATATTCAAATAGTTAAATTTGCATAATGTACATTCTCTCTCTCCCCCTCTCTCTCTTTCCCTCCCCCTAGTTTTCAGTCTCCATTCTGATGTGCATAATTGTTCATGTACACTTTACAAGAAAATGTGCAGATGCCTGAGGAGACTCAGCAAGGGCGTTTGTAACTGTGCAGACATGGGTGTGTGCATTTGTGTACGTTACTCATATATGTACACATATTCATGTGACAGATACAGGCACAAATGGATTCTCTGGGTGGATGAGGTGGCTTTCCTGTAAACAGAGCTGTGAGTGTGCGCTGCATTTCCTCTTCCTTCTCAAACCCGACTCAGCAGGATGACAGGAAGTGCTTCTGTCCCTGTCAACCCAGGTGAGGGCTGCAGAGACCTCGGTTTCCTGCTGAGTATGGTTGTAAGAGTGTCGCTGTAACTAACTGTGGCCTAAAACTATGAAGGTAAATTGTAGCCTAATTGAAAGAAAGCGATGTATCTAGGCGTCTCATTGTAGAGAACAGTGGGGCCGAAATAGTTTATATAGTTAGGAAAAATAATAGAGTAAAAATAAAAGGGAACTTCAAAAAATCATAAAATAAATGATAAATCCAAATATAGTAGTTATGAAACTGAATTAAGTTTGCTTGATACTGGTAATGATTCAAGAAATACTTAAAACTAAATGACATAAAAATATAAAAAAAATAAAAATAAAAAGTTGCCATTAAATAAAACAGAAATAAATAAGTAAAACTCAGTAAATAAATAGCATATAACACAGAATCCTCAGCAATAAATTAAATATGTATGTGAATGAATCACTAATGGAAATGATTTTTACAAAAATAAAGTTAATGGTCATTATAATTTTAAAAGCTGTACTCATCCAGCGTGTTGGAAATCCTAGGAAGGCCATGGTTAACACATTAGCGTCGATGATGTAGCTATCAGAGCCGGGCAGAGCCTTCCAGAAGGCTGGGCTCACTCCGATTGGTTTTAAATACATTCAGTTTTGGAAACTTCAAAAATACAAATAATAACGTTTGTATGGTTTGATGACTTTGTTTTTTAATTTATTTTTAAAAATTTTTTTTTAGGTGAGCCATCCTGCCACGTGTTGGCAGTTTAGTGGCAGCTCAGCTTGGGCCGGGAATCGAACCGCTGTTGCTCAGAGCTCAAGCTCTTTTTGAGCGAGCTCTTAACCAACTGAGCCACTCGGCCAGCCCTTTTTTTAAAATTTTATCATTTATTAAATTTTATAGATCAGGCTTCTTTTAGATATATAAAATTAGAGCTTAGAGACCCCGTAAAGATTATAAACACACACACACACACACACACACACACACATTTTAGAGGTTAGAAGGCCGTTGAAAACAGGCTGGATTGGGAGTAAATGCCGAAATCACGATCTCCTATCAAACACACCTCCTAGCCTCTTATTCCCTCTTTATATTCTTGTATTACGTAACTTGTGTGAATGAGAGAGCACTACATTTATTTTGAATTGTTGTAATTATGATACAAGAATTTCATATTAAAAATAGTGCTATTGTTGATTGTTCCAGATTTGCTCAGTAACCATGGGATTGGGTCTCTGACAGATTTTTGCTAAAGTATATTTCAGCTGGAGCTACATGTCAGTTTGCCGACAGGGCGTATGTATAGTTATGTTTTTCTTTAGGAGAAGTGGAAGAGCTACTCAGAGGACACAGCTGATAATCTGCTACATGTTCTCCAATTACTGGTCAAGAAATTTTAAATTATGATTGCTTAAGTGGTCATTAGTTTTAATAAAAATTATAAATCGACTTATAACAGGCAAATGGCAGTCATTTATTATCAAAAAAACTTTTCTGCAAATGTTGTGCAAAAGGAAGAGTCTTAAATGATATTTGGATTGTATAAAGTCAGTTGAATCGGTGTGACATACAGAAAGTGATTATGTCAAAATGCGAGTAACCTTTAAAGTAGGATGGCAGGGAACTGTCCATTTCACCTCTTCATACATTTTTATTTTGTGATCTAACCATGCTAGTTTAGCTTTGTATTTCAGGTAGTAATAGTTTTAGTGGAATAGCAGACTTACCTCTTATGTTGTCTAGTATTTTGTTGCTGTTGTTGTCTTCTCAAATTAACCCAGTAACATTCATTAAATGCTGTCATCTTCTATTTTCCAAGAAAACATTTTGTAAAGTTTAAATATTTTATTAGACCCTACTGCTATAATCAAGTGGCTTACAGTCGCAAGGTGATTTTATTTATATCAAACATTAAGTCCGAAAATTAACATTTTTTTGTATCTTTGTGCTTTAGAGACAAAAATCACAATTTCACATACATGTTTGGACAGATTAAGCCAAGTCGACATCTATAATCTTACATCCACCCTTGAGGTACTTTCTGGCTGACACAATACAGGTGCCCCCCCTTATCTGCAGAGGATATTGTAAGACCCTCAGAGACCGTCTGAAACCATGGGTAGGACCGAGCCCCACATGTCTTGTGGTTTTACTATACGTGCACACCTGCAATAAAGTCCAGTTGATCAAGTAGGCATTGTAAGAGGTTAACTACCCCTAACAACAAAATAGGATGTTATAACAGCATATTGTAATAAAAGCTCCGTAACTGCTCTCCCTCTCCTAAAACACCCCCTTGTCCTGTACTCACCTGTTCTCTTCTGTGATGATGAAATGAAGGGAAGGGGACACGCAGGGCAAAGGGATGACTCACGTGCCAGCAGAAGGGAGCGTGACAGCGGAAATTTTAATCACACTACTCAGAACAGCATGTGATTTCAATCTTATAAACCACTTATTTCTGGAATTTTCCATTTAATATTTTTGGACCATGGCTGACCAAGGGTACTGATTCCATGTAAAGCAAGCTGCAGTAAAAGGGGGGACGGTTCTGAGACTAGTAGCTGAGTTCTTGAGGATTTGAATGCCTGGTTCAGCAGGACCCGTTACAGCATGGAATTTTTGTGTGTGTGTGGTTTTCCCTTCTTACAGCACAGAAAGTTAAAGGAGCTTGTTTTTCTTGAAATAAGAATAGCTCATGCCTTTGATTGTAAAGCGGGACCCCAAAATGATGACTGGCTCTGGGAATTTGGGTTTTCATCTATTTCAGGAAGAGAAGGACCCTTTCTCAGTGGGGTCATCAGACATTTATGCCAACACCAATCAGATGCATTGATTTTTGAGTTCTCTGACTCCTGCAATCTGAGATTTGAAAGTTCACAACAAAGATATAGCCAAGAGTAAGCCTAGAAAATGTAAAATATGTTTTAAAGATATGTTCAGTTTATGGCTAAAGTTCCATTTCAGTATAATTTTTCAAAATAAAAGTATTTTTCTAGTTATGAGAGCACAGTGATTGATGGCATATGTGAATAATTATACCTATAAATACAAATGTACCATTGCAATGTTACTGTTTGCTAGGAATTTTTATTTGAATTATATCATCATGGAACACTAGCATCAAAATATTAAAAATCTACCATTTAAAAAATGAAAGGTCTGAGGAATTAGGTCTGAGTCCTTTACGACATCAAAGAATGGCAGAGGGCCATATGACTTATTATGGCCTCATGATATGAGTGTTTTTTAAAAATGGAAATATTAGCTGAAGTTATTTTCCTGTTTATATGGATCACAGGATTAATTTGAGAGATTGTTATTTAGAAAGATAATAGTGACAGTTGATCACTTTTTTCATATAAGTTTTTTTGAGCAACATGGGCAAAATTAGTGCTTCTCCAAATTAAAAATAAATAAATAAGCTTTTATAGTGATGAAACTGTTGAATACTTGGTCCCTACTGCTATTAACTTGGCATAAGTATATGTATATATCTATATCATATCTATACCTATAATTATACCTATATCTATATCTGTACCTGTACCTGTATTCATCTGGGTCTGGCTGTGTCTTTCATATCCGGCATTACTCTGTTAGCAATAAGATTTTTTCTGTAGCATTATTTTAACAACAAAAAATAAATAAGAATTGTTTAATTTTTCTTATAACAAGAAAATATTTTAGTACTAAATTTTTATGCGTTATAATTACCTGGTTACTCTGGTCTTTTTGACATTAAAAGAGAGCCAAATTCCTTGGTGTTCAGTTTCTCCTTCTATAAAAAATGCAGACCCCCTTCGCACCGTGAGGGCCGGATCCGGTATGCCCCCCCCCCCGGGGGCACAGAGGCCCCGTGTGCAGATCTCAGCAGAACCGTCCCTGGGCAGGCGAGCTGCTGGCGTCCGTGGCCCTGCTCTCCTCTCCTGAAGCAGGGCCTTGACTCGCTGCTCAGGAACTGCCCCTCACAGAGCCCTGGGTGGTGCTCAGACTGCACTGGTCCCTCNGCCCCGTGAACGGCTCCAGCACCCTGAGGAAGCCACGACACTGCCCTCTTCCTCTCCTGCCCGCTCTGTGGACCTGGTCCAGGTCCGGTTCTGAGTTCTCAGGGGAATTTCCGTGACAGCAGCCAGGACTCCCCAGGAGCAAGGAGTGCCGATGTCCCCACTGCACGTGCTCTGGGAACCTCGACCCCAGGATTCTGGGAACTTGTAGCCCGCTGCCTGCCCCTTACAACCTGCATGGAGCGCTCCCCTGGGTCAGGTGTGCACCCCTAAACCCGCGGGCCCTCTTCTCTGAGTAATGTTCCATATTCACGGGTATTTCCAGCCCCAGTCAGTGCAGGACCAGTTCGGAGCGGCAGCATCTGCTTAGCTGCTCTAGAGCGAGGGAGCGGGGTGAGGAAGTAAACACGACCTGAGGCTGGAGGTGTTCGTGCCCAGCAGGCATCGGGGTGCCCCGTGATAAAAGGGCTACGTGCACGTGTGTGGAATTTAGTGGAGAGAGAAGTCCGGGCAGGAGACCCACGTGATGGGATCAAAAATATGAATGTTTAAATAGTATATATGTATATATTACAGTAAAAGACACATGGCCATTAATCCCCCTCAAAATACTCCCCCTCACTTTGAACACACTTATCCCATCATTCTCATCACTTTCTGAAGCAGTTCTGGAAGTCCTCTTTCATGAGTGTCTTTACTTCATCCTCCATCATGACAACAGTCCGTGTCACACATCGCTTCTGGTACGGCAATTTCTGTCAAATACAAACATTATGGTGTGTCCTCATCCACTTTGTTCACTGGATCTAGCACCGTGCGACTTCTGGCTCTTCCCCAAAGTCAAAATGACCATAAAAGTATTCGTTTTGAACCGATTCCGGAATTGAGGCAGCCACGACAGCGCAGCTAAGGACAGAGCAGTTGTGAAGGTCAAATAAGTTGGTCCATACTCAGAAACTTAGCACGCTGCCTGCAGAAAACAGGCGCGCGACCAGCATCCATTCTTATTTTATTTGTAGTATGCTTTTTATTTTAATAATTTATTGTGTGTTGTTTTGTTCTATTATTGTTTTAAATTTTGTTTTACTTTGGACTGAAATATGAACCACTTAAAATACAGAGGGTGCGAAAAAAACATGTGCACGTTTTAAGAAAGGAAAAATCTTTATTAAAAATTGTAATAATATATACCAATAACAAAAGATGAATACAAGTCATGTGTATACATTGTTTTGGCTGCCCGGTGTAATGTATTGTGAAAAAGAACCAGCTTACAAAGGACTGTGAGAAGCAGTGGCTGGGGAAGTAGGAGAAAAAGGTTGTGTTGCCGTAGAATGTAAGCGGACGTGAACAAAGGAACTCACTTGTGAAGTGAGCTAATTGCTAATGAGAGAGATTGTAGGGTAAGAACTGAGAAGAATCTGCTGTATTTTTCAGTGTGTATCAATGGTGAATTTATAATGCAGCTTTAGTAGCTGAGTAAAGCGGAAAGCACAATGCAGTAAGTTGAAAAATAAATAGAAGCTAAGAAATCAAGTCACAATATTTGCATCATTCCTTACAGTGAAGGTGATCAGGGACCAGGAGCTTTAAGGTGTGGGGGGCCAAGAGACGCAGTTCATTTGTGTGAGTGTGTGTGTGTGTGTGTGTGTGTGTGTGTGTGTGTGTGTGTTTAAAGGGAGTACCTAAATCATATTTGTATGATTATAAGTATGATTGCATTATTATTGAGTTGAGAGAAATTAAGTAGTGAAACAGAAACAAGATATCAAATGATAGACTGTTGAAAAAAAATTGGATTTTGATGGGACGGATTCTTTATTGTTATGAGAGGAGACAAAACAGTGGCAAAGGTCTGCATATATATGCTTACAGTGAAAAGAAAAAGTGAGTTACAGTCCAGTTTCTCTTTTTTAAATGAAACAGACTAGCTGGTCAGTAACTGTGGAGTAGAGACTTTTACATAAGAAGAAGTCAGAGATTTAATTATGAAACCATAAGTGGTGAGATCCGTAGCGTGTGCTGGGGGAGTTGAATTTGGCGATCTTTAAGGTAGAGTTTCCTCAATCAGCTTGGACACTGGATTTCCTGTAATTATGCTTAGATTGAGTGTTGCCGTTGAAATCTTATACATAAGGTTCATTGAAGAAAGTGATCTTGCCAGGCAGGTTGGACAAGAAAAAGAGAAAAAAAGGTGGAGATGAATCAATGGTGCCCACAAAAAAATAAAAATAATGATGGATGAGGGAAAATAAAGAAATAAGGTGATGGGTTATCAACATCAGTGTACTGAAAGCTATAACAAGGTTAGAAATTGTACTATAAGGAGAGGAGTTTATTGTAAGGATGAGATTCTAATGTGAGTGCTTTTACACATGGACAGTTTTTCACTGACCCCATTTACAGAGTGTGACCATATAAATGAATATTTTAGCAAGAGAGGAAGAAAAGTTCATTGGAGATTAGGAAGTCATGAACTGAGTATAATTCTTAGTGTATCAGAATTCTTGATGATTTAGTTAAGTCTACTGATGCTTCATAGAATGACAGGTATCTGTGATGGTGATAGAATAAGGCCGTCAGGGACGAAACCCCTCACAACTTCCATGCAGTAACCAATCAGAACGTGAATCCTTTGTGCTAATGAATGAGGTGGTTGGGAGACACCTTCTTTATTGTCTCAAAGAACTAATGTTACTCTATTGTCACAAGACAGCAATTGACTTTGTAAACTTAAGCTTCTATTCTATCAACTGGCTTCCCTAATATGAATGAAATGCTGTGCACCTGTTTTTAAAAATTTTGATAAAATGGAAAAATAATCTGACCAGTATATAAAATTTCACCCTATTAAAATCAGTTGGTCAGGAGGTCTTATCTAATACAGCTAAAGCAGAAAGACAGTGCAGGATTGAGTACTTCCTCAGTTAGTTTAGGATTTAAAACTCTCTGACATAAAATTAATTATATTGAGGAGAGAACATAAAAGAAAATGTTTTTCAAAAGAAGATAGGAATGTTTTACGTAATTAAGTGCATTATTTAAGAATACTCTACAGAGAGCATTTAAGGCATTTGGGAAATAAAAGGGTGACTGTTGACTGTTACCATTGCGCTTATATAATGGGAGGTACAAAATATAATTTTTAAAATCAGTTAACAGCACAAAATGCTTAATAATCATTTCCTCAGCACAGGACTACGATGAGAAAATGAATAAGAATGACTTATTGAGTAGGAAAAGGAGCTCTACCTGCCTGTGCATTTGTCCACCCCATATACTTTAGAGTTCAAAAAATAAGAAACACTTGTATCACATTAAAAGATAGTAACTTCCAGTTATGAAATTAAAAAATTATGGGGATGTAATGTACAACATAGGGAATATAGTTCGTGTATTGTAGAAACGGTGCATGGTGACGAATGATGACTAGACTTCCCACGGGGATGATGTCGTAATGTTTATAAATATCGAGTCAGTGTGATGTGCACCTAAAACTAATAGGGTTGTATGTCAGTTACACATCAATAAAAACAAACACACAGACAAATGAATAAAATCCAGGGTGTGCGGCTCTAGCAACAAACTAATCATCTGTGAAGAAAATCAATAGTTTGTTCTACATGAACAGTGACAATGTGACAATCTAAAGGAATGGAAGTGTCATACAATAGCAATATGAACAATGGATTGCCGCAGAATAAGTCAAAAATATATATTTAATGTTTGTGGGGAATACCACAAAGTTTCTAAAAGACACGAAATTGAAGAAAAACCTGTTCAGGCTAGAGAAACTCAATGGTAGAATCCTTTGATTCTTCTCATTTATGTGCCTGTTCAAAAACAAACCCCGACCACAACTTCAACAGTGTTACTTGAGTAATTTGGAAAGCAGATTCTAAAATGAAAATTGAAGAATAAATGCACAAAATAAAGCAAATCAATACAGGAAAACGAGATTTCAGGAAAGCCAACAGAACGCATTTACAAAGGATCAGGTAAGTATATCCATTGTATGGAATAGATAACCTAGGAATTTATGCAGGTGCATAAGGATTTGGTTCTATGATTAGAGCTGATTTTCAGATAAGTGTGGAATGGATAGTGAAAAAACAACATTAAGACAACTTTTGGAAAATTAGATCTCTTTCTTAGAGCATTCACAAAAATAAGCATTAAAATGATCTAAAGCATTACTATAAAATGTAAGATAATGTGTTTATAATTTTAAACAAATCTTTTAAATTAAGACATGAACATCAAAAGTGCAAAGACAAATAAATGTGTGAGCAGTTTACACTTCCTAATTCAATACTCTGAACAGCAGAAACACATTGAGATACAGTGGTGAGTCAAGTGGACAGTCTCATGGAGATTAAAATGTAGTGAGGGAAGACTTCCAGTAAAGAAAATAAATATGTAACATGTCCAGGTATGAAAAAGCAATATAAAAGGAAAAAAAGCTTAGTATGTGGTGATGGGGGAATGAGAGAGCTTCCGTTTCAGTATCAAGTAGTCAGCGAAGAGCCTCGCATCCCAGAGAATCGGAGCCAGTGATCTGAAGTGTGGAGGAGTCCTGTACCTCCCAAAGGGGGTGTCAGAGCCCCGGTGGGAGCCAGGAAGCCTGGCCATGGCCGGCACCCCACTGAGTGTGTCTGAGGAGCAGCCAGGAGCTGGTGATGGCTTCAGCGGGCTGTGGGAGAATTTCCATCGTGTTTTAACAATTCAAGTCCTTGGTAATCAGTATACACTTACGATGTAAAATTAAGTTGGACATGTGAAATATTGGACGTTAGGCAGAATGCCCCTGACCCATTTCTGCTGCTCTCTAGCGGCTCCGACCTAAGACCAGTCGTTCAGGTTTTCTAGGGCTTGTGTTTATCTTCTGCCCAGAATCAGGACCTCATCATTTCCTCAGACCTGACTATGAATGTGAGAATAAGCAAATTCTCGTGTAACGTTTCCCTGTGTGTCCAAGAACACGCCATCTCTAGACGTTATTAATGTTTCAGTAGCTCATTTCTTTGTGTCTCTCTGTATATTGTTTGTTAAAACTTCCCATTCCTTTCTAGAGACTTAGTCCAAAAACAGATTTATATAAATTATATTTTCTTCACAGTGTAAATTAAAATGGCAGCTTAAATATCTAATGAAAGTAATAGTAAATTTATGTAAGCTGTAATTTATGTGAAAACAATATATTTTAAGCAAGTCTGGATCTTGACTGGTAGGCTTTATTTTATATTTTTATACGTATATTAGATCATATTCTTTGGTCAATGCACAAAGACCACCAGTAAATGAAATTTTCTAACAGGATTTTCTGACATTACAAAAAATACTATATTTTTTTGTGATGTGTGTTTGGTATACTTTTTATTTAAAAAATAAAAATAAATAGAAATCATAGTGATATAAGAAAAGAATGTAAAACTTTATTAAAATAGTATATCATGAAAATGATACATTTTTATTAAATTATAGATTTTCTGTATTCCAGGGTAATATAATATATATGTTTAGGTTTATTTTTTTAGTTACCTTTTAAGTTTATTTATTCTAGAACAGTATGTATTCAATACTTAATATTTATAAATTCCCATGCGATACTTAACCTCTGATGAAGCTTTGGATGAAATGTATAGAACATGTGTTCTTCACCATAAATATTAGGAAGATTAAATGGAAAATTCAGACACAGTAAGCTTTTACACAGTTTTCTAACCTAAGTAAATCTTTTAAAACAAAGTCAAGACCAAATAGAGCTATTTGCCCTCTCACAGGCTACTTTGAGCTAGCATTTTCCGCTCTGCTGAGCACAGAGATTTGATACCCAAAGACATATTATACAGCAGGTTGGAAGCTAGAAAAGCGTGACTGCTTTCGGTGAGGTTGATGAAAAGGCATTCCTGTATCGTGTTCCTGATGAATAAAAATAAGCGTTCCTGGAGAGCTAAGTGCCATGCTCTAGAGTACATTACTGAATGTATCAATTGCAGTAAATGGTATGGTTTTGATGTATATTTTCTTTCTTCAAACGGTAAGACCATATATTATAGTGCCTTCTCAGCAGCTAAACTAATTGATTAAGTCTAATTTTTTTTAATTATAGAGATTATGTTGCATATATTTGGGGAATTCCCAGGGAATTTGTTTTTCATGTGTAATCTAAGAAAATAGCTTATTTTGAATAACAGAATTACGAGTTAATAATATACAATAATATATAATATACTAAAATGTAATATACTGTATATAAAAAATTAATGAATTTTATAACAGAGTAAATAATGTAAAGCAAAGCATTGTTTTTTTTGAAATTGAAAGTATAAACATGATTGAAGTAAATTCTGAAAGATATATCATCTCCCTGTGGTACCCAGCTTCAATATCTAGATAGATCCCACTATTGATACTTTACAAGTGAAAATGGAAAATACAATTTTAATATTCATGTTAGATTAAACAATAATTTAACAAGTTGAAATGTGCCATTCATTGAACATTTAAGGTTTGTATTAATAATGTTTATGCTTATACAAATGTATACAAATAAGCAATATATTGCAAGTCTTGTCAAATTCAAATTTAAATGATAAATTGATATGTGATATTATTCTTTCTTTACCTATGATGAAGTTTATTTTTTATAGTTTTATTTTTCAATTACTCTTGACATTATGTATTATTTTATATTAGTTTCTGGTATACAGCATAGTGGTTAGACATTTATATAATTTACAAAGTGATCCCCCTGATAAGTCTATTTCCCACCAGGCACCATAGATAGTTGCTACAATACTATTGACTGTGTTCCCTATGCTGCACTTTACATCCCTGTGACTATTTTGTAACTGCCAATGTGTATTTCTTAATCCCTTCACCTTTTTCAACGAGTCCCCCCACCCCCTCTAATTTGGCAAACATCAGTTTGTTCTCTGTATGTGTGATATTATTCTGGATAATTATCATTACTGAGAATGTCATCAGCAGAAAACATTAATCATTGATTATATGTCAGAAACTAAAGTAGTACCTGTAGATAAGCCATTGACTTCTTCTGTGAAATTAATTCATTCAACATCAAATTATTGGGTATTATTTTTAATCATTTCAACAGTTATTGGGGATAACTTGACAACTTGTAAATGGACATTTAAGAAAGATAGTACGGCCAGTCCTGGTTTTCATGGAACTTACACTTACTGGGAAGACACCGATAGGGAATGGAGCAATTATTTAATTACAGCTATAAAAAAGTATTATTATAGTGAAGTAAAGTATAATAAAGGGTTTAGAGGGGGAACCTTATTTGTTAGGGATTGCAGGGACGCCTTTTCTTATGAAAGACCATTAAAGGTGAAGCAGAAATTGACCTGGTGGAGCGGGAGGGAAAGGCCTAGAGCCTTAGATGTCATTCTGCTCCCTCAGTTGGCTGCAGAACTTGAGGTTCTGGGGACGGCTGTGAACCCAGCTATCTCTGCAGATCAGTGAACGCAAATGGATCACTTTTCTTTCCCGTGAGAGAGCGTGTTGAATGGCCTTTCACCAGACGAGGATCGCCTGGAGAAAGCAGACACGTGCAAGACTGGCCCACATTGGCAAGGTACTAGGTTTACTCCATGTTTCTCCTGTTAGCACAGCAGATATGTGCTGAACACGTGCTCTGGTCCAGCCACCCCGCCCTCAGGTCTCTGTCACCTTATATTCACAGGGAGGAAACACTTGATAGATGACACGTGCCATGTGTGAATAGGTGACACGGGAGCAGGCTGTGGGGGCGTCACAGCAAGAGGGGCAGACTTGAGCCGTTTGCACAGGTGTTCAGTCCATGGGGAGTGTGTGCCCGCTGAGAAAAGGCTTAGACGATATGAGGATATCCGTCTGCGTGGAAGTTAGGAGCGGACGCCAGGCAGAGGGGAAATCCAGGGCACAGCTGAGGCCAGCACGTGCTGGTGCGTTCCTGGACTGCCGAGACAGCGTGGCCGAGGAGGGGAAGGGAGGACGCGCGCCGGGTGACAGAGCACAAGGCTGAGGAGGCAGCGGCGGGGCTCTCTGAGCGCGGGGCTTTGCCGCTCGGTGACACGGAAGCCGTTTATGAACTGTAGGCAGAAAATTAGAGCCTGGAATGTGTCTGAAGAGCACTTTTCTAGCTGGCGTGTAGGAGTTGGACTTTCAGTGGGCCAAGGCCAACGCAGGCAGACCTTTCGGGAGACGTGGCTATAATCTGAGCGGGGCGGATGGCAGCTTGAACCTGGACTGGCTTCCGCAGCTGAGCTGCTGAGACACGGGCAGCTTCTCAGGCCGCACTGGTGGTAGCATTTGGAAGACTCTCCCTGAAATGGATGTGGCGTGGGAAAGAAAGAACAATCCAAGATAGATCCTAAGTTTGGGCCTGGTGTTTAAATGAAAGCAGGTGTTGGGATTTTGAGGACGGAGCCTGCGAGAAGAGCAGGCTTGGGGTGAATATCAAGAGACCGGTTTTCAACATGCAAAGTTCGAGCTCGCTTGAGATGGATGTCTGTAGCTGTTTGGGAAAAGTGTATGATTTAAGTGTTTAGACTGATACCTCAGCTGAAGATAGAAACGATATAAATGTGGGTGTTCGGTACCTCAGCTGTGAGACGGGCACCATCCCAGGGAGAGGGCACTGTGCCAAAGAAATGCACCACGGACTGGGCATCTGGGAGAGGAGCGAGAGCCAGGAAGAGCGCCTGAGATGGAGCGATCCGACGACATGATGGAAAGCAAGACAGCTGCGATACAGGAAGGCACAGCCAGGCCTGGGTGTGGTCTTAGCAAAAGGTCGCTGAGATGATTGGAGGGGAAACGTTCAGAGATTTGCCGGCCCAGGAGGTTGAAGGAACCAGCCGTTTAATGATTAAAATCTCCAGACAGTAGCATGGGGTCACTGTTGGAGAAATCATAAAGCAGGAGTCAGACTCATGAAGAAGTTAGGCGGACCGTGCTCATGGACTGCCTGGTTAGGCTAGTCACGAGCTGTCGGGGATGCTGTAATGTGATGACACGTGTTTCAACACAGAGGAGTTTCAGGGAAGGAGAGGGGTATGACATGAACAGGAGTAACGCGGAGGAAGCTGCCTACTGACCTCCAGTCCCAGGGCCAAGAGGACTCGGGGAGGAAAAGCAATCCCTGCACGACTGGGCTGCGGAGGCAGTGTCTTCAGACAAGCTGCCCAGGCTTCTGCTAGGAGGAGGGTGGCAGAGACAGTCCAGAGAAGAGGCTGGCGATATACATGGTTTCACTGATGATGGGCTGTGAGTTCCAGAAAGGAGAGTTGGGAGGGCATTTGGCATTTTTATAATAAAAGTTATTTTTTGTTTACCTACACTTTAGAGTTAGCTGAAGGTGCCTGTATTTGGCAACCCTGCGTGTGCTCCATGGAAACGCACGCAGGAAGTGGACAGGAACGGACCTGCATCAGTAGTGATCTCAGCCTGGAAACGGCCCGAAATCCCCCCATAGCAGGACTGAAAAGGCAGAAGGTGGCATTTTGTGGCTGCGCTGGACTTTACGGAGTTTAGGTTCTAGTAGTAAAGGATGGCCTGGGAGTCTGGGGCTTTCTCCTGGTGAACAACAAAAACATAGAAAAGGTAGACTGCAGATAGTTATCCTCAATTCAGGATGGGTCGTGGGTGCAGAGGTGTCAGGCTGGGAACTTGGGGAAGCTGTGATGGAGTTCCACAGCAAGAGCCCCACTGGCATCTGATGGCAGGACTAGAGCCTAGAGGATTCGTGTCTCAGACGCGGGGTGAGTAGTGTGGTTCTGCCATGTTCACTAGTGTTATAGAGCCTTACACTGTTGCACTTACTATTACCTAGAGAATACTAATAAAGTATATACATACTGTATTTGTGTACCCGCAAATATGCATACCTATCCAGTGGCCTATAAAAATAAAAAATTAATTACCTTTGTTAAAATTGTAGTACCCCATGCTTTCATGGTGGCTTCCAGAAAAATGTTAGCTAGTTCTCTGTAATCCATTTAAGCAACAGATATTTTTTAGCTGTTTGTTTAAATGTAAGTAGCTTGATCTATATACACTAGAAGAGTCAGATTTCTCAGTGAATATACATTCTGTTCCTTTAACACATTTTTAAAGAAATCAGAAAAAGAGACATCAATGCCTACAAGGGTTGAGAACAATGTTTTTCCTTACTATTTTCAATAACACATAAATGAGATTTCAAAACACTTATAATTTATTCTCAAGTGATCTACAGTACACGGCACATTTTCAGAGTTTGCTTTAAAAAAAAAAGCAACCTGTTTAATGCATAATTTGCTCTTATACTGAAGTTGATTTGATGGTCCTGAATGTGAAAAATGCCATAATTCATATCCATAGACAGGTTTTGTTTATATGAGGCATTCTTATTCATATCTGCAAGATTAAATACCTCATACTGGATAAAATATAAACAATAAAGTACAAATATTGAATGATATGCCTACATTTGATATATATGTACATTCAATTTTAATCCCCCAAAATATTCTATTAAATCTAAAACGTTTTTACTAAATGTATATATTTTTATATAAACCTTTTCCAGTTTGTTTTATAAGATCTAATTTTGGGGGGTTTTGATAGTCTTATGAACTCTAGGTAAATAAAAATAATCATTTAATATGTGACCCTTGAACAACATAGTTTAAACTTGGTAGGTCCACTTATATTTCTAATAAATCTCTGTATTGTTTTCAGCTGTGGTTGGGAGTCCGTGGATGCGACGGGCTTTGATCTAAGCCATTTCTGTAAGAGTCAGCTCAGGTGGACATCAGAGACCACAGACGGGGGGGGCTTAAACACCAGACACGTGTTTTCTCAGAGTTCCGGAGGCTGGAAGGCTGAGATGAAGGTGCCGGCAGAGTTGGTTTCTAGGGAGGCCTCTCCTCCCAGCTTGGAGACGGCCGCCTTCTCCCTGCCCTGACAGTCTTGCCTCTCTGCACATGTGGAGAGAGAGGACCTCTGCTGTCTCCTTCTATTCTTACATGGACACCAGTTCTGTGGTGTTAGGGCCCCACCCTTATGATCTGAACTGTTTTTACCTCATTCAAAGCCCTATCTCTAAATTCAGCTAACACTATAATGTGTCGCATTACAGTCCTACGCCTCTGGTTGGCAGAGGCACACGCTCCAAGAATTTCAAAAAAAAAAGCTGGTAAGATCGTAAGGGTAATGGCCCCAACCCCTTATTTCCCACAAGAAGAAACAAAGTCTTGGAGGAGTTAAAAGACTTCTAGATGATGTATTACAGAGTTGTACACTTGAAACCTATGTAGCTTTACTAATAATTTTCACCCCAATAAACCTTAATTTAAAAAAAAGGCTTCTCAAGATCACACAGTAGTTCCAAAAACTTCTTCTCAGTGAAATGCCTTTGTTCTATTAACTCATTTATGTTTATAACATATTGTCAAATGAATTATTCAGAACAACTTGCCAGTATTAAAAAAATGAGAGAGATAGAGATAGAGGCAGAGAGAGGGGGGGGGAGGAAGGGAAAAGAAAAGAGAAAAAAGAAGGAGGAAAGAAGGGAGGGAAAGAGGAAAGCAAAGGTAGGTGATTGACAATCCTGAAATAGCACCTTAGAGGAATTAGAGGAATTAACAAATATTTTGATAAACTCCATTTTCTATTCTGAACTCAGCATTTCTCTTTTCGGAATTTTCTTATGAAAGATGGAGCCTCTTCCCGCCATTCTTTTCCAAATTAAAAAAAAACAAACAGCTCCTTGCTAATCTCACAGTCATGCACTCTGCAGAGCCCTGCAGTGCACTCCAAAGAGATTTTAAATCTCGTTGCAGAAAC
Source organism: Hipposideros armiger (assembly GCF_001890085.2). NCBI lineage: Eukaryota > Metazoa > Chordata > Mammalia > Chiroptera > Hipposideridae > Hipposideros > Hipposideros armiger. Next base: position 1,592,131 of record NW_017731612.1, on the reverse strand, counting down.
TTAATGTGACCAGAGTTAATAATAATAATTAAGTAGAAATTGCCTGTGCACAGAAGTCCCCATTTTGGTTTCTTGGAGAATGGTCAAGTTCACTGTGAAATCTGCATAATGGTAAGATCAGCATGACCCAAGGGTGCATTTATTGGTTCCACTAATTTTTTTTTAAAATTCTACTTGTAATAGGATTAGATGCTAATGGTTTCCTGGAAAAATAAGTCACCATCATTTGAAAGAATTTTCTTACCTTCCCTGCCGTCCAGAAATTATATTTCTATTTTTATCAGAAGAATGTGTGGTAAAATAAAGATAGCATATTATGAAGGTTTGAGCAGTAAGTGACATACTAATGAAACAGAAATAACCTGAGGGGTGTCATGAAGTACTTTGTAAAAATTAAAGAACTGGGTCAAAAGCAATTAATTCAGGAATAATTGAAGGTATTGAGTCCTGGATTTATTTGATCAGAAAAAATAACATTTAAACTAATTGGCAACATTCAGTCCTAAAGTTAATAGAAGAACCATACAGTTTTTTGTTTTTTTTTAATGTGGCTACTTTTCCTGTTATTTTTGTTCATTTTTTGAATGTACAGCTCGCACACAGTAAGTGCTTTCCTGGAGTGCGAACATCTGCTTTGTGTAGTTCATGGCTGTCTCACCCTTTCCTGCCCCATATTGACCTCAGTGCAAGTAAATTTCCTTAACATAGAAATGGGTATACCAAGCCGACTTAACCCATCTGACTTAATTTATTTAACCATGAGGAATTGGTCAGCGTTTGAACATTTTACACAATAATTCATGCCAGAAGGTGGCACCAGAAGACTCAACTTCAAATTGCTTCATTAATAAATTAATAAGGTTGTTCTATATTTGGGTTTCCAATTGCAGATGTGGGTGACAATGATAAAGGTGACACAGGCGTTTTAAGGCTGCATGTAACACGGGAAAGAAATAGTCTGTGTTTGACTTCAGATATGGTGTAGCAGGAATGGAACAGCGTATGCTCATTCTTACAGATTGACACGTGCTTCTGAGCTTTTTAAAAAATAGTTACATGTAAATCCTCAAATAATATCCAAATGCCAAGGGGAAGAAACAGATCTCCTTCTCAATGAAGTTCCTTTTTGACGCCATGTCATCCGGTTACAAAACTTCTGCCATTTCAGTTAGTTTTATCACATTAAATGTATAGCCAGTGCCGCACCAACAGAGCTCCATCAGTATTGTCAAGAATATCATCCTTTTTCTTAGTTTTTCTCTTGGGAACTAGTTCAGGTCACTGATCAGAAGCTCAGACTCTTGTGTCACAATTGTGAATGTGCCAGACCCTTAGTAGCCCTATGATCTTGGGGGATTTACATAATCAATCAATCTCTCTCTCTCTCTCTCTCTCTCTCTCTCTCTCTCTCTCTCTCTCTCT
>NW_017731612.1:1575542-1590689 GCF_001890085.2 Hipposideros armiger | reverse complement strand
ATATATATATATATATATATATATATTCAGATTTTCCACATGCAAGATCATGTCATGTGTGAATACAGAAAGCTTGTTTTACTTCTTCCCTTCCAGTCTGAATGTCTGTCTTTTCATTATATTAATTATATTATAGTTAATTCTGTAAGCCCTTCTGACATTTATGAACTTTTAACTTATTGACTATTATTTTAAATTTAATTTTAGTATCCTATACAGCACTTTTCCATCAATTTTTGTTTCTTTTGCTTCAGACGTTTTTCTCCATTTTGGTAAAGCCAGGGCTAGAGTGCTGGTATTGTTTTTGTGTTTTGCTAGCTATAAACCTCTCACTTGTGATAAATCTCGAGACAGCCAACAAACTCTCCTAGTGATGCTGGAGCTTCTAGATACTTGTAGTATTTTAAAATGGCCACCAATTCCTGGCGACTCTGTTTAAGAATAAAATTACAGCTATTGGTTTTAGCATTCACTTCTTGCATTTACTTTAAAATTATTTTTTAAATGTTTTCCCATCAAAAACATTTAGGCATCTTATAGAAACTTTTATTTTTCTCCTCCTCATGTCTGACCTTGATTGCCAGTAGTTGCATAGGGGACAAGATGTGATACAGTAAAAAAGTGTACTCCAGACAGGGCGCCTAAGGCACAGCAGGCTCCGGGCCGCCACTCGGCCAATTGCTAGCGCACGTCACACGTTTAACAACTGATTATGAACACCCCGTTTTGTGCTTTCCTCTTGAATTACTTTGTCATTGAACTCCTATAGTCAACTTTTTGTAAGCATTATTTTCTCAAACACATGTGTATAGCGTTTCAGGAATCATTTTAAACCCTGAACAAATTGACTCTGTAAATTCTTGGTGACAAAAATTATCCTCTGTCAAGGTTGCTAACTGTTACCTATAGCACAAATATACTTACCAGACTATACTTCGTATAAAGAGAGGGGTTTGGCCAAAGTGGAACGGTCGGTACTTTCCTGTTTTCCCTTCTAAATTGTGGGTCTTTGAGTAATATGACCTTTCTCTGTTGTACAATAGCCTTTATGAGACTACTGGACTCATAGCACGAGTATCCAGTTTCAGTGACCAATATTTTCATTCAGATCCACTGTTTTGGTTCTGACAAGAAATGGATTCAGCGTAGTATTGATATTTTTTTATCTACTCATTTGCTGAAAATTCTTACAGAATACAATTATGAGCTAAAAGAATAGCCTCATAGTTTTTTTTGTTTGTTTTTTTTTTGATAAATCATTCCACATCTAAGACTTCCACTGGCTGCTCGCAGTATTGAAATTTATTTCTATGTCCCTTATCTTGAGTGTTTCTAGGACAGTTTATGGCATACAGTTAGCTCTCTGTCAGTGCAGTTATTCTCTCTGGCACTGATGATGGTGACGATGCTGGCGTCCTCATCACCACGCCCTTCTGCAGGCCAGTGAGGTGTGTTATGAGGGGGAGGTCACAGAGAATCAGAGAGGGTAACTTGCTCAGGGTTACACAGTTAGTAGCCACAAAATTAGGATTCCATATCAGGCTATCTGATTCCTAATGTGAATCTGTAAAATGTGAGTCTGTAAAAACAAACAAACAAAAAGAAACACCTTCTATCTCTGATTTTCAAATAAGGAATTGAGGTCCAGAGTATGAATCAACTGATTCACCATAAAGTATTCAATTTGTTTGAGTGTCTATTTTGCACTCAGCATTTCTAGGATTTTGGATGGATGTAAGAGGAGAAAATAGGGAACCACACATACACAAATATAGAGAAACTTAAAAAAAGGCATCAGGCAGTAAGAACCTGTAAGACATATGAAGTCATTGAGTTATGGTTTAAAACGCTGTGTACTTCAGACACGGAGCACGGGTGGCTGTGACTGGAACAGGCTTTGGGAAGAGGATGACCTTGGCGGCGAGTCAGAAACGGGCTGGGAGTGGAACGGACACAGTCCTCTGTGCAGGCGGTGCAGATGCACCCAGCTGAAGCTCGCTTAGGTGCCTGAGGAATACTGGGGAATATCAGTGCTAAGTATAGCAAGACCATATATACTAGATTATGCAAGCCAAGAGACAGTGTTAGAGTTAATAAATAATAGGGTAAAACTATGTGTGTCGGCAAGCAATAGGAAGAAGGCAGTGACTTATAAAAGTTGCTGTGCGAAGACACTTCAGGCTGAAGTGAAACAGACTGCAGAGACTCACCCTGAGTTCAGTCAGCGCGTGTTTAAAGCCAGTCCCAGAGGAGAAAACTGTCTCGGGGGGCAGGCCCCCCTTTGGACAGGAGAGAGTAAGTCTGTATTGGGCAGGAGCACACGCACATGAGCGGCAGCGCCTGGGAAAGGCCAGCCGTTTGCCAGTGGGCACTAGGCCTGGCGTGGTCCCAGCGAGAGCTCAGCCAGCGACGGGGGAGGGGAGGCTGGGGCAGCCGCGTGGGGCCAGCTCCTTGCACAGCACCCCTGCACTGGTGCAGCAGGAGAGCGAGCAGCCGGTCCATCCTGCACGTGTGAGAATTCAAGGAGGGTTCTTAACAGCACACAGTTCTGCATAATGTAAAGTTTACAGTTTAGATGTGGCCTGTGGCCACTGGAGTTACCGGGAGGACTCTGACTCCCGGGCACCTTAGAGACCGTCCCGGTGGTGAAATGGAAGGACTGATTCGGAGAACGCGGCCACAGGAACAGGTGCTCCGAAAGACGTAAGGGAGAACTGAGTTTACTTATAAGCAGCCAGGAAGGAAACCCGATTCTGCATTTTCCATTTTGGCGTGAGCCTGTGGCAAGCTCGCCGTGGACCACTGGTGCTGTGTCCTGGTCACGGTGCTGGGGACCCCCAGGAATTTGACTTCTGTTCCTTCTGGATACACTTCTTCCCCCCGGTGTGCATTCACAACCCTCCTGAACACCCCAGTCTCTGGGAGACAGAGCAGTCGATTCACGGGGACTGAGCTTATGGAAACTTTACTTTCCAAGAAGGTCACTGGTGTGACTCAGGGTGGGGCCGCCCCTATGCCAACACCCTGACCCAGCCCGTCTCTTCCAGCCCGTGGAATCACAGAAACACTCAATGTCTACTGACTGAAGGGATATTCGGTGTCACAAAGGATAACGCCCAGCTCAGGGTGGGAGCTCCAGGCTGGGATTCTGCCACTTTGTCCAGAGCCCATCCCAGCGTGGTTTCGGGATGCACACTTCTGGGTGGTACAGCATCTCCCGGGGCCTGTGTCACCCATGGCAGTGGGGCCACCAGGGTCCCACATAAGCGGCTGTCTGAGTCTGAGACACGTTTGCAGGATCACAGTCTAGTAAATGAGACACTGGGTCAGGAGTGGCTCACTGTAACACGGTTAGATTGAAAGACTCTTATTTCCAGGGCACAGGGGATGTGCGATCACCCCCTTGCACCAAAACACTGGTTGGTCCCCTTGAGGGCTCGTGGCATCAGCCTGTGGCTGGTAGGACAGGTGCTCCGTATGCACAGCGGTTGGTCAGCTTTGCCGAGAGACAGTCATTGCTGTTACACATATGGTATGTGGAAGAAATATTTTAATAGAAAAATGTAAAAGTCAGCTTCAGGAGAATATAGAGCCTAAAACACATGAATACGTGGGAAGTAATTATATACGCACATGTCATATATGTACCTATGCATGTGTATATGTACACTACATACACATATGGATGTATGCAGCTAGTTAAGGGATACACAAGCGTGTAGTGAAACAACAAGGAATTCATGGAAATTACATAAACCACATGTGTTGGAAGGGCGGGAAGCACAAGGCTGAGCAGACACTGCCTGTATATTGGTAACTGTATATAATGTAACATGTGCATTAAGTTTTGGGGTGTTTTCGATGTCATTATTCATACCTATTTATTTATGGAACAGTTCACGATATCTGAAAGACATGTTGCTTCATCAGCCATTGCTAATTTAGATAGTAATCTTATTTTTATTTTTTAATAATTGAGTCTATTAGTAATAGTAATGCATTAAATTTAATTAGAGCTTAGCATCTTGATACTTTTTTTGGGTGCGGGGGATTGGGGAAGGGGAGCAGCCAAGTTGTTGTCCTTCAGTCTTAGTTGTGGAGGGCGCAGCTAGCTTAGCTCCAAGTCCAGTTGCCATCTGGCTACCCGTCGGCAGCTCAGGGCACCTCAGCTCAAGGTGCCGTGTTCAATCTTAGTTGTGGGTGGGCATAGCCCACTATCCCATGCGAGAGTTGAACCAGCAACCTTGTTGTTAGGAGCACGTGCTCTCACCAGCTGAGCCATCCTGCAACCTGTTGGCAGCTCAACGCAGCTCGGGCGCAGCTCACTGGCCCATGTGGAAATTGAACCGGCGACCCTGCTAAGAGCTCATGCTCTAACCAACTGAGCCACTCTGCTGGCCTCTCTTTATACTTTTATGTATAAAATCTGGATGGAAGCATTGAAGTCACATATACCAGATTTTCAGATCTAAAGAAGCTAGAAATAACAGTAAATTATTTTGATGGAAATATTAGAATCCAAAAGGATCCTAATAGACTGGAATAGTGAGCTGTAGCAAAAATAATTAATTACTGGATTTAGAGGTAAATAATTTACCTGCACAAAGAAAGAATCATTATGTACTAAATATTCCCTGTGGGAATGGAGACTACAGTGTTTAGCAGCAGGCTTTCTCTCTATCATCTGTATCTGTCTGTCTATCTATCTATCATCTATCATCTATCTATCATCTATCTATCTGTGTATCTATCTATCTATCTATCTACCCATCACCTCTATCTATCATCTATCATCTGTATCTATCTATCATCTATCATCTATCATCTATTATCTATTTGTGTATCTATCATCTATCTGTCTATCCATCACCTCTATCTATCATCTATCATCTGTATCTGTTTATCTATCGTCTATCTCATCTATCTATCTATCTATCTATCTATCTATCTATCTATCTATCTATCTATCCATCACCTCTATCTATCATCTATGTATCTATCATCTCTATCATCTATATCTATCTGTCGTCTATCATCTGTCCATCTATCTATCTGTCATATCTATTATATCTAAGTGTATCATCTATGTATCACCTGCCTGTCTATCTATTGATCCATCCATCCATCCATCCATCCATCCTCATGTCTTACAGGACAGAATGGGTTAGAGTGAACTATGAACTCCTAGCAGGAGGCCTGTTTAGGAAGGACAGGAGTGGGGGAGTGTCATCAGCACATCATATATCGTGAAGTTAGGAACTTCTGTTTCTCCAAACACAGATGGGAAATATGCACCTAGAACTGTAGTTGAATTGCAATGTGTGTGGTGTTTCATGATGAATAGTACTGGCTTCTAGGGAAATGGGCCTGAAAGAAAATGTCTTAAAATACAGCGAACGTTTCATGCAGGTAGCCAGGCTACATGTGCGTCTCAGCATCACTGAGAGGGGCCGGGACCCTTGCATCTGGATGGCCTGACCCCATCTTTAGTATGAAGGTAGTTTTTTTAACAGCTGAACATATTCCTGCCTCTGTTGATATACTCATTTTGTCACTAGCAAAAAAGGAGAGTGATTTTTCAATAGGCAATTGGCAGTCTCTGCCACATTTCCAACATAAAGAAGTTTTCAATGCCCATGGATAAAAATGACTTGAAAACTTCAGGAAGCAAGGTTTGAATTCATTAATATATTTGAAAAACTCTTTTGAAACTTACTCATATTAGTAGTTTCAATTTTTCTTGAATGCAAAAATTGAGATTTTAATGATCCATAATGTGTCATTTTATATCTGCCATAATAAGAAATGTTCATTTCAATTCAAGTTAGAATAATAGACCCTGGAATAATGAGCATGACATATTTGAAATAATATTTTATATAAAAGATTTTATGTAATCAATAGTAATTTTAGGAAAATAATTTCATTTATGCCCCTTACAAGGAATTGTTAAATGTAGCCTTTAATATTTGGGTTTAAATGTTGTTACCAAGGAAATAATACGAAAAGAATGTATTTTCCTCTAAAATCACTATAATTATTTTAATTGCTATAATGCTATTTATTTTCATATTTTCATGTTCCACATCTCAGTTTGGTGAACTGGACCAAAGAAACATACTGAATTGCGTACGTTTGGCACGGGGATGGTACCTTCGTTGTGTCACGCTTTTTATAAAATGTAGTTTATTAATGAAAGCTTTCCTACCATAGTGCCTTTATATAATTTCTACTCTTTTTAATTTTATCAGAACTTCCTCAGCATAAATACTAACCTTCCTCTTAAAACATTAGACTATTCAAGTCAGCACTTTCAGAGTGTCTCAGTCCTCCAGTTCGGCGGGACTGCACCAGGATGGCACAGGCCACCGTCGGTGACTGTCACTTCCCTGTTCACCCCTCACCCACCTCCAGGCCCCAGCCTGTCTTCTGTGACCACCGTCACCCACCCACTGTGAGAAAACAAAGGACCTGGAACATTTGGGAGAGCGGGAGCTGACAGATGAGTCAGGAGAGCAGAATGGCAGTCCAGTAAAAGGAAGAAAATCAAAGAAAGAGAAAAGGGAAAAGGGAAAACTTTCACGTAGAATACATTGCTTTTGCCTCCACTCCTGAGCCCATCTAATAATTTCTCTACGTTTTAATGCTGTCCTCAAGATTAACTGGTGATGAGCATCAACTCAACTTTCCCTGTTGGAAAATGAAATCCGACCTAGAAAGACAGCGTGGGAGTCTTTTTCTCTTTTCTTCTCAGAACACTACACAGCCATTACTATTTATAACTAACTGAGCGACTAGCTGGCGGGACCACAGCCGAGGGGGAGAGTGAAACCACAGCCTGAAATGCTGCTGCAGAGGCCTGCTTCTTACCTAACCTGGGGGAGAGATGGGCCGGAGACTCGTTCCAGGCCCTGAAGGCCGCGTCACCTCCCAGAGGTGGCGGAGTCGCTGCTCTGGGCTTTGGCTGGTCCTGCACCTGCTGAGTTCATCTCAAAATGCCCCTTTGCTGCCCCTTTGCTATAGCAACCAGCCTCTCCTGTCCTGAGAAGCCCACGCTCCACTGCACTTGTTTTTCCTCAGCTTCTCACTTTTCAGTCATGGCTGCTGCCCTTTGATTTCAATTCTTAGCTGATAATTTCAAGCACATTCTCATTTCTGCTTTTTCAGTCAAGATGTTATATGGAAAAGTGTGCTGCTTAAAGTAAGTCATTTACAGAAAATTAACCGGAAAAGTTCACTGAGAACCCATGCTTTTAAAAGCCCTGAAATTTCTCACGCTGTCACCCTGCCTCACTTTGGCCTTCGTTTGAATGAAAATTTTTTTTCGTGGGTTCTGATTATGCATTCAGCTGCAATTCCCTTTCAGCACAGGCCCATTCACTGGCATGATGATTGCTCAGCTGGGAGATGGAAGGAACATTAATGAGTAGTCTCAATCGAATAGGAAAAGCAAAAATATAAAAATCAAAAAGAACAAGAATTTTTTTGTAGCAAATCACAGATTTCAGTAGTGTTTGACTCTTGATTTCTACCAGGCTATAGGAATACAGGAATTACGCTGACTTAGAGCGCTTAGCTATTTTATATAGATAAACACTGACCAGATTTAAACATTCAATGCTATTCCCTCAAGATTTTATGACTTCTTTTCTTTATATAGCCTTCAATCTACCTTACTTGATAAATGTCCTTTTTTTTTTTTCAACATTTCTAAGTTACTTTTTGGCTCGTTGCTGGGAAAAGAAAAATTACATTAGTGTTTACAATTATTAAAATATAATCACTTTTAAAGTTGGCTGTATTCTGTCACTGAGTGCATCCAGCTTTACAAGAGAATGATTATTATTTCAAAAAGCAGTAGGAAATGAACGTCGCGTGCGTCCCCACACCTCACTTTCAGGGCTTTTAGAAGAAGCATTCGCTCTCTAAGAAATTAAGTGTCACAAGCAGAGCGACCTAAGACATTTTATATAATGTCAGCTCTCGCTCATCCTGATTTCTACACCAATATCCCATCTGTGGTTTTAAATGAAATTACTGCTTCTACGGGAGACTTGTGGAAAAACTCCTACCCAGAGAAATCAAAAAGGAGTATTGCTTCTGAGAATTTTGTGCAGACGAAAATTTTGAAGCCATACTTTATTTTGAGGGCAAGCCACTATCATTTTAGTTACACAAAACCCATTAGTGTATATTCTTTCATAATGGGAAGATATACATGCATATGCACACATATCTTTTCATGACTCAACTATTGGATAGTTGAAGAAGTATATTATCTATGTTTATCACACACAGAAATTAGGCTGAAGACCGTGCACCGCTTCTTAGTAAATGTTCTCTCTCCAAAACGCCCTGTTTCAGGCAGCCCTTACGGTTGGTCTAAGCGTTTACATGCGGGATGCTAACCCCTCATGAATTAGTCCCGCCCACGTGGATCCTGGGGCAAAGCTGCTTCCCTTGGCTGAGCCTCAGAACCACTGCAGGAACTTTGAAGGGTTCCGATGCCAATTACATCTCTCTTTTGGGGGCAGTTACCCTTGGGGAAGTAGGTGACCATCCCTGGTGATTGCCACATGCCCCCAGATGGTGGAGCCTCTGAACCAGACAACGACCTGCATGAGCCGTACCCGAGGCCTGTGTTCTGTCTGAAAATACTCGGCAGAGGCAAGGTCAGCCGCCAGCCGCGTGGTCAGGGAGCCCCGACGGGAGAGTGCTGGGGCAAAATGCATAGCTTTCGTTCTCGTTCTCTCCACTCTACCTCCTTTCTGGACACTGGCAAATGACTCCAACTTTCAGTGCCTTTCTGTCTCTGAAATCTTAAAGAAGTTAATATTCTTCATCAAATATTCAGTAAATTTTTATGGAGTCACAGGTATGATTTCTTCCACATGCTCATGTTTTACACCCTGATGTCATATCTAACATCTCCAATAAGATTGTAATCCCCGGGTTCAGCCTTTTTCCTGGATCTGCATTTTCTGTCCCTGTGAGTGCTGCATGGTGGACCGATGTAGATGTGGCTGTGGAGCCCCAGGGAGTGTGGGCTCCCTGGGATGAGTGGGTGTCCCACCTGTGCTGCCGTGGAGTCTCTGGTAGAGAATTTCTATGAACCAGGCTGTCCTGGCTGTATGACGTAAGTGACAAATGACTTAGCCGGAAGCTGTAAGAAAGGTGACGTCAGATACAAAGTGCTCCAGTAGATCTGTGCAGGAGCAGCACGCATGTCCATCCATCCATTTGCATCAATGGTTCTCAGACAGTAACTTTTGCAGAGGCTGAGAGCACCACCATGCATCTCTGCCCTGACAGTGTTTGCATTCTCACGAGGGCCTCAAACAATAATAATGGAAACAAACATGTATTTATGAAGAAAGTAAGCCAGCGTAAGGAAATGTTAGGACAGAGGGCATCCTATCGGGTAGGTTGCTTTACAGAGGGCTTTTGAAAACAGGACATTTCAGCAAATGAAACGAAGCAAAAAAGGATTTGGTGCATGCATCTTATTGAAGAGTTCTTGTTCAAGGTAGGACAGATGGCCTAAAGTCCCTGCCATTTGAATGGAATTTACACTCTCAAGGAGCCACAAGGCGCCACCGCTCAGCTGCAGTGAGGGAGGCACAGAACGGTAGGAAGTGGAAGTGAAAAGGTCACAAAGGATAGATTATGTGTAACTCTAATAAATTTGTGTGGTAGGCGGTATAACGGTCCCTGAAGATGACCATATCCTAATCCCCAGATTCTGGAATATTTTGTGTTACATGGTATGGGGAAATGAATATTTCAGATTGGATTCAAGTGACTCATCAGATGACATTTTAATAAGATTTTCCTGGATTTTCTGAGTCGTCCCCTGGTAATGATAGGGTCTCTGAACACAGATGAGGTAGAACATCAGTGTCAGAGTGATACAGCGTGAGAGAGACCAACTCGCCAGTGGTGGCTTTGCAGGTAGAAGGAGCCCACCAGCCAAGGAGTGTGGGCAGCCTCGGAAGCTGGAAAAGGCAAAGAAACAGACTGTCCTGTGAGCCCCGCAAGGAGCCAGCCTGCTCCCACCTCAATCTTAGCCCATGAAACCCATTTCAGACTTAGGAGTTCTAAAACTTAGCATAACAGAGCTGTTTTAAGCTGCTAAGCTGGTGGTGATTTGTCATGGAAACAACAGAAAGCTAACCCAGCCTGACAAAGATGACCTGGATGAGTCCAGGGAAGAGTGACCATGCCTGATGAACACTAGAAAGGCACTGGGCGCTGTGTGGAGAGTAGTGAGTGGGAATGACAGAGGAGGCAGAGAAGCCGGTGGCAGGGAATTCCGTGGTTCGGCTGAGAGAGGATGGGCTGGATGTAGGGTGGGGGAGTGTAAGGTAAGAAGGACTCCAATTCAGGACACATTTGATGACAGACGCGATGGAACTTGCTCTAGGATTGGGTGCAAGGCATGGTAGCACTCAAACCATGTCCGGGCTGCGGGTTTTGGTCAGCACGATGAGCCCCGAGGCCGTTGGGTGACATGGATTGGCAGTGGGGCTTCCCTGTTACACTGATGACACCCACCTGACACCTGCGCAGCACAGGGGATACTCAGTACACACGGAATGGAAACAAGAGTCTGATAAGGTGTGATTGGCGATGGCAAGGATGCGAGAGCATGTGCTGATGATGAAAGAGAGAAGGACAAACGCGGAGCCTGACAGGCTGCTACTGAACGTGCCAGATGCACACAGCACACACCGCTGTTTACTCTTCCCTGAAATGGTGGTTGGAATTCTAAGGGGTCAGCTGAGTGAGACAACAGCAGAAAGGCGTGAGGGCTCCATATAGATTTTGTTCCACACCGATACATAGGATTTCCTCTCAATTTGTCTTTTTTTGTTTGTTTTCTTATAATTTGATTACCATGTTACCTGTATTCCAGCAACTAAACCTTCATTTCTATGATCTTCCTTAAAAACCTATTATGCCACCATGTCACATAGAAAAATGCTAGCAAGACCTGTACACTTAAACCTTGTCAGGATTTAATTACGGAAGGTGGTGTCTGTTAGGGTAGGACATTGCTTTGTTCACTGCAGGTCCCGATCACCAAGGACAGAAAATTGCACACAAAGTTCTCTAGAAAAACTTGATAAAAGGAACAAGTGGCTATGTCTTGTCTAATCTTGGCTTCTTCAGCACTGCCGGAATAATGAAGACCCTAGAGTGATTCAATGCACGAAAACGTCCAATAAAGTATGTTTGGTTCGCAGTCTGCATGGGTAATACCAGAAATGCTTATGAGCACAACAGAGATCAAATTCAAGGCCCAAGGCTCAGGGTTTATTAAAAAGGAAATTACTTTTGTGTGGGATGATGTGTTTGTTTTAGGCACACCACACAAAAAAATAAAATAAGGCTGTGGTTGAATATTGTGCTTATTAATGCACCAGTAAGTATATCTCTAATCTCATATAAAGAAACATGTTGTTTAACAATTATTCATTACTTTCACTGGAAGAATTACAGAGAAAAAATGATGAGACATTCAGGTATGCAGAATGCAGTGGGTAACCTGTTAGAGAATCTTTAGATATGTAATGCCCATTTGTCCGTCCTCCATGTTCCCATCTCCAAATACTTAGAATATGTTTCAAAATATGACATTTTGACTATTAAAAGTATTTCAAGAAACAAACAAACCATATTTAATATAAAAACAGGAAGAACATGTTGAACAAGTTGAATGACTAATTTTGAATCATAGTTGAATTTAATGCATTTTAATTTTTGAGTTACTTATATGTACAACTATTCAGGGGTCGCTTATTATTAGCAATATTTATTTTCAATTATTAGCAAATCTTAAATAATTACTATAATCAATATCAAATTGCATATGATTGAAAGGAATTTAAACTGTAACAAACCATTACTTATTTATGTGCCAAGCAAAGCAAGCAAAACTGTCCAGCTTCTAAATATGTTGGCGTTTCTATTACTGCATAGTTTTGCCTGCTAAGCTTGCATAAAAGTTCAATTAATAAATTTTTTAAATGCTCAAATAATATTGAATTTAAAAGACAAATAGTATGTTAATATGAAAATCTTACTGAGGTAACATATATAATGCTACAAATATTTAGAAATTGAGAGTATAAATTAATACATGTGATTGAATTTGCTCTTCATGCATACGTATAAAGATATAAAAATGTCTATCATTATTATTGCAGAATAGAGGGATATAATGTGATTAGAATATGTAGCCTATTGAAAGCCCATATTTTTTTATTGATAGCATAGGATTGGGAGATGTCCCCTTAGGCACTTATTTTTTCCATTGATACAATTATCACAAGGTATGGGATCAAATCTAAGATCTAGCCAAACAGTGAGGGAATGTCAAGACGCAGTCTTTAGAGACGTGTTACTAGTACATTAGTCAGCTTGGAAGGCCATACAAAATACCACAGACTATGTGGCTTAAACAACATGAGCTTGTTTTCTGTCAGTTCTGGAGGTGGGAAAGTCCAAGATTACAGAGCCAGCAGGGTGCAGTTCCTGGTAAAGACTCACTTCCTGGCTTTGGTATAGAATTCTCTGTTTTTGTTTGTTTTGTTTTTTTCTTTCAGTGCTTTAAAAGTATCACTCTTGTCTTCTTGCTTCCGTGGTTTCTGATATGAAAGTTGCCGTAGCGATTATCCTTATTCCTTTTTCAATAACGTGTGTTTTTCTCTGCGTGCCTTCAACACTTTCTCTTTGCCTTGTATTTTCGTCAATTGGAAAGTATGCGTTGGTTTAGGTTCTTTTGTTTTGTTTTGGCATTTATCCTGCTTGATGTTCTCTGAGCTTCTTGGTTTTGTAAATGGTGCCTGTCTCCAAAAAAACTGTCAGCCATTATTTCTTCAAATATACTCTTCGCATTTTTGTCTTTCCGCTTTGTGAGATTTCAGTTATGTGTGTGCTAGACCTCTTGCTTTGGTCACACAGCTGTTGGATATTTTGTACCTATTTTCCCTCCTCATTTTTTTCTCCTTGCATCTCAGTCTGAGCAATTTCCAGTAAACTATTTTTGACCTTACTGATTCTTGCCTTGGGTGTCGTAAACCTACTAATGAGCTCTTCAAAGGTATTCTTAACGTCTGTTACCATGTCTTTGATTTCTAATATTTCTGTTTGATATAATAGTTTCTGTCTCTCTGCTGAAATTACCTGTCTGATCTTGCATGCTGTCCACCTTGTCCATTTGTATCCTTTACACATGTATTCTACTTATTTTTAAATGATCCACCTGCTAGTTTTAAAATCTGTATCATATCTGAGCCTGGGTCTAATTATTATTTTTTTATTTTCTGACAATATTATTATTATTTTCCTTTTTTGTATGTCTTGTAAATTTTGGTTGAAAGCTAGACATGTTGTAGAGAACAGGAAGAAACTGCAAGAAATACTATGTGTATGCATAGAGTTGAGTGTGCCACTCCTGCTTAGCCTGTAATGTGTGTTTCAGTGTTCATGGAGTCAGGGCTGGAGCTGGGTGTGAGTGTTGCTTTTTGATTGGCTTTTCGATCTTCCCACTTACTGCTAGATTTTTCCTTTATGGTTCTTACCAGAGAAAGTTTTACTTGCAAATATCCCAAATGTACTCTGGTTTTATTTTTACCTGATGTTTGTTAGCATGATTGCAGGTGTGAGGTGGGGAAGGCGTTCTCTGACGCTCTGATTCATCCTCAGTCCAAAGTAGACACAAGGAGTTTCGCCTTCACAAGTGTTCCTACCCCTTCTCCAGAAGCGATCCTGGGCCTAGAGGGTGTATCCGAACCTTCTCCAAGTGCAGTGTCTGCTTCCTGCCTCCCTCCCTCCCTCCCTTTCATCCACGCATCTGCATCTCTCTTTCCATCTCTTTTGTTTGTTTGCTGTTCCCCTCCATGTACTTGCATGGGCTTCCACAGTTATCCCCAAACTGACAAATTGCCATGTTGTCGCCGTTCTCCCTGGAACACAGCACTTCTGCTCCATAGGAGGGGCGGGGAGATGGACAGACAGGTTGTCCCTGGTGGCAGCTGCGCTCCCGCCTCCAGTGTGTGCCCACCAGTGTCCCCAGGCCTCCTTGTCTCCTTGGCCTTCTTCCTATAAACAAAGGCCACTTTCCATGAGAGAGGAGAAAGATGTTTGTAGACTTATTTTGGCAGTGGCTGTTACTTCTCTCCCCAGCCCCACGGGGAGAGCTTTTTCTGGATTCTCACACATATTTCCTGCTAGTCTCTTGGGGTTCTTGAAGAAAAGCCTTTAAGAAGGTGTAAACTTTCCGACTCCGGTAACTCCCAGGGGCTTTCTATAGTCAGCTGGCCCACACTCAGTCTTCAGCACTTTTTAAAACCATTTTGAGCTGAATCTTGCTTATATCACACCCGATAGAATCTGTCCCAGGCAGGCGAATGCTCAGGCCCACTTTCACCCTGCAGGTGCCTGGACCCCTGCGGGTTTAAAGGTAGTTTTTTATCTCATGACTTCAGGGGCAGTTTGTGTGCCATTTTTCTTATTGTGTGGGGCATCCCTCGTTCTAGCACTTTCCATCTGCATCTAAAACTGTGTGTCCCTTTTGAGACCAAGGCATTAAAACTTAATTTAGTAAATATACAGAACACCTTTTCATGATAAAAGACCACGCTTGTTAACAACATATTGTCAAGTTTTACACAGGTTTTAGGCTGAGAGTGTGGTGCTCTCCACTTCCAAAGACATGACGGAAAAACCTGCAGGTGAAGCCTGCTCCGCGTTTCCAAGTTGTCTGACATTTGAGCAGGAAAGGACTTTGGTCACATTGATGTGAGTGTGACACAGCTAATGTGTATGAAGCACGGAGGATGATGCCTACTGTATAGAGGATATTCAGAAACGTTAGACGCCATTATCCTTACAACACAAATCTCATAAAGGTCTTCTGCAAAGGTTTTCGATGAAAACATCTACAAGAGCCTTCCCAAGTATTCAATTCTAAGACCACAAGATGCATAGTTGCATTTTCAAAGTCAGGCCAATAGTTATTTTGAAAAGGCTTATAACAGCAACAGTCTACAGACGGCTATGGAGTGACTATTTCATAAATATGTCTCCTGTGCGTGCTCTCTCTCTCTCTCTCTCTCTCTCTCTCTCTCTCTCTCTCTCTCT
>NW_017731612.1:1563742-1575437 GCF_001890085.2 Hipposideros armiger | reverse complement strand
CTCTCTCTCTCTGTTACACGATTCCCATCTTGAATTATTTGCCACATCAAATGGTGAGATAATGCAACAAAATTAGAGGAAATGCACATGTTTTTCCTGCTGCAGCAGAGACTCAATTCGGAACTCACGGAAGAGCCATATTGAATTGATGCTTGTTGTTGTGTGTTTCTACTACATACAATGTATTTGTAATACCAGAGTGAATACTCAGGGCGCTTCTGCAGCCTTTTGCAGACATGCACAGGGCAGCACAGGGTGAGGGCCAGCCTCGTCCCTGTCCCCAGCCCTGGCCCAAGGCAGCACTCTGCCTGCTGATCTGGCTCCTACAGAAACAAGCAGAGGGCGGGAGCGGCAGGGCAGGGCAGGGTGGCAGTGGGGTGCACTCACTCGGGCTCTGGTTAATGGGTGGCTGCAGGCGGTCACAAACACATCTGCACCCCCTTTTCTGTTTTGTAAAACAACGAAGATGGGATCTACCGGAGTTAAGACCGTGTTGTGTATGAGGTGTGTGCAGATACAGACAGGTTCCCCTCGGAGGTGGGGTCCATGTTCGCAGCCGCACTGCCCAGCGTACCCCCTGTCAGCGAGGAGAACAGACTGTCACTGTGGAGGCACACGCGTGGGGTTAAATAGGCACTGGTGAGATGATACCGCTCTTGGACGAGATGTCTCAGCCGAGAAAGAGCTGTGTGCGTAGAGATAGGGGCATGCGTGAGAAGTGAGGACAGGGAGGCCCACGCTGAGGGGCTCAGATGACAGAACGCCCCAGGTGCCCAATGGAGCCACATGGACTCGACGTGCTGGGCACGTCAGACTCAGCCAAAGATTCTGCCGAGGGGATGTGTGCCCAGAACAAGGGCCTGAGAGTGTTAACCTGGAAACAACACGGAAGTTCCCATCTGACAAGCGGACCAGAGAGACACTGGAGAATCTCGTTGTGACAGGCCATGTACGTAGAAAAGATGGATCTGAGCATCATTAACAAAGAAAAATTGATAACCGATCTGATTAGAGGTGAAGCGGTGATAGGAATCGAAGCACTGCTGAGCCTGAGACCCAGAGAAATTGGAAACACCAGTCATGATCTTGATAGGACTGAATTTAGGAAGCAGAGAGCTGCGGAGACAGATGTAAATAAAGCACGCCATCCGAACGGCTGGTGTTTTTCACGTTAAATGAAGGCAAAAGCAACATGGTCAGATGCTCCGGCACACGCTGCCTTCTCAGGGCGTGGATGTAGGGGCAGGAACACAGCAGCGAGCAGCCAAGGCCACACCGCCTGCTTTCCTGCAACGACGCGGCGAGCAGAGCCTGTGACCCACGGAGTCTCTGCTGCAGAGGCTGAAATGCGCGCAAGTCATCGTAGGCAGCCTGGAAGTTTGTGAGCAGCATGAGGACATACGGGGAAGGTTTCCCCCCTTTAAAGTCACACAATGACGAGTGTTGATTCACTGTAATGCGGCATCTGGGTGTCAGCCCTAGGATTTCATCTCGCGTGTTCTGGCTGATTGTCCTGCATCCTGGGGAACCACGTGACATGGGTCTGATGACCTCCCACAGGCTCCTCTGCTTTTCTCTGAGAAGAGTAACGGTGCCCTGCCCACGCTCACGAGAAATTCCGCCCGGCTCTGCTGATTTCCTCCCGTCACTGGATGAGCTTTACCCGCCAGGGTGTGCAAGGCCCTGTGTTGACCGGTTTTGGATGGGACAGGCTGTCTTAGGAGCATCCCGCGCTGTCACAGGGCAGGTGGCCCGCAGAAGAAAGCGAGGGCGTGTGCTCAGAGGCAGTTTATCCTCAGGGTCCCCTCCCACAGCTCCAAGGCCCTGTGCGGTGGCCTCTCCCTCCTGGCACATTCTCCTGTCCACCAGTCTGTCCGGGCCCGGCACCTCTCCCCTTGCTCCCGTTTCAGGCACATAAAGGTGAAACACTGCCTCCCAAGCCAGAGTTGTTGTTACAGGAAGATTTGTGTGTCCTTGGAATCGTTGCGTTTGAGCTCCTGTGTCTGGGGAAGACTGTGTCCTAAAGGCAAGAGGGGAAAGACGCCGGCAGAGCCCGGGTTTCTGCTGTCAGTCCTTCCGGGCCGTCGCAGGCGCGGGTTCTCACCCTCCTTTATGAGTCAGCAAACTATGGTGTTCGGATAATCACAAGCGAACGTCAAAAGGACAACCTATAAGAAACTGTTACCACATACATAACGGATTTCACATATTTTCTTTATGGGAAGTAAAAGCTGTTTTGATCTCAAATATATTAGACTTCAAAAGTTCACAGAATTATATGTACACATAATGGACTGTGTGTTTCGTACCAACGATGGTCAGTGAGGCAATTCGTGGGCACTTTGAGCGACCCAGCTAACGTTTGTCGGTCACCTCTCACATGCCAGGTGCAGCGGCGGAGGCAGGCGTAGCTTGGCTGTATCTCGTGCCTTGTCTGGGCTTGTAATCTGGTGAAGGCCACTCGTGGTAGTTCCCTCAGCTTTACTGGTGAATAATCACACAAAAATCATTTCGCCTTTTTTAAATAAACAGTTTGTTACATGTTGGCACTTGTACATGATGAAACCATCATCACAATCAAAATATAGAACATTTCCAGCAACTTAAAAACCTCCCCGTGTTGTTTTCAGTTTGCACCCACCCCAACTGCCCACCCGGCACCCACGAGTGGCATTTCTCCTCTGATTGTCCTTTTCCCGTACCTGCTCGTATCGAGTACTATGCAGTGGGTCATTTTCTGTGATTCACCGTGCATAGCGTTTGTGAGCATCATCCTAGGTGTGCATCAGCCTCTCCCCCGGTAAGTCGCTGAGCTCAGCAGCACAGAATGGATGTGATGCTGGCTTTTCACTCACCCGTGGGTGGACATCTTAGTCCTGTCACATTCTAACTACTTACAGACATGACTGCAAGCAGTTCCTGTTTACAAATCTCTCTTTGAAAACATGTTTTTACTTCTCATGGGGGAATTCTGAAGAATGAGATTGCTGGGTCCTGTGAGGCGTGTATGTTTAATCTCATAAAGCACCACCACCATCTTACCCAAAGGGACCATGTCATCTCACATCCCAGCGGCAAAGTGTGAGTTCCACGAATTCCAGGTCTTTGTCAGCACTGCCCATCGATGGGCTTTTACTTTGAGTGATGCTAGTGAGAGTGTAGTAAAATGTCGCTGTGGCTTTAATTTGCATCCTGAAACTCTAAAAGTACGTCTTCCAGTAGAATGTTTTGATGTTTATTTCTTGAAATATTTTTTGTCTACATTTTTTTCTCTTCTTTCACACGGAGACTACATCCTTGGTTTATTCATCACTTTCGTGTTATCTAAGAGTTCCCCAAATTGCTGTTCTATTTTTCCTCTCTGTTCTTCAACCTATACATTTCATTTATCCATCTTCACCTTCACTTACTCTTTCTCTGTTCTCCATTTGGCTGTGAAGACTGTTCATTGATTTGCTTATATAAACGAAAGAATTCTTCAGTTCCATAATCTCTACTTCTTTTTTATCATGCGATTTCTCTGCTGACATATATCTTTTCATTTATTGTAAACATATTTTGTTTTATATCATTGAAAATATTTTAAAAGAATCACTTTAAAATTCTCATCCTAAGTTCCAAATATTAGGTCATTTCAGGGTTGGAGTCAGTTCATTTTCTCTTCAGAATGAACTCCATTTTGGGGAATTTTCATATTCAGTTAATTTTATATTGAATTATATTTGATTGTAAGTGATGAAAGTTCTGGAGTCTGTTGTTTTTCTGATAAGTGTTGTTTCTTTTGTTTTAGTGGGTTAGACTCTGTTTCTTCCCTGCCCCCAGCTTTATTAAGGCATAATTGACAAACATTTAAGGTATACAAAGTGATGTTTTGACATACACATATATTATGAAATGATTACCACAATCAAGCTAAACATATCCAACACCTCTCATAGTTATCGTGTGTGTGTGTGTGTGTGTGTGTGTGTACAACTAAGATTTACTCTCTTAGCAAATTTCTAGTGTATAATACAGTATAATGAACCCTAGGGACCTAGCTGTACATTAGATCTCCAAACCTTATTCCGCTCCTGGAACTGAAACTATCCTGTTTGACAAACATCCCCCGTTTCCACCACACCCAGCACCTGGTAACCACCATTCAAGTCTCTGCATCTAAGACTTTGATTTTTTGATTCCACGTAAATGTGAGATATACAGTATCTGTCTTTCTCTGTCTGGCTTTTTTCACTTAGCATAAAGTCCTCTGGGTCCATCCATCACAAATGACAAGATTTCCTTCTTTTGCAAGGGTGAATAATGTCCCATTTTGTATTTACAATTTATTTATCAAATCATCTGATAACAAACATTCAGGGTGTTTCTATAGCCTGGCTAATGTAAATAGAGTTGCCACGGACATTATTTATTTGAAATATTGATTTTATTCCCTTTAGATATATATCCAGAAGTAGATTGATGGATTATATTTTTAATTTTTGAGAAACTTCCATACTGCCTTCCATAGCGGCTGTACCAATTTACATTCCCACCAGCAGTGTATGAGGGTTCCTTTTTCTCCACAGCCTCTCCAACACTTGTTGTCTTTTTGATAATAGCAATTCTAAAAGGGAGGTGACATCTCATTGTGGTTTTACTTTGCATTTTGGTGATGATTAGTGAGAGTACATGTTCATATACCTGTTGACCATTTGTATGTTTTCTTTTAAGAAGTATCTTTGTGGGCCCTCTGTCCATTTTTAAATTGGGATATTTGTTTTCTTGCTATTGAGTTGTTTAAGTTCCGAGCGTATTTTGGATGTCTCGCATTTGTCTCTTTGTTTTTGTTGCCTGTGCTTTTGGTGTTATCACCAAACAAATCATTGCCAAGTCTAATGTCAAGAACTTTTTCTCTATATTTTACAGTTACAGGTCTGATGTTTAAGTCAATCTATTTTGAGTTGACTTTTGTATATGGTGCGAGAGAAGGGTCCAATTTCATGCATTTCCATGTGATATTGTTTTCCTACCCCCACTTATTAAAGAGACTGTTCTTTCCCCATTTTTGTTTCTTGGCATGTTGGTCAAAGTTCAGTTGACCATAAATGCATAGATTTATTCCAGGGCTCTTGATTCTGTTCCATCAGCCTATATGTCTGTTTTTATGCCAACCATAGTGTCTTGATAATTACACCTTTGTAGTATATTTTGGAATCAGTGAGTTTAGTTCCTGGACACTTGTTTCTCCTGCTCAAGAATAATTGGGTATGGGGGTCTTTTGTGGTTCCATATGAATTTTGGAATTGCTTTTTTTTTCTGTGAAAAATGTCTTTGGAATTTTGATAGGGATTGCATTGAATCTGTAGATTGCTTTAGGTAGTATGGGCATTTTAACAATATTAATTCTTCCTATCTGTGAACAGAATATAATTTCTATTGTGTCTTCTTCAGTTTCTTTCATCAATGTATTATTTCAGTGTATAAATTCTTGCCTCCTCAATTAAACGTATTGATAAATATTTTATTACTTTTGATGCTATTATAAATGGTATTTAGGTTAATTTCTTTTTCAAATAGTTTATTATTAGTGTATAAAAATGCAACTGATTTTGTATGTTAATTTGGTGTCTTGCCATGTTACTGAATTCATATATTAGTTCTAATTAGTTCTAATTGTTTTGGGGTAGAGTCTATAGTTTTCTGTACATAGGGTCACACCATCTGCAAATGGACAATTATGCTTCTTCTTTTCTGATTTTGATGCTTTTTAGTTCTTTGTCTTGCTTGATTACCCTGGATAGGATTTCTAGTACTGTGCTGAATGGGCATCCTTATCCTCGATCTTGGAGGAAAAGCTTTTCATTTGTTTACTATTGTGTACTGTGGGTTAGTTATATTTGTCCTTTGTTATGTTGAGATACATTCCATCTATAGGTAATTTGTTGAGGTTCTTTATCATGAAAGGATGTTGTATTTTGTGAGATGCTTTTTCTGCATCTATTGAGATAAACATATGATTTTTATTTTTCATTCTGTTAATGTGGTATATCACATTTATTAATTTGCATATGTGGAATCACCCTTGAATCCCAGGAATAAATCCCACTTGATCATGGCATATGATCTTTCTGATGTGCTGTAGAATTTTCTTTGCTGGAATTTTGTGGAGATGTCTTGCTTCTGTGTTCATCAGGGATATTGGCCTGTGCTTTCCTTGTAGTGTCCTCACCTGGCTGTGGTATCAGGATAACGCTGACCTTGTAAAATATGTTTACAAGTGTCTCTTCCGCTTCCATTGTTTGGGAAGTGTGTAAGCACTGTTGATAATCCTTTCCTAAATGTTCCGTGACATTCACCAGTGAAGCCATGTGGTCCCGGCTCTTCTTTGTGGGAAGGGTCTCCCTCTGGTGCCTCCCTTACGATGTGCAGACTTTACAGTTGTTTTCTGCAGAGGAGTCGGTCCTGTAGGAACGTGGACATTAGTAGAAGCTTGATGGACTTTCAAATATGGAAGTTTTCCTTTCTGTCTCAGCCATATCAACATCAACTTATTGCTTTTTCAGGAAATGTTAAAGAGCTTTATTTATTCAAGTTAAATATTCATAATCACAGTCAACTCTTTTTCAGAAAAGAGTATATGCTATTTAATTTTGCATCCCTAGTGTTCAGTGTAGTGCCTAATAAATTGTATTTCTTGTAGAGCTTTTAATTAATGACAAACTTTTAAATCAATTATTTTATTAACCAGTGTGTTTAATAATATTGCAGCACTAATTTACTGTGACAATTTATAAGAAATAGATGTTTTCTCTCATGGAGTATAATGCTTTAGGATGACTGATGATGGAATATCTAATGTGTGTCCTATGAGGCATCAGTTACAAAAGTTCCGCAGGGCCAGACACAAAGCATTTGTGATGAAATGCTAATTATTATGTATTTTTCCCCTGGTGATTTACAGTCTAGTTAAAATATTTCATAAAATTCCTTTATATATTCTGGAAACCCATCTCTTCTCACTATCTGTGCCTTTATGCTGCTTTAATGTCTATTGTAGCATTAACCTCCCAGTGATGTATTGTGTGAGAGTCTCTATGAAATTTGTTGTGCTGTCTCTCTCTTTAAGGATGTAAATAAAATCCAGGGCGGGAAAATTCTGTGTGTTTTTGTGACTGCTCCATCCCAATTCCTATGAGAGCACTGGGCACGAAGGAGAAACAAATGAATGGCGGTATCCCTCGTAAATTCCTTCAGAGGACACGTGGTAAATACCGGTTAGATGTCAGGCCTCGTTCTAAGCTCTGGGTTTAGAGAAAATAATAAAATATCGTATCTTCCCTAATGAGTTCATATTTTTGGTCATTTCTGAAGAAGGAAAGATAGCAATTATTAAAGTTATATATATATATATATATATACATACATATTCAAAAAAATATGAAATTATTCTGAATTATTGGCATTATATATGACTACATTGAAAACAGAGGTGAACACAGAGTAGCTGGTCTGGAGTAATTTAAATCTCAGAAAACTAAATGGGAAACACATTTGGCTTCTAAATAAAATGAACAGTTGATTTTTCATGTGTCAAGATATTATACTACTTTTTTTACAATCTATTAATTATATTAAACGTTAAAAGGCAATGCTTTTCTGCAAAATAAAGTAAAAGAAAATGTATTTCATTAGTTTTAAAACGTGACTGTTTTCTTATTCATTGTAACATAAACCCATGTCGGCATGCTTACCTGGTGTAATCGCCATAAAGAAAAATGAGCGGCGATGTGGTCACGTCGCATACATAGCCCCTTAATGCGTGATCTACCATGTGAATTAGTATTTTTTTTTATTCATAGAAGGAATCTTTTTTATGGGTCTCATTATCAAATGTCTCCATAATACAGAGTTTAATTATAATTACTGTCATAAGAGAAACAGTAGAGAAAATTTGTTGGATTATTTTAAGAAATGAAGAGAAAATCTTGAGCCTTCCCACTTGCTGCTAATTTCCAAACCCCACCACACGTGAGTTTAATTAAGAGGCGCCCTTGCCCCATTTACCACTCAGTGGGCTGTAGCAGGTGGAGGAGCGGCTGCCAGTGTTCTGAGTTCTTGCAATATTGAAATTAATGACATTCATGGATAATGTATGGAACTTGTAAACTGAGTGGAGCTGAGAAAATGTTACCTGGTGTACGATTTTGCTCACGAGGAAAGGTGTCCCGGCATTTCTTCTTTGAAGAAACACAGACTGAAATGCACACAAAGTAATGCAGATCTTATCATCTTATTGATTCGCATGTCCCTGTTTCTCATAAATGTCACATACTGATGGCGGTGAGTGTCTTCCTGACAGCATTGTCTGACCATCGTCATCTTCTAATGAGTTTTCCATAAAACAAGTATGGGAAGTTATGCTGCTCCGTAAACTTTATTCCTTTGCTGTAAACTCAGTGTGTACTTGAACTCTATCTCCACCTATCTCATTCTAAGAAACTATATTAACTTCTTTGCATTACTCTTTCACTTATAAGATAACAAAATATATCGTAGAGTACCTGATATTAATATAGCAATGCTTTAATCATATTCCGTTTATACTTCCATAGTCCCCGAGGTTCAATACGATGCTTTTGCCTTCTTGATAATCCCCAAGTAATTTAAAACATCAATTAAAATGCAGCATAAATAATTTTGGCAATCATGCGGTAACAATGATATCTTTTATCTAACCAGGATGGAATAAATTGAAAGGGTTTGCCTTAGAAAATTATTTTTTGTGTTTTTGATGGTATCTGATTTTTATAAATTTTTTAGTGAAATGCCACATTTTTTCTATAAAAGAAAATATTCAGAGAGTCAATACTTTTTGAGACATAAGTATTAAAACTCTTTTAATTTTTTAAAATCTATTGTTTAGCTTATAAATCCAATATTCATTCACTTTCTTCCATATGAAATAACTATATAATAACTACATTTGATTTTAAGAATAGTGAGTAATAAGACAATACAGTACTATTTCCTGCAGCTGAAGGAATGTCAGTTTAGTGCAAAAACTCATTAACTATATATTTAAAATATCTAAAAATATAAAATCCTGTGATTCATTATTTACACCATTGAAAAATATATAAGTTCATGTGAATTGCAACATAAAAGCTATTGTATGTGTGTTTATTAGGCTCCTCAGATTACTTAGTAAAACACACCCTTAGATTGCTGGACACACCTCAGGACACCTGGATGCTAGAGCTCAGCGAGCGGCTCTTGTTAGCGTTTGTGGTGCTTGGACTCTGTAACCTGTTGTTAAAATAATATAATAATACTGTGCATTCCTTCATTTTAAATAGTTTACTGCCCTGCTTAATAATATAGTCATTTTAAAAGGAAACAAATGTTTTATTATTTCATCATGATATATTTTTTAGATTTTAGAAGCAGATCTGTATGTATCCAGAAACTTCATAAGTTGTTTTAAAATATATCAGAGATAAGATTTCTGGGTCCTGGTAAAATAAATGGTCTCTGAGGAAGGGACTTGTGCCTACACTGCAGTAGGAGAAAAAATGATCCTGAGATATGCTGCAAAGTTGCTCTGTTTTTCCATTCTTCTGGGTAAACTAAGCATTACAGTTATGACTTATTTTTAATAAAGAAAAATAATTTTAGTAAAATGAAAATCATCTAAGATATTTTGAAAGTAAGACACCTTTAAAAATCTAGGTAAAGGCAAGATTTATTTTGAGTTAAATATAATACTAGAACTTTTTATGTTATAATAACAAGATTAATTATGTAAAAATATTAGTATGCATATGTATGAGGTGAAATGTTTGATGGCTGCCAAAATGTGATGCTTCAAATGGTGATGAATGTGATCAACTTGCCATCTGTGTGATGTAAATCTTCCGTTTCCCAAGCATCTTTAATGATTAAGCCAAGTATTTGGAAGTGTGAGAGAGATGGTTTTGCAATTTTAAGTTTTATAACCTGTGGTAATTGTGTTAGGGTTTGATACTAATTTCACACAGATAGTACAAGCTTATATTTGTAGTTAGATATAAATTTCATGCAAAAAATGGTTCGATTTAGTTTTAGTACAATTTGAATTGGAAAATACAAGGCTGAAATGCTATGCTATTCTGTTTTTCTTTTATTTTTTTAAGTTTTATAACTATACATTTGCCTCGGTTCTTTTGTCTATTGATTTATTTCTGCAAAACATTCAAACCAACCAAAATTGAATATTAAAAATCATGATAGTGTAATATATCTCCTTAGCATCTTACTGTTTTTCACCTTAAAATTTGCTTAGTAAACACAATCTGAAATAATGATAAATACTGAATGGTAGTCACCTTACCATCAATACCAAGCATTGAAAAGACTAAAAAAGGTCTATTAATCTTGATATCATCTGCCATTCCTGAATTAACATATTTATTTTATTACAAATCAGTAAACCATTTGTTTTTGTGTTCGGATATGGAAATCAACTGTGCTGAAACACCATTAAATGTTTATTTTAGAAATATGTACTCAGCCTACACATTTTTATTTTAGTAAAATAATAACTGTGCCTGACACAATAATTAATATCATCCTTCAATTTACCGATATATCATTTGAAAATATGAAATACAGGTTTCCATTTGTATACTGTTTTTTCTTTCTAATGTATGCTTTTCAAATATATCTTTCATGACATACATAATATATTTTATGTTTACCTCCCAATGCAAGTACTGGCATAATTGAATATAATTTCTGAATGTACTTTAATAATTACTGTAGAGATAGTTATTAATTTAAAAGGCTTCCTTAATTTTGCCACATCAGGTTTTTGTACATTTCATAGCTTTTCTTGACAGAGGCATAGGTCGAAAAGGAAGGGAATTGTGAACAAAGAAATGCTCCTGTTTTGATGCCATTTAACTTTCTGCTGTGCTTTAAAATGTTTTTCTCAAACACTCAAAATACGAGGCACAATTATCATCATTTCTTTAAAATAATTATCATTATTTAAAATAGGAACACACATACGTAGACAGACCCACACGGATTGCTCATTGTTCCAGGATAAAGCATCGCCAACGAGCCCCGAGAAGAAAGCGTATTACAAACACCGCCTGGCAGAAGGTCCAGGCGCCTGGCTCCTCGTCTGCCTCTGGCAGGGCAGGTGACAGGCCACCCCTCCTCTCTCACTGCCTGATTCTTCTGTCAAAATGCCTCTCTTTCATGGCAGTGTCACCCATCCTCCCTGTGCGGGTCGCAGCCACTCTGTTAGAGAAACCCCACCTGACTGGTTCCAGGAGGACTCAGTGTCCTTACTCGGGCTGCTCATCACCCCACTGAAGCGTCTTGGGTAGGACACGTGGATGAGTTAGAGCTAAAGAAACACGATGCTCTAAGGAGGCTTAGGATTAGAAAGCTGGATTCTGCTCTTCCATAGGGGACGCAGCACAGACACTGCCTCTCTCTAAGGGAGTAGGATTTCTGTTCTTACTGACAAGGGTGACTCCGGGGAAGCACAGAGCAAACGTGAAGGTGCAGTTACTGCCGTGCCACGGAGCAGGGATGCTGATGACACCGTGGAGCTGCGGTCGCGTAAAGCCTGAATGAGAAGCACTGTAGAATTCCTCCTCGAAGTAGAAGTCTGGACCAACACCATTCTTTTTTTTTTTTTTTTTTTTTTTTTTTTTTTTTT